>NW_016107764.1:2769407-2779661 GCF_001604975.1 Cebus imitator | reverse complement strand
TTTTGTGCATTAAAGGATGTGATCAAAAAAGTGAAAAGACAACTCAAAGAATGGGAGAAAATATTTGCAATCATATCCTAAAAGGGTTTAGTATCCAGAATATATAAAGAACTCTTACAACTTGGAAATAAGAATAACCCAAGGAAAAAATGGGTTAATTCTCTAAAGAATATATACAGCACTGGGTGTAGTGGCTCATACTTGCAATCCCAGGACTTTGGGAGGCTGGAGGCAGAAGGTTGGCCTGAGGCCAGAAGGGTGAGACCAGCCTGGGCAACATAGTGAGAACTTGCCTTTATTTCTAAATAAATTTCAAAAAGAATATACACCAATTGCCAATAATCACATGAAAAGATGATTAGTTTCATTAAACATTAGGTAAATGCAAATCAAAACCAAAATGAGATACCACTTCACACCCACTAGGATGGCTGTAATCTACAAGATGGACACTAGTAGGGCCGGGTTGTGGGTAACCCCCCATATAGGCACTGAGGAAAGAGACCTAAGCAGAGCCCTGGCACAGTTAGGGCTTGAAGAATATCTCAGTTTATAGTGTTATGACTCAGCGATTTCCTTTTATATAATCATTTACATAATCATATATTAGTTTATAGGATTAGGGCTTGAAGAATCCCTTTATACAATCCTCTATATATAAAATCATATAATAGTTGATAGTATGAGTGCCTAAAGAATATTTCCCTACATATATATAATTATATCTTACTTCATAATCGGAGGAATGCCTAGAGTGGACACAGAACAGAGCATGAATTAAGGGAAAACAGTTACACCAGGACAAGAATCCGTGGCCCAGGCGGCAGCGTTCAGTATCGTAAAGATACCCGCTGTATGGCAGGCTTGGGGCGAGAGCCACTCCTGATAAAGGAGTTGTAGGACCTTGCTCCAGTTCTTGTGGAAGGCTGCCCTCAGAACGACAATCCACCTTGGTGACTGTGAACTTTATCAGCTCTTGCTACTGTGCTGCTTGAAAAGCATCTTCCCATAGAACCCATTGGAAGCTGCCAGAAGGTGGCGGTAACCCTGACAGCTCTGTCACTGCTGTGTGACTTAAAGCATCCCCCCATAAACCTTAGAAGTAGTTTTCCCATAGATAGAAGTATTGCACATTGCACCCCCTTACTGCACACGGCAGACCTTCAAGCCTTGGTGACCTAATGGGGGTGGACCCCTTACTGCACATGGCCCTTGCCTTCATGGGAACGGGTCCCATGCTGCACACTGTCCACCTCCTGGCCTAGGTGACCTAATGGGGGTGGACCCCTTGTTTTATTGCTCACGACCCTATCACTATCCTTAAAGATGATTTCACTCACTGCCCTGCCCCCTAACCTATACACAATAAATACTCACACTTCTGGACATTCGGGGCCTCACCTGACTCCACTCATAGGTGGCGTGGCCCCCAGAACCCAGCTGTGTTTTCCTTGTACTTCTGTGTCCTGTCTCTATTTCGCGGATATCTTGCGCCTCAGCACAGCACAAGGCTCACCCCACGACCCTGTGGGCCATCGCAGTACGCCGCGGGCAGTGGCTTAGGCCTGTAATCCCAGCACTTTGGGAGCCTGAGGCGGGCAGATCACCTGAGGTCAGGACTTCGAGACCAGGCTGACCAACATGGAGAAACCCCATCTCTACTGAAAATACAAAATTAGCCAGATGTAGTGGCACATGCCTGTAATCCCAGCTACTTGGAAGGCTGAGGCAGGAGCATTGCTTGAACCTGGGAGCGGAGGTTGCGGTGAGCCGAGATGGTGCCATTGCACTCCAGCCTGGGCAACAAGAGCAAAACTCCATCTCAAAAAAAAAGAAAAAAAGATGGACACTAGCAAGTGTTGATAAGAACGTGGAGACACTGGAAGAAGCAAGTCACAAAAGACCATGTACATGATTTCATTCACGTGATGGTACACAGTAGGTCTATAGAGGCAGAGAAATAAATAGTGCCAGGGGCTGGGAAGGGAGAGAGATGGGGAGGGAACGACAATGTGTATAGGATCTCTTTTAGGGGCAATGAAAATGCTCTGCAGAGCCAGGTAGGAGTTGGACACACTGGTCTTGGAGACCAGGGTTAGGAGTTTCACTTTATTCTGTGAATGATGGGCATCCCCTGAAGAGTTTTACATTCAGCCTGGTGTTAAAGATCTCTACGGCTGCTGAATGGGCACCGAGGAGACAGGTGTGGCTGGGAAAAAGCAGAGTAGGCAAGGCAGGAGGCCAAACAGTAAAGATGGAGGGACGTGGGCCCATGAGAAATATCAGGGAGGAGGCGAGGGGCAGTGGCTCATGCCTGTAATCCTAGCACTTTGGGAGGCTGAGGTGGGCAGATCACCTGAAGTCAGGAGGTCAAGAGCAGCCTGGCCTTCACATGGTGAAACCCCATCTCTACTTAAAAAAAAAAAAAAAGGATGTAGTGGCACATGCCTGTAATCTCAGCAACTTGGGAGGCTGAGCCAGAAGAATCCCTTGAACTCCAGAGGGAAGGTTGCAATGAGCCAGGATCTCCCCATAGCCCCCAGCCTGGGTTACAGTGAGACTCTGTCCAAAAAAAAAAAAAAAAAAAAGAGGGAGGGAGAAATGTGGAGCTTGAGCCCATGTCATTACTGAAAATCAGAACAGAAATCCTGCCTCCCTAACAAAGCAACCCTGCCATTCTCAATGTTCCACCGCCCCTCCCTTTTTTTTTTTTTAAAGAGGAGTTGTGCTCTGTCACCCAGGCTGGAGTGCAGTGGCATGATCTTGGCTCACTGCAACCTCTGCCTCCCAGGTTCAAGCAATTCTCCTGCCTCAGCCTCCTGAGTAGCTGGGATTATAGGCATGTGCCACCACGCCTGGCTTTTTTTTTTTTTTTTTTTAGACGGAGTCTCGCTCTTGTTGCCCAGGCTGGAGTGCAGTGGCATGATCTTGGCTCACTGCAACCTCTGCCTCCCAGGTTCAAGCAATTCTCCTGCCTCAGCCTCCTGAGTAGCTGGGATTACAGGCACACGCCACCATGCCCAGCTAATTTTTTGTATTTTTAGTAGAGACGGGGTTTCACCATGTTGACCAGGATGGTCTCAATCTCTTGACCTCGTGATCCACCCGCTTTGGCCTCCCAAAGTGCTGGGATTACAGGCTTGAGCCACCGCGCCCGTCCCTACACCTGGCTTTTTTTTAGTAGAGATGGGGTTTCACTGTGTTAGCCAGGATGGTCTCAGTCTCCTGACCTCATGATCCGCCCACCTCAGCCTCCCAAAGTGCTGGGATTACAGGTGTGAGCCACCGAGCCCAGCCTATAGTTCTCTCTCAACACTTATATAGGCAGAGAGAATTCTGCACAGACGTATTCAGAACACAAGGGAGGTTTCCTATAGCTTTTTTCCCCACTTATGTATTTTCATGATTTGTCCTTTAAGTGACTGCCAAAGTCCTGTTAAAAACAATTGAGGCGGCCGGGCATGGTGGCTCACGCCTGTAATCCCAGCATTTTGGGAGGCCAAGGCGGGTGGATAACCTGAGGTCAGGAGTTCGAAATCAGCCTGGCCAATATGGTGAAACCCTGTCTCTGCTAAAAATACAAAATAATTAGCCAGGTGTGGTGGCGCATGCCTGTAATCCCAGCTACTCAGGAGGCTGAGGTAGAATTGCTTGAACTTGGGAGCTGGAGGTTTCAGTGAGCTGAGATTGTGCCATTCCACTCCAGCCTGGGCAACGAGTGAAACTGTCTCAAAAAAAAAAAAAAGAAAAAAAAAAAGCTAGTTAAAAACAATTGAGGGAGCCGGGCCTGGTGGCTCATGCCTGTAGTCCCAGCACTTTGGGAGGCCTAGGTGGGTAGATCATCTGAGGTCAAGAGTTTGAGACCAGCCTGGCTAACATGGTGAAACCCCATCTCTACTAAAAATACAAAAAATTAGCCAGGCATGGTGGCCCGCACCTGTAATCCCACTACTCTGGAGTCTGAGGCAGGAGAATTGCTGAACCAGGGAGGCAGGGGTTGCAGTGAGTCAAGATCCTGCCACTGTACTCCAGCCTGGGCTACTCTGTCTCAAAAACAAAACAACCAAAAACATTGAGGCCAAAGCCCAGCTAAAATGCCTGGAGGGTGATTTTATATCATATATCATCTTACAAGGAAAACAGAAGGCCACAACGGAGATTTCTTCTTGGAAAATGGGAGACTGACAGATGAGCAGGGGAGACCCCTGTGATGCCCACCTAGGAGGTGCTCCTAGGGGCACTGAGAGGCAGGGGAAACCAGCCAGGCTCAGGTGGGGACTGAAGGCATCCACCCAGCCTCAGAGGAGGTATTCACTGGAGAAAGTGACTAGAGGCTGCAAACTTGGGGACAAGTGGGCTGAAGATAGGCAAGTCAATGACGAGGCTGCCAGTCACAGTGGGGTTCCTGATACCCCATCATCCCTAAGCCTCAAACAATGCTGGACACAGAGAACATGAGCCCACCCAGCAGGCATGCGTTTCCTCTGCAGAAACTCTAAAACTACCGGGGTGCTCACCCTGGGAGCTCTCTGTTGATCCACCAACTGTGGAGCCCCATCAACAGGCCAACCCCCCACACCAGGGGTCCCAAGTCCAGGGGAGCCTCCCACAGGAAGCCAGTGAAGAGGCAGTGGCCTAGAATGGGGCACAGGGAGGACACCCTCCTCAGGACCTCCCAAACATGCCATTTGGGGTCACTGTATTGAAAGGATCCTGGCCCTTAGTCGATTCTAACAGATGCTGTGGCTTCTCCAGGCAGCACAGCAGATTCCGACACAGAGGCCTGTGCATGGTTGTGTATGGCTGCGACACCTTTGCCTTCCTGTGACCAGAGGGCTCTCCAGCCACAGCACCAAGGTCTCTGACATGGCCCTGGCATCACCAAAAGGCTACAGGTTTCTTCTTTCGGAACAGATGGTGGTCTTCCCAGTTCCTTTCAGAGTCCTGGTATAAGAGCCTGCTTCTCTCCATGCTGGCCTGTCAGTGCCCTCTCCCATGGGGCTCTTGTCCCCATGCCCTTCCTGCTCCTGGGCGCTGGCCCCACTGTGTGGCCTGCCCGGCCCCTCGTGGGCATCTCACCTGGGATGACTCAACTCCAGGGAAGCCAGGCCAGGCCACGTGCTCCTCCCTGCTCCACCCCAATCCCACCCCAAGGCTCTGGACTTGCCTGGGCCCCATGCTATGCACCCTGGGCCTCCTCTGCAGGGCTCTAGCTCCAGCCTCTTATCCTAGCAGTAAAGACAGAGTCAGGTGGTCTCTGGGTGTCTCAGCTCCTGTCAGGCCCCCAAACCCTGGCCATGGTGTATTCTCCTTCCCAGGACCACAAAGCAATGCACACAGCCCTATGAGCCTGGATGGCACCCTCCAGGACTTAGAGTGTGCACCTGGGGCCAACTGGGCCCAGTGTGTACCTGAGGCTCACTTCGCAGGGCTGATGCAGCAGTAGAGTGCTGGTTGGCAGGAATGCTACCTGGTAAGTGGACTACAGCAGCCCTTACCAGGGAGGAGGTGTGAGGGAATGCCAAGCTCTGCAGGCAGAGGCTTCTTGCCCCCATGTCTTGGGGCCCTACATGGACAGTGAGCCAGAAGCTCAAATAGCAGCTGAAACAGACACTTGTTTATTTCCCTGGAAGGAGTCAAAATGGGGTCCTTGGCAAGTCTCTGTCCCAGCCTGGTGCCCTGGACAGGCAGATCTCACTTCCAGAAGAGCACATTCCAGAAAAGCAGCCAGCAGGGGTAGAGGCCCAGGGACAGCAGTGGGAAGAGCAGGGCACCGTAGGTGTGATGCTCCAGCACACCCTGGGCCAGCGCTGCCAGGAAAAGCTGCCAGCCCTCGGCCAGTGACAGTGGCGCCTCCTGCAGTTCCCGCCACAGGAACAGGCTGCCAAGGAGTGTGGCTGCCGGGCTTGTCAGCACCAGCAAGGCAGCATAGAGGGTCCTGAGTGGAGAATCAACATCAGGATAGGCTCCATGGTGGGGACAGGGGCACCAAGTTGGGGAAAAGGGCTACTAAATGAGGGTGAGGCTGCGGTCTGTGGTGAGGGCACAGGCACTGGTGGAAGTGGGGCTGATCCATGCATACCGGGACCCATGAGGCTTGGCGAGCGCAGCAGCGGGCACCATAGTGGCGGCCAGCAGGAAGCCCAGTGAGAAGTTGGTGAGGGCGATGCAGCCCAGCTGCAGTGCTAGGTAGATCAGGGCTACAAGCTTCAGTGCCATCCAGCCCCTGTCTGGGGCCTGTGTGCTTACCACCCTGCAAGACAAAGGGCTCAGAGGCAGCTCATGGGCTGTCTTCATGTCCAAGGGACCTCTAGCCCCACCCGCCCAGCCCAGCCCCTCTCACCGGTGGGTGTTGTGGGGCAAGGCCAGGCCAGCTGCGTAAATCGCCAAGAGTGTCAGCACCACAGCCTCAGCCTCTGCCACTGGGAAGTGTTGGGCGGCCACGTGTTGACCCAGCACTGGCAGGACATAGAGGGCCAGTCCCATGGCCTGTGAGATCAGCAGAGGTGCCACAAGCGAGGCCAGCCCCACACCCTGCAGGGCACACAGGCTCTTGGAGATGGGTCCTGGGGCAAGGGGATCCCCAAAGACCACCGCCATCCCACCAGCTGAGGTTAAGTTGCAACAGTAAACACCAGTCAGACCCTGGAAGCCCACTCCAACAACAGAAGTGTGTGCCGTCACCTGTGCAGGGGGTAGGGGGACACTGGGGCCAGGGCTCCCCCTGGGCTCCTCAAGGCCCACTCCGGCTTCATGCAGCTGCATCCACAGTTCCAGAGCGTAGCCCAATCAAGGACCCCAACAAGAGGTTTGATGGGATCTGCCCAGAGGGGACCCAGGGCTCACCCATACCCTACCCCCCATCAAGATGGAGGACTTTCCCCAGCCTAGAGTTGAAGAAACTGGAGGCTCTGCCACAAGTAGATGTGAAGGGGCGGAGGATATCTTGAGACCGAGGACCAGGAGCAAGAAGCCGGCGGCGGGCATGTAGAGGCCAATGGAGACGAAGCGGGAGAGGGCAGGGAGCAGGTAGAAGAAGAAGGACTGGTGCAGGCGCTCCAGGAGGTGGTTGAGCTTGCGGAACATGCCCTCCAAAGCCCTGTCAGGTGTGGTGCAGGTTCATGGCTGGCCAGAGCCACCAGGCCATGCCCCACTCCACCCCAGCTGGACACCATCCTGGGCATGGAAAGGGGGGACCAGACTACTTACTTGCCCACTGCCACCAGGTCATACTTGTACTGGCGGAAACTATTGATGCCACGCAGGGTTAGGGCCTCCACACGGTAGCGCAGGAAGAGGCCATGGGAGCCATGGGGGCGGCCAGAGGCCTGCCGCAGAACCATGAGCAGCAGCATCTGCAGGCCCTGCAGTGGTCCGTCCAACGAAGTCCAGTCCTGGGGCTGCAGCTTTAGATGTGTAGGACAGGATCAGCCCCTCCTACAGACCCTGTACCCTCCAGCTCTCAGGCAGGCAAACCCACCTTGCCCTGAAGCGTGCACAGCAGGCCCCCTTTCTGGCAGAAGGTTTGGAAGAGATTGAGCAGGTCAAGGTTGGGCAGCTGCCCGTTGAGCCCCTCCACAGCCACATCGAGGCTTGTGACCATATCACTGCTCAGCTCCAGGGCCACAGCGGCCTGAATGGCCCCAGCTCGGCCCTGCAGGGGGGATGACTGCATGCCTGTAAGAGCAAGTGAATGAACGCCAATGGGGGATCTGGTGAGGACAGCGGCCCTGAGAGGGGAACCAGGGCAGGACAAGAAAACCTACCAGTGACATTGACATCGTGGTAGGCTTCAAGCCAAGCCTCAGTACCCAGAAGGTCATGTTCTGTTACCAGGAAAATGATATCTTTGGCCCAGTATATCTGCCCTGCAGGCCAGAAACAGGATCAGCAGGGCCTGGGGCACTGGCCAAACCCCTCCCTGGCCAGCAGCCCCGAGCCTCACCCCGGAAGTGGGCAGCCAGTGCCAACAACAGCCCCACAGCCTGGCTGTTGGTAGAGTCAGAGCCACAGGGCACGGTGAGCACAAGCGACTCGGTGCTGGCAGCGCGCGGGGCCCGCAGAATGCCGTACACGTTGGTGCCTGACACCATCTGCGCGGAGCATCGGAGGGAAGAGCCTCAGTGTCACCCTGCGGGAGGGGGCCAAGCTCCCGCCCCGGCTTTCCCAGCCCTCCAGTGCCCCCCAGGGATTTCTCTCCCACGGAGCTTCCCGGCCCCATGACACCCCCCCGGTGACACCCAGCCAGACCCCTCCCTCCAGGGTGCTTTCCGGGCCCCGGCACGCCCCGCTCCCCCAATACATAGCGCTCGTGGGTCTCATCCGGGAAGGGCAGTCTCCGGGAGAAGCGCTGCGCGTACACCTCCAGCCCGACGGACCGCATCGTGCGTTCCAGCCAGGCCACCGGCAGGGCCCTGCAGACACGAACGGAGCCCCTGAGCCGCTCCCCGGCCGCGGCAGCCCCGGCCCGCGCCGCACGCACGGCCCCGCCGCTCACCCCGACTTCCTGCGCTGGGCGGCGAAGTCCCGGGCGAAGGCCCGGGCGCGGTCTCCGCCCGCGAACTGCTCCTCCACCATGGTGGAGCCCATGGCGTTCTCCGACATGTAAGTGCGCTGGGTCAGCGGCGGGAAAGCGAGCGCCAGGAACCAGGCGAGGCCCGCCAGGTAGCTCAGCACGCTGCGGGAGGGGACGGAGGGCACGGAGCGTCAGGGGGTCCCGGGGCCACAGCCTCCCCGCCCGGGGTCGACCGCGCGGGTCTGAGACCCGCACCCGGGGTCCGGCATCGGGACGCCGGACGGGAGAGCCGAGCCTGCGCGCGACCCCCTCCGTGCTTCCCGGGCGCAGGAGCGGTGGGGCGCGAGCCGCCGGAGGGGCCGCGGCCCTCGATGGGGACCGCGCGAGGGGCCGCCGGCGGCGCGAGTCCAGGGCCCGCGGGTCCCCGCCTCCCCGGGCCCTGCCCTCACCACAGAGGCGCGTTGAGGCGCAGCACGAGGCGGGCGAGTGCGCGCCGACGCACCGGGTCCGACAGGAGGCCCATGGCTGGGCAGGGCGGCGCGGCTACGGACCCTCTCCCGCCTCCAGCTGCCGCCGCGGCGCCCGCAGGCGGCTCCTGTCAGACCCGGGGACCGGCGCTCGCCCGCACTTCCGGTCCCAGCGACACCCGCGGCAGCGCGCATGCCCAGAGCACAGGGCGCGCCCCCAGCGCTGTACCGCCGGTACGCAGGCCCACATCACAGGGCGCGCCCCCAACGCCGTACGGCCGGCGCGCATGCCCAGAGCACAGGGCGCGCCCCCAGGGCTGTACCGCCGGCGCGCAGGCCCAGAGCACAGGGCGCGCCCCCAGCGCTGTCCCGCCAGCGCGCATGCCCAGAGCACAGGTACCGCCGGCGCGCATGCTCAGAGCACAGGGCGCGCCCCCAGCGCTGTACCGCCGGCGCGCATGCCCAGAACAGCGGCCGGCCGGAGGGTTGGCGGTGCCGGTGAAGGCGGCAGGACCGGAGCGGGTTTTGGAGACCGCTAGGAGCTGCCTCCAGGAGAGTCGGACCGGCAGTACACCGACCCGGAGGAAGGCGGGTGGCCCTACGGCCGGAGAAGAGCAGAGAAGATGGCCGTCCCCTGACAGCAGGCCGAGCTGTCCGGGGACGGCAGGAGTCGGAGGTGATGAGCCGGGCAGGGGGCGGAAAGCCGGCGGCGGTCAGAGAACGGATGGCGAGCGGAGCGACACTGTCAGTGACTCAGGACGTCCCAGCGGAGTCACAGCGTGAGCCCGGCACCAAGGTTTTGAGTCAGATGCCTGCAAAGATGCTGATGGCACTACTGCCCAAAACGGGCCTCACTGGAGCTCGGGTGCGTGCAGTATAAAGTGGGGAGCATACTATCCCTGTCCGGGCCAGGAGATGCTTGGAATATTAGGGGAGAGGCAGCCCCGGGGTCCAGACTGCAGGAGCCGGTAGCCAGGGCTTGGCCAGATCTGTGGGTCAGAGGTGGATGAAGCGGGAGTTTGCTCAAGAAGAGGGTGCAGTTTGGGAAGCTGAGGTGGGAGGATCCCTTGAGACCAGCCTGGACAACAAAATGAGACCTAGACTCTACAAAAAAAAAATAAAAATCGGCCGGGCGCCGTGGCTGAAGCCTGTAATCCCAGCACTTTGGGAGGCAAAGGCGGGTGGATCACGAGGTCAAGAGATCGAGACCATCCTGGTCAACATGGTGAAACCCCGTCTCTACTAAAAATACAAAAAATTAGCTGGGCATGG
>NW_016107764.1:2766576-2768972 GCF_001604975.1 Cebus imitator | reverse complement strand
TGAGAACAGGTTTTTTGTGTGTGTGAGACAAAGTCTTGCTCTGTAACCCAGGCTGGAGTCCAGTGGTGCAACCTCCAGTGTACGGTTTGGCCTCCCAGTTCAAGCAATTCTCTTGCCTCAGGCTCCCAAGTAGCTGGGGCTACAGGTGCCCACTATCACACTAATTTTTATATCTTTAGTAGAGATGGGGTTTCACCATGTTGGCTAGGCTGGTCTCGAACTCCTGACCTCTACTGATCCATGAGAACAGGTTTTTTTGTACTTTTATTTTTTTAGATGGAGTCTTGCCCTATTGCCCAGGCTGGAGTGCAGTGGCATAATCTCGGCTCACTGCAGCCTCCACTTCCTAGGTTCAAGAGATTCTCCTGCCTCTGCCTCCCAAGTAGCTGGGATTATACAGGTGTGTGCCACCACCCCCAGCTAGTTTTTGTATTTTCAGTAGAGACAGGATTTTGCCATGTTGGCCAGGCTAGCCTCAAATTCCTGACCTGAGGCAATCCATCTGCCTCAGCTTCCCAAAGTTCTGGGATTACAGGTGTAAGCCACCAAGCCTGGCTGTTGTACTTTTAGAGTCCAGGGTAAGCAGGAGGAAAAGCCCAAGGGGCTCCAAGCTATAGTCCAGAGGCTGTGGGACATGGCTCCCCACATCTCTAGGGTGGGTACCCAGAACCAGCTGAGTTTTTCCTCAGCCCTTTGCTCAGGGCCCCCGATGTGCTGGAGTAAGACTAGATTCCTCAGTCTAATGGCCTGGCTCATCTTGCCAGGCCCTGCTTCTTGCTCAGCTGCCTTGAGTCCATACTGGGACATGCTGCTTTTTCCACCCAGGGACTCTCATCTCAACCCTCTAATCCACTGTTCTCTTCAGGGTTTGAATCAGGAGGCTACACAGAGATAGACAGTTCACTTGTGGGCGAGGGTCCCTGGTCATTCCCAGCAGCCAGCACCAGGCCAGGCTCTGCAGGACTTCACATGGTTCTGAAGTGCTGTTGGGTGATCAAAGTACAGTGAGGAGTGTGTGGGCAGAGGAGGAGGGTTTTATTCTGGACATGGGTGGCAGGGCCGTCAGTCCCCCAGCAAGATAGAGGCCTCACGCACATGCTGCCGGACCACTCGGTCCAAGAGGGTGTGCACATCTCGAGCAGCCTGGGCAGCAGCCTCCAACACCCGCTCCAGGTGGTCCTCATGCAGCCGGGCATCCATCTCAAGCAGTGCAATCTGGCCTGAGGCTGGCAACAGGGCCAGGGCCAGCTGGGGGCCACCAGCTGCTTCCTCCACATGGCTGAGGTCCGCCAGGGCTGTGCCGTCCACAAAGCCAGCTGAGCACGCACACACAAAGTCTCTCATGGGTATCCCAGCATCCAGCACTGCCAGCGTGGCTGCATTCACACACGCTGCGTAAGTCCCACCATCTGCCTGTAGCACCTGCGAGGACCCCAGGGTGTTCATCAGACTCCCTCCTCAATCCCATCACACCCTTCCCTCCCTGGATTGCAGGCTGCAGCTGGCTCACCTGCACATAGATATCAATCTGCGAGCGTGGGTGCAGCTGTGTGAGGATGGCTGCTTCGAAAGTCTGGCGGAGTTGCAAGCCCATCTCACAGGACTTGCGGTCCCCATGTGGCCGTCGCTTGCGCTCACCGGTGCTGAAGGTCGCTGAACTATATTGACAGTTCACTAGGGCCCTGTCTGGCAGGGCTCGAGCCCGCGAGCCCCGGATCTGGAAGAAGATGGACACATGAGCCAGGCCCACTCCTTCCAGCTCACACTCCACTGTTCTCTGGGGGTCTGCCTCTCCTTTCACTTAGTGCCTCAGCAAGAGGCAACTACTTTACCTCCAAAACAAAGCCCTTTGTTTTGCACGTTTTTCCTCCTGGTATGCATCTTTTAATTGGCTGCCTTGTGTCCATCCTTGTCCCATTCCCTTCCAAACCAAGTTTACAAACATCAAGGCTGATTCTACCTCACACACTCAAATCCTCATTAACTTACGAAGGCTTCACATTACACATGAAACAAAATCCCAAATTCTTGCCCTGTTCTACAAAATCCCAAGTCCTCACCTCCCTGGAAACTCTCTACCTTAATTTGGAGTTATCTCCTCTTTCCCCACCAGCAGTCTTTCTGCTCTAAGTGCTATGCTTGTTTTCACCCCGGTGGTCTTCGCCCTCCTGGTTCCCTCCGCCTAGAAAGCAGAGCTCTCACACTCATACGCTAAGCACATTTTCAATACCTTCGCTGGCCAGGCACTGTCACAGCGCGGGACAGCAAGGAAACCATAGGGTTTCATGTAAAGTTCCTGTCTTTAGGAAGCTTATGTTAGCTGGGCATGGTGGCGTGTGCCTGTAATCCCAGCTACTCAGGAGGCTGAGGCAGGAGAATTGCCTGAACCCAGGAGG
>NW_016107764.1:2765952-2766344 GCF_001604975.1 Cebus imitator | reverse complement strand
CCGACCTCCCCGGATCTACGGTTTCCGGCGGTCCTCTGTCACTTCCGGGTCCGCTGAACGGCAACTCCCCGCGGCCCCGATGTCCCCGGAGCTATGATTTCCGGCGGTCCGTTGCCACTTCCGGTCCCGGGAAACTACAGCGACCGGCGGCCCCGACCTCCCCGGAGCTACGGTTTTCGGCGGTCCGGCTCCGCCTCTGTCTCCGGGGAGCTGCGGCGGCTCTGTCGGGGAAGCGGGGGCTAGGCCTGCAGCCGTTCCCGGAGCTGTGCCCCGGGTGCCCAGAAGTGGGCGCCCGCTGAAGGAGGAATTCTGAAGTCACGCCCTCGGGACCAGTGGTGCCGGCATCATTCAGGCTCCCCGCCCTCCCAGTGTGAACGTGGAAGGATGAACCC
>NW_016107764.1:2752821-2763905 GCF_001604975.1 Cebus imitator | reverse complement strand
CCCCGCCCTCCCAGTGTGAACGTGGAAGGATGAACCCCGGGGGTTGCAGTGACTGACAGGAGAAGAGAAGGCTTTGAGGGGCCCTCCCCGCCCTCCCAGTGTGAACGTGGAAGGATGAACCCAGGGGTTGCAGTGACTGACAGGAGAAGAGAAGGCTTTGAGGGGTCCCAGGAAGGTGGCCGGGCTGGCGTCCCAGCATGGGCCACACCTGGCTCCTCTCCAGTCCTCTCATGCCCTCCTGTTTCCCTTTGAAGATGCTGATGCCTCATCCTTTCCAAAGAGGGGTTGTATGTCTGTTTATCTCTTGCCTCCTCAGCTCAGTGGCTTCAAATAACAGCAATCATTAATTTATGACGTCCTGCAGTCTGGCGTTACCTGGGCTCAGCTAGGTCGTTTGCATTTGGGATCTCTCCTGCAGTCCCTGCTAGATGGTGGCTGGGGCTGGAGCTGTCCTCAGAGTTTTCTCCCTCACATCTTTGGTGACCAATGCTGGTGGCCGGCTGGGACCTCATGTGTGGTTAGGCAGCACACCTACATGTGGCTTCTACATGCAACTAAGGCTTCCTTGCAGTATGGCAGCTGGGTTCCAAGGGTAGCCTTCCAAGACAACAAGATGGGCCACGTGTGTGGTATTTTTATGACCTAGCTCAGAAGTCACATAGTGTCACTCCTGCCAGACTCTAGGGTCAAGTCAGTCAGACAAGTCTGCCCAGGCTTAAGGGATGGGGACCTATGACCTCTGAGGCAGGAGCAAAAGACCTCAGCCTATTTCCATATAAATAATGAAGAAGAAAGTAACTAGAAATATAACCATAGTAGTTATTAGTTATTCATAGGTGATCTTATTCATAGGTGACCTTAATTCCTTTACTAATGCCTATCAGGTCGGAAGTGTGAACCTGGGGTGACATTGTGAAATGAATGACACTAAGGCAAGTTGCTCTAAGTCCTCTGTCACGCCCGCATAAGGGCTGCTGGAGGGCGCCTTGGCTGTGCGGCAGCGCCAGCGCCGGGAAAGTGCCCGCTGTTTAGCCATCTAGGGAAGGAGACGTCCAAGATGGCCGAGATGTCGCCTTCCTGGGGAAGTTGGGAGAAAACTCCACTTCTCCAGGCTCTTGTGGTGAGGCCTGACGCTGTCAGGAGGCCCACAGACATCTGGGGCTTAACTGTCCGTATGTGACACTGTGCTTCAGCGGTCACGTTCCATGTCCACTCTCATGTTCTGCTTCTGCACCTGGTTCTGTTCTGCTTCTGTTCCTTTTGTCTTAGAAAAGATAATCAGTAATCATCATATAAATCCTAATGTTTCAGTTCTTTCTTGATACGTATGGAAAAGGTGCTGATGCATTATGCTCCTTGACTCACTTCGGGTGCCAGAAATTCCTGAGCCCCCACCTGAATGACACGCGATGTACTTGACCCTGTCACTGCCACACACTATCCACCCTGCCCCCAGTGTCTGACCACCAAGGCCATGCCCTATCTACCCCACCTTCAGATTTGCAACTCAATAAAAGTAAAGTGTCCTGTCCTGCATTTGGGGCCACTGCTGGTCTCCACGATCTGGGTAGCAGTGGAGACTGGGCCCAAACTCTCTTTTGTCTATCTCTGCGTCTTGTGTCTTTTATTTCTACAATTTCTTGTCTCCACAGCAGCCAAGAGGGGCTCACAGCACTCCGCAGGACTGGACCCTACAGGGACCTGGACCCCACCCTTCAGTGGTATGAGTGTCAGCATGACACTGTAAGAAGAGCAGGTGAGCTAGGGCAATGCAGTCTGCTACAGGTGCCCAAGTTCACCAGTCACAGCATCCCCTCGAGGTGGTTATGCTCTCCTGAAAGACGCAGGCATTCGAGTGAGTGAGCCACAGCCCCACTGCAGCTGGTCTGAGGCCATGATGGGTCACCATCCTCTGCCACTGGGCACCCCCGAGTCCCCACCCTCTGCCCTGCAGCCAGACACTGCTTACTGTGGAGCAGCCCAGGTGGTGCCAGTCAGCCTACCATGCCAGCCACCTCCTGGGTTCAAGTCTTTCTCGTATCTTAGCCTCCCAAGTAGCTGGGATTATAGACACCTAGCACCATGCCTGGCTATTTTTTTTTTTTTTTGAGATGGAGTCCTGCTGTCAGGCAGGCTGAAGCGCAGTGGCACCATCTCAGCTCACTGCAACCTCCACTTCCTGGGCTCAGACAATGCTCCTACCTCAGCCTCCGGAATAGCTGGGATTACAGGCAGTCACCACCATGGCCTGCTAACCTTTTCTTTGTGTTTTTAGTAGACATGGGGTTTTAACATGCTGGTCTTGAACTCCTGACCTCAAGTCATCACCTGCCTCAGTCTCCCACAGTGCTGGGATTACAAGTATGAGCCACTGTGCCCGGGCAATTTTATGTATTTTTAGTTGAGACGGGGTTTCGCCATGTTGATCGGGCTGGTCTTGAACTCCTAACCTCAGGTGATCCACCCGCCTTGGCCTCCCAGAGTGCTGGGATTACGGGTGTGAGCCACCGCTCCCAGCCATGACTGGGTGGTGGTTGCGGCTGCCCTCTGACAGTCCTTGCCACATGCGGGAAGACTAGATGCCTAGACAGTTCTGTCGGCTGCCCACCCTAATTGTGTAGCACCGGTGTTAGCAGCTCAGGACAATGAGGATGTTGTCAGTCTTCAGCCTAAGAAGTTTAAAGTGGGCCAGTGAGAGCTGCTATTTCAAGATCAGTGGAACCTTTGCTGTGTTCCCTGGTGGAAGTGTTCACCTTCAGGAACTAGGGCTTCCAACCTGGCAGTATCCCAGGGTTAGAATCATGAGGCCACTCCAACCTCACACCTTTGGTTCTCCCACACATGGGTTGACTCAAATTCTGGAGGCCTAAAGCTTATACAAATTCAGGAGAAGTATCCCCAGGACATCTCCGGAGTCATTGATTTGCTAGAAGGACTCACAGGACTCACTAGAGACTTGTCTGCACGGCTAAGATTATTACACAGACAGGATGTAAGTCTGAATCAGCAAAGGGAAAAAGTGCATGGGATGAACTCTGCAGGAACTCACGCGTGAGCTGGCCAAGTCCTCTCCTGGTGGACTCCACAGGAGGAAGCTGGGGCAGTGTGTGGGAAACGCTGGCTGCCAGGGAAGCTTCTTAGACACTCAGTGCCCTGGGGTTTTATGGAGGGCCGGTCACATACACAGTCTGTGCCAAGCAGGTGCCCAAATTCCAGACTCCCAGAAGCAACACAGGTGTTCAGCATGAGCCATGTTTGTACAAACAGTCTAGGCACAGTGAAACACACTTACCAGAGAGTGAGGGGAGCCACCCCAGAACCCAGGTTCAAGCTTGCCTGTGAATAAGAGCTTCTCAGTCTTGCTGTTAACTCTTCTACACAGTCTTCTTTTGAAACATAAAACAAAATTATGTATCTAAAACTAGGCGTGAGACAAGATGTTCTGACACATATTTTAAAAGTTGACAAATACTGCAAACATCACAGAATGCAGAAAACCTGCCTGACACAATTGACTCCAACAGGTTTCCCCTATATTTTTTCGATGCATTCTCTGATGCTTTCTCTCTCTCTCTCTTTTTTTTTTTAAGATAGGGTTTCACCATGTTGGTCAGGCTGGTCTTGAACTCCCAACCTCAGGTGATCCACCCACCTTGGCCTCCAAAGTGCTTGGATGACAGGCGTGAGCCACCACGCCCAGCCTCTCTGATGCTCTCTTTCCCTCCCTCCCTCCCTCTCCCCCCACCCCTTTTCTTTCTTTCTTTTTTTCTTTTGCAAGAGAGTCTCACTCTGTCTCCAGGCTGGAGTACGGTGGCACCATCTCAGCTCACTGCAACTTCTGCCTCCTGGGTTCAAGCGATTATCCTGCCTCAGCCACCCAGGTAGCTGGGACTACAGACATGTGCCACCACGCCCAGCTAATTTTTGTATTTTTAGTAGAGATGGGGTTTCACCATATTGGTCAGGATGGTCTCCATCTTTTGACCTCATGATCTGCCCACCTCAGCCTCCCAAAGCGCTGGGATTACAGGCATGAGCCATCACGTCTGGCCCTCTGATGCACTCTTAAGATGACAACACTTTTATAATGTAACCTTCTATATGTAGAAAGAAGATGGCAGACGCAGTGGCTCATGCCTATAATCTCAGGACTTTGGGAGGCAGAGGCAGGAGGGTCACTTGAGCCCAGGAGTTCGAGTTCAGCCTGGACAACATGGCAAAACCCTGTCTCTATAAAAAATTAGCTGGACACGGTGGTGCACACCTATGGTCCCAGCTACTTGGGAAGCTGAGGCGGGAGAGTCACTTGAGCCCAGGAGGTCAAGGCTGCAGTAAACGGTGGTCGCACCACTGCACTCCAGCCTGGGCAACACGATGAGACCCTGCCAAAACAAAAAAACAACAGAAACGAAGAAAGAAAACGATTCGGTTTCTCCTCTAACATGTTTAATCCAAATTTAGTTTTATTACTTAAGTTTCTTTCAGGTAAAAGGTCCTTTGGGTAATATGTACATTTTTTTGAATTGTCATTAAATTTGTGAAAAATGCTTAACAAATTGCTTTTACATATGAGCCATAACAGCTTAGGGCTTGGCTGGGCAAGGTAGCTCACGCCTGTAATCCCAACATTGTGGGAGGCTGAGGCAGGAGGACTGCTTCAGGTGAGGTGTCTGAGACCAGCCTGGGGAACACAGCAATACCTTTCTCTACCGAGGCTGCCGTGAGCTATGATTGTGCCACCGTACTCCAGCCTGTGTGACAGAGCAAGGCTCCGTCTCAAAAAGCAAATAAAAAACCCCAGAACCCCAAAAAACAAAAAAATGAATTTGAGCTCCTGTTTTCTTGCTTATGACTAACCTGAAATCCTCTCTGAGTTGACACGTAGCCAATTTCGTCAGCTGTTGTGTCATGACCTGCCGCGGAGGGAGGTGGGTGTTCTGGAAGCCATTTCTACGCCTCAGTGACTAGCGATGGCGTAACTATATCAGGAAGTGACTGTTGCCACGAAACCCAAGCAAAACGTACCCTCAACTCAACCTCCCAGGAGCTGGACCCCACAACGCCCCCTCCAGCTCCTGCAGCAGGGGAGGGAGTGACTGATGGCCCATTGCAGGCGGAAGAGACAGTTTTAGCTGGTTGTGGTTAAGATATTTCACTTTTGCAAATTTTACGAAATATACGACTCTGTAAATACTTTGCTGGGGCCCAAGCTGGGAAGAGGCTGTGGGGGTGAGGATCCTGTAACTGCTCCCCGACACTTCCTGGTGAGCCTGTTTCTTCTTGAGCCCCAACCCCTTAGGGCAGCACAGGCGCATCCCAGCAGAAGTGCCCCGCCCTGGCAGGGGCTGACATCCAGCTGGCAGCGGGTAGAGCCTTCAGCAGACCGTGCCTTCATTCCATTGGGCTGACAAGGGTGTGGGAGACCAGTGAGTCCCAGGGACAGGAGCTCACTGCCATGCTCCTAGGCTCTAAGGTGGGTCAGTGGTATTTAACATGGTCCAGTGGGAGGTAAGACATTCCAAAAGCTTGGGCTAGAGGTGCTGGTGGAGGAGCTACAGGCAGGAACAGCAAAGCTGTATCCAGAGTAGGTGTCAGTTCTGGGAAGAACAATCGCTGCTCCTCCAGGTAGGAGGGACCCGAGGTATTTGCTTGTTTGTTTTTGAGCCAGAGTCTCATTCTGTTGCCCAGACTGGAGTGCAGTGTCATGATCTTGGCTCACTGCAACCTCCACCTTCCCAGGTTCACGCGATTCTCCGGCCTCAGCTTCCCAAGTAGCTGGGATTACAGGCGCCCACCACCACGCCTGGCTAATGTTTGTATTTGTATTTTTGGTAGAGATGGGGTTTCACCACGTTGGCCAAGTTGGTCTCTAACTCCTGATCTCAGGTGACCCGCCCCCCTCTGCCTCCCAAAGTTCTGGGATTACAGGCATGAGCCACTGCGCCCAGCTGGCCGAGGTCTTTGGTTTCTGCTTCTATGGGTTGGACATTCAGCAGTCAGTAGGACCACACAGAGCCACCATCCCTGCCACCATGGCCACTCTGTTCATGGGCCTTTGCATAAGCTAAACTTTGACATCTTTGCCAGCAAAGCCCAGAGTCTGGGCCCCTTCAAAGGCAGTTACTATTGTCTGCTCTTTATCCCGTGTGACAGTCACAGCATCCTGAAGTCAACATATCAAAGGGACACCTGCACCTCCTTGCTTATTGCAGCAGCATTCACAGTAGCCAAGATACGGATTCATCCTAACATACAGATGGATGAATGGATACAGAAAATGTGGTACGTACACACAATAGAATACCCTTCAGCCACGAAAAGAGTGAAATCCTGCCATTTGCGGCAACCCAGAGGTCATTATGTTAAGTGAGATAAGCCAGGCACAGACATGGAATATTCTCACCCGTATGTGGGAGCTAAAAAAGTTAATCTCGTGGAGGTAGACAGTAGAATGACAGTTCCCAGAGGCTGGGAATGGTGTGTGTGTTTTGGGGTAGTGGTGAAGAGTTTGGTTAATGGGTAGGTGAACATACAGGTACAAATTCTAAGCCGGGCATGGTGGCTCAGGCCTGTAATCCCAGCACTTCGGGAGGCTGAGGTGGGCAGATCATTTGAGGTTAGGCATTCCAGACCAGCCTGGGCAACATGGTGAAGCCCTATCTCTACTAAAAATACAAAAAATTAGCTGGGCGTGGTGGTGCGTGCCTGTAATCCCAGCTACTCAGGAGACTGAGGCAGGAGAATCTCTTGAGCCAGGGAGGCATAGGTTGCAGTGAGCCGAGATCACGCCACTGCACTCCAGCCTGGGAGACAGAGCGAGACTCCTCCTCAAAAAAAAAAAAAAAAAAAAAAAAAAAAAAAGAAAGAAAGGAAAAGAAAAGAAAACTGGACACTTTAGAGCATATCTCGTCAGCTCTGGGTGATGACTGGCCAGTGCCGCTGTGCTTGCTGCTGCTCTTTCAGGCTGTTCAGTGCTTGCCTGGGCGGATTCCACGTGTCTGTCCCCCCGCAGTGCGCAGCTTCGGAAGTCTCTGCTCAGCTCCCCCTTCTCCTTCTGTTTCAGAACTTCTGGCTTCCTAGAAGCCATGCTGCGTCAGCATAATTTGGTGCCCCCCACCAATTGGTCAAAGGTTGGGTTTAAGCTCCTCAGGCCAACAAGTCTCTTGTAGGGTCCCTCAATTTCTCAGAATTTTTTTTTGAGATGGAGTCTTGCTCTGTTGCCCAGGCTGGAGTGCAGTGGTGCAATCTCAGCTCACCGCAACCTCTGCCTCCTGGGTTCAAGCGATTCTCCCACCTCAGCCTCCCGAGTAGCTGGGATTACAGGCACCCACCACCACACCCGACTAATTTCTGTATTTTTAGTAGAGATGGGGTTTTGCCATTTTGACTAAGCTGGTTTGGAACTCCTGACCTCAAGAATCCGCCTGCCTCGGCCTCCCAAAAATGCTCCGATTGCAGGCGTGAGCCACTGTGCCCAGCCTTCTCTCAATTTCCTTCTGTGTCCTGACCAAAAATCAGAGGGCTTTGACCATTTTGTGACCCATTAGCTGCAGGTTTTATCCAGCAGGCTTGAACTCAAACCGGGTCCTTGGACGTTCCCAGGCACTAATAAAGGTACCTGGGTCTACGAGAAGGAGACTGGCCTAGCCCTGAACCAAATGCCTTAAACCCACACATAAACTCCGTTCTCTGGCCCCCTTGGTGTGGGCACACCCTGGTGAAACACCCCTTATCTCTTGCTGTCTGGAGGACTGCTGCAGCTCTCTATACCGAGGTTCCCCTAATTAATGCTCTGGACTAGTCACCCTGGTGTTTAGTACATCTTTCTTTGAAACCCCAAAGGCTTCATTTTTTGACAGTTTGGGCACTCCCTTTGTGGGAACCCCCATACCTCTGTTTTGGGGCGATTCCAGCCTGGGGTTCAGTGGGATGAAGTGGCTCTGTCTTTTGCTGATGGATTTGTGTGTGGTTGGAAAGCTTTCCAATCTGCTCCGCATCTAGCAAGCATGACAGGCTAAATAACGACCCCAAAGATACTCAGGCCCAAATCACTGAAGCCTGTGAATGCACCTCATTAGGCGAAAAAGATTTTGCAGATGTGATTAAGTTGAAGAGCTTGAGATGGGAGACGATCCTGGGTGATCCAGGTGGCCCCCGAATGTCATTCCAACCATCCTATAGGAGGGAAATGGAGGGAGATTTGATTACAAGAGAAGGCTGTGCAGCTACCAGGGTAGAGATCAGAGGGATGTGTCTGCAAGCCAAGGAGTGCTGGCACACACCAGGAGCTGGAAGAGGCAAGGCACGTGTTTTCCTCTGGAGCCTCCAGAAGGAACCATGCCTTGTAAAAGCCTCGATTTTAGCCCCATGAGATTCAGCCTGGACGTCTGGTCTCCAGGACAGTAAGATAATAAGTTTCTGTTGTTTTAAGCCTGCAAGTCTGTGGTGATTTGTGAGGGCAGCAAAGCCAGCATGCCTTCACCACTCAGCTTGGGTGCCCGCTCTGGCTGCTTTGGCTGGGTGCAGGCTGGCACCGTGCAGAACCTTCTGGACTCTCAGGGATGGATGCAGTATCTACAGGGCCCTTTCTTTGTCGTCTCTGTCCCTGGTTTTTGGTTACACTCCAGGCTGATCTGCCATTTTATTTGTGGCTACCACTTTCCTGCAGCTGTCAGCTTTTTCCTAATTGCTGTCCACTGAGCTTCCCACGCCTCCCATACGCCTTAGGCGTGACTTTCCCAAACTGTGTTTCCTAAGGAAGGCGGCCCCTGCGGCCACCAGCCGTACAACCGCCTCTCACCGGGGCAGCGTCTGCGGACCTGGGGGTGGACGTGCTGGCCTGCTTCTCCCAGAGTGAGACTCCTGTGCTGCTGCAGGTGTTGGGGGATGGGAGGCCTCATGTTCTCTGTGAGTCTCTCCCTGTGTAGTGCCTCTGCCTTGCAGCCAGGAGATGGGAAGAAGGAGCCCGTGTTCTCAGCTGCAGCTCCCGGAGTAGAGCCTCACTCTGTTGCCCAGGCTGGAGTGCAGTGGTGTGATCTCGGCTCACTGCAGCCTCCACCTCCCATGTTCAAGTGATTCTTGTGCCTCAGCCTCCTGCGTAGCTGAGATTACAGGCACCTGCCACCATGCCCGGCTAATTTTTGTTGTTTTTAGTAGAGACAGGGTTTCACCAGGTTGGCCAGGATGGTCTCAAACTCCTGACCTCAGGTGATCCACCTGCCTCAGCCTCCCAAAGTGCTGGGATTACAGGCGTGAGCCACCGCACCTGGTGAGTAGAGATTTTATGACAGGGAGCTGGGGACTGGGGGGAGCAGGCTGAGCGCAAGCACCACAGATTCCCCCTGTTCTGACCAAGGCTTAGTATATGTTGTTAAATAAATGCTGCTTGCTTTGCCGTACGCCCCTTGGTCAATTTCCAAAGCCTTCTGGGTGTCCTGCCCTATGTGGGCTCTCAGGTGAAGACCCGGAGCACACAGAGTGTTGCTTCCCCACAGGCCAGTTCAGATTCCAGAGTGTGAGAACTGGACTCACCTCCCAAGGACCAGGGCAGCAGGCTCATCTAAAGTGGCAGCCATGGTGGTGATGTCAATTGAAGCATGGTGAGGTTCATGCATTTGGAAAGGACAGCTTTGTCTCTCATAAAGGGCTGCAGCCTGCAGGGCCTCCATTCTGGCAGGCTGGGAAACGTAGCCTCCAGTCAGAAGCCAAAAACAGATACTTCATGGGAGGGGCACGGGGAACAGGGATTTATGCTGAAGGGTGTGGCCAAATACATATTCAATAAGCTGTAAGAGGAGTCATGAATATTCATGAAACGAGAAGCACACTAACACACGACTGAGCTTCACGCCTCCCCATGGGACTCATGTTCAAAAAATGGCAGCAAAGCCGGGCACGGTGGCTCACGCCTGTAATCCCAGCACTTTGGGAGGCCAAGGCGGGTTGATCACGAGGTCAAGAGATCGAGACCATCCTGGTCAACATGGTGAAACCCTGTCTCTACTAAAAATACAAAAAATTAGCCTGGCATGGTGGTGCGTGCCTGTAATCCCAGCGACTCAGGAGGCCGAGGCAGGAGAATTGCCTGAACCCAGGAGGCGGAGGTTGCGGTGAGCCGAGATCGCACCATTGCACTCCAGCCTGGGTAACAAAGAGCGAAACTCGTCTCAAAAAAAAAAAAAAAGGCAGCATTATCGTGATCTGAGGGTGGGGTTTTCAGGCCTCCAGCATCAAATGGTGCAGCACATGACACGAAGCCTCTCCCCGTGCCAACTCCATGGCCACCAGAGCCACTCCACAGTCTCCGGCAGGTGGTCTGCCAGTGGTCTCTATCAGGAAGGAATGCAGGCTGGCAGGTTGTTTTGTCAAAACTTATAAGGGAGGGGCCATTTGGGAGGGGTGGGGAGTCGGTGGAAATCAGCTCTGGAGTCTTTGGAAGGGGCTGGTTTCTGTTCAGCCCTTAGGGAAGAAAGCCTAATGGTGGTTAGTGAGGGAGCAGGGATAATGAGACATCTGACCTCCCATCCCCTCATGGCCAGGAACTCAGCTTCCAAGGTTTCTCTGGGGTTCCCTTGGCCAAGAAGGAGTCTGTGCAGTTGGTTGGGGGGCTTAGGATTTATCTTTATTTCTCAGTGACTGTCTATGCCCAGTTGAAACCACTGCCCAGTTCCCTCTGGCAAGATGGGAGAGGCTGCTTCTGCCAGCAAGAGGGCTCAGGGTAGTTTAGGGGGTGCAAGATTCACATGTATCCACCAAAGTTCCCATCCCAGGTATCAGGCTGACTTTGCTATGCAAAAGGTGCACATGGCCAGGCATGGCGACTCACGTCTGTAATCCCAACACTTTGGGAGGCCAAGGCCAGAGGATGCTAGGACTTCCAGATCAGCCTGGGAAATACAACAAGACCCTGTCTCTACAAAATATTTAAAAAATTAGCCGAGTGTGGAGGCATGTGCCTGCCGTTGCAGTTACCGGGGAGGCTGAGGTGGGAAGACTGCTTGAGCCTGGCAGTTCAAGGCTACATTGGCCATGACGGCGCCACTACACTCCAGCCTGGGTGACGGAGTGAGACCCTGTCTCAAAAA
>NW_016107764.1:2751105-2752401 GCF_001604975.1 Cebus imitator | reverse complement strand
CTCTGTCACCCAGGCTGGAGTGCAATGGCACAACCTCGGCTCACTGCAACCTCCGCCTCCCGGGTTCAAGCGATTCTCCTGCCTCAGCCTCACAAGTAGCTGGGATTACAGGCACCATGCCCAGCTAATTTATGTATTTAGCAGAGATAGAATTTCACCATGTTAGTCAGGCTGGTCTCAAACTCCTAACCTCAGGTGATCCACCTGCCTCGGCCTCACGAAGTGCTGGGATTAGAGGTGTGTGCCACCACGCCTGGCCAACAAATTTTGTCTTTATCCGTCTTGGACTGTCTTTATTTCACTTTCATTTTCTTTCTTTCTTTTTTTTTTTTGAAACACAGTCTCAGTCTGTCGCCTATGCTGAAGTGCAGTGGCGTGATATGCAACCTCCGCCTCCTGAATTCAAGCGATTCTCCTGCCTCAGCCTCCGGAGTACCTGGGACTACAGGCACCTGTCACCATGCCCAGCTAATTTCTGTATTTTTAGTAGGGACGGGGTTTCACCATGTTGGCCAAGATGGCCTCAATCTCTTGACCTCGTGATCCACCCACCTCGGCCTCCCAAAATGCTGGGATTATAGGCGTGAGCACCGCGCCCGGCCTTCACCTTCATTTTCATAAGTGGTTTTCCTAAATATAGAATTCTTGCTTACAGGTTTTTTCTGACTTTGAGTATGCCGTCCTATTGTCTTCTGGCTTCCACTGCTTCTTCTAAGGAGTCAGGCATTAATCTTATTTGGGGGTTCTCTTGCATGTGACGAATCATATTTTTCTCTTGTTATTTTCAAAGCTTTCTCTCTGTCTTTGCCTTTCAATATTTTTACCATGATATGCCAACTCCTGGAGGCTGCCCACATTCCTTGCCATAAGACGCCTCCAGCAATGGAGAATCTCCCTTGAGTGGAATCTTTTTTTTTTTTTGTGAGAGGATGTTTTGCTCTTGGGAGGCTGAGGTGGGCAGATTACCTAAGGTCAGGAGTGCAAAATCAGCCTAGCCAACAGAGTAAAACACTGTCTCTACTAAAAATACAAAAACGCAGCCAGGCTGAGGCAGGAGAATTGCTTGAACCCGAGGTCCGAGGTTGCAGCCAGCCGAGATGGTGCCACTGCACTCCAGCCTGGTTGATAGAGTAAGACTCTGTCTCAAAGAAAAAAAAAAAAGAAGGAAAAACTCTACTTCAGCCAGGTGTGGTGGCTCACATCTGTAATCCCAGCATTTTGGGCGGACAAGGCAGGAGGAAAACTTGAGGCCAGGAGTTTAAGGCCAGCCTGGGCAACAGAGTAAGACCATGCTTC
>NW_016107764.1:2723532-2750948 GCF_001604975.1 Cebus imitator | reverse complement strand
TAAATAAAATTAAAAAAGGAAAAATACTCCATAATTTTTTCCTAATTATAGGACTTATTTAAATTGTAATGATTTCTGTTGGGATTCCGTACAGTTGCCCCCAGTCTCCTGGAGCGCAAGCCTCGGGGCGCCACCCCCACTGGCACAGGTGACGGGTCCTGGGATGGTGCCACTCCAGTAGTCAGGGAGGGGACATGAGAATCCAGGAGAATCTGCACGTCAGCCATGGAAACTAGACCCATCAAGCAAGCAAAAGGAGAAACATGATGTAACATACGTAATAATCATAATGTAAGAAAAAGCCAGAAAACCAAAGTAACCGCGCAGAAGTGTCCCCTTAAGAGATTGGATAGAAGCAGCACGTCCTTTATAGGGTCTAAAACGCAAGCCTGCTGTCACCCTTGGGGGTGGCTCTCCTGTCCTCAGGGAGGCCTCTGTAGGCCCTGGTCTTCAGCCTCTGGTGGGCTGCCTGCCCCGTTCCCTTCCTTGAGGCTGTGGCCCAGATGTGGCGCCTCCTCCAGGGCACCTGCCCCCTCGCCGCGACCTCCACGTGACAATACCAGGGCCCTGTCCTCCCAGAAACAGGCCCAGCCTCCTTTTTGGTGGCCCCAGCACTGCCTGGTACGTCCCTTTGCCTGCAGCCCCGGCTCTGTGCTCTCAGTTGCCCCGCCCCTGTAGCCCTGCCTGCCCTGGTTGCTGCTGTCCAGGTCCTCCTGTGTGGCTGGGCCCTCTCCTGCAGGGCAGCCACGCACCCACCCTCCCTGACTCCTTCAGATGCTGGGCCAACCGTGACTGCCCAGATACCATGCCCAGTTGCCTAGACCCATGTTTTGGCATGGCTGGGCCTGGAGGCTGTGGCTGGGGGTTAGTGGACAGTCAGATGGGTGGGTGCGGACAACTGAATCCCATATCTCTTCCCCCACAACATACCTGGGCTTGGCTGGGTCAAAGGAGCTTCCATCTTCCAGGAAGGAGGATTCCTGGAGGCAGTCAGAGACCTGGGACCATTCTGGGCACCCACTGGTCATTTGGCCAGTAGGGGCCGGAGGTCAGAGGTCAGGCCAACCCTGCCACGGGGGTGGTGGAGACTCTTCTGGGTCCTGACCCTGGAAGCCCGGAATGTGGCTGAGGCATGGGGGCAGGGGCAGCCGCTGACCTCACAATGTCGGGGTCAGCTGTCCCTGGCCGACCCACTGGCTTCCATCAGCTGCTGCCCCTGGCTGTCGGGCATGTCCCTCCTCAGCAGCTATGAGAGCCTGCGGCAGGAGATCCAGCGGCTGGCACAGGAGAATGAGGAGTTGCGGCGGCTGGTGCAGCTCATCCAGGAGAACCAGGAGCTGAAGCTGGTGCTCAGGAACCGCAGCCACAGCCTGGGCTTCTGCAGCTCTGCGTTCCTGGCTGAGGTGACTGGCGGCCCCCGGCCGCTCAGGCGGAGGACGATCAAATTCAAGGATGCCGAGAGAGGTGAGCCGCGCCGGGGCCCCAGGACTCTGGAGTCGGGCAAGCCCGCCGGAGGCTGCAGGGCATCTGGAGCAAAGACAGAGCTTTGTGGCTCTTTCAGGACATGCAGCAGGGAGGTGTCGGGTCTGGGAAAGTGACCTCTAAGCAGAGCCCGAGCAGGTGAGGGAGCTGAGAGGCTGGGGCTCAGCTTTCCAGGCCCAGGGAACAGCTTTCGCCGGGCCCTGAGGTGGGCGCAGGTTGGCTGTGCCTGAAGCTGTCAGAGCTGCCGCAGCGGCAGACTGTCCTCCCAGCCCTGCGCTCTCCAGCTGTGTTCTGAAGGTGGAAGTAATAGGACTTCTAGCAGACAGGGGTGGGGATGAGCATGGGGCTGGGGCAGCTTGCTGGGTGCAGGAGCTGCTGCTGGAGTGGACACACTGGGAGGTAGCCTGGGGTCTGGTTTTGGGAAGTGTCTAGCCATGTAGAGTCAGAGGCGCCACTAGAGAGTGGGGGCTAGGCCATCCCACAGGCCTGGAGCTGCCTCTGGTCACTGTGGAGGGCAGCATGGCATTGCCAAGAGGAAGCCGGGACCCATCAACATCGAGGCATGGAGATAAAGGGCTGGTGGGGCAGGCGGCAAGGGTGGGGGGCAGGCAGGTGTGGTGGCCAGGGGAGGCCTCAGCCTGGGATGGGTGGGGGTTAGCCCTCGTTGGTCTGCCCCGGAGCATGTGCAGTGGAGTGGGGCCAGGAGAGCCCCAGAGGCAGGCGGAGGTGGGAGGTGGACACCCAGAGGTGCACAGCAGTGGGGTGCTGCTGGGGAGCCTGGGGCAGGTCCTTAGAGGTGCATCTGTGAGTGGGTAGCACGAGCCTCTGGGGTAAACAGAGGGGCGAGGGGTGACTAGGGACGGTGATGGGCAGTGAGTTTGGGGTCTGTAGCGCAGGCCTGGCGGGCAGCCTGCTTGTGTGCAGGGCAGCAGACAGTGGGGCTGTGGGTGGGGGGGGTGTGGGAATCTCTCCTGGTAGATCCTGGGCTGAGAGCCAGGACCAAGAGGCTGTGCTGGGGACGGGTAGCAACCAGAAGGCAGGACAGTCCCGCAGGAGTGTGGGCTGGCCATGGTGAGACCATGCGGCCTGGCAGGAGCGTCCTGGGCTGAAGTGGGGCAGCTGAGCAGAGGTGCTTCCCACGGACTGTGCAGAGCAGGCAGGTGGGTGGGGCTCCTGCATGTGGGCGTGGTGTGACCGTTGGGGCCTCAGCTGGGCCTCGGGATGGGGAAGGCACTAGGAGGTGGGGCTCCTGCACGTGGGCGTGGGGCCTGTGGCGGCATCACAGTGGGCACCTGGCATGAGCAGCAGCCCATCCACGGGAAGGGGGTCCTGAGTCCCGGGCCCCATCCCTGTCTCTGGGGAGCTGGAGTCCATCGCCCTCGGTGTGTGTGTTACAGGAGAGGGTCCCAATCCAGAATCCAGGAGAGGGTTCTTGGATCTCTTGAAACAAAGAATTCAGGGTGAGTGTCTAGCGTGAAAGCAGAGGAATAAAAGAACGGCTGCAGAGCAGCCCTGAGAGCTGCCAGTTGTCCATTTGTATGGTCATTTCTTGATGATATGCTAAGCGCGGGGTGGATTATTCATGCCTCCCTTTCTGGACCATATAGGGTAACTTCCTGACGTTGCGGTCCTGGCGCTGGGGGCAGTGGACGGCGATGGTTTTGGTGGGTTTGGCCAGCTTCTTTGCTGCAACCTGTTTTATCAGGTTCAGGTCTTTACGGCCTGTGTCCTGTGCGGACCTCCGGTCTCATCCTGTGGCTTAGAATGCCTTATCGTCTGGGAATGCAGCCCGGTAGGTTTCGGCCTCGTTTCACCCAGCGTCTCCTCAAGACAGAGTTGCTCAGGTTCACCCGCGTCCGACACAGGGAGGGAGGGCCGGACGGGAGGGAGGGCCGGAGACGCCGCGCAGGGGAGGCCGGGCCGGGCGCTGGGGCTGGCAGAGGCCGCGGGACCTGCTTCCCGCTCCTCCCCGCCCCTCGGCGCCGCCTCCCACGCGGAAGGACGTCCCAGGGGGGAGCTCTGCTGCGGCCTGGGCTGCCAGCTCCCCTTGCCCGGGACACCTGGGGGTGGGATCCCAGGTCCCGCGCTGGAGCCAAGGTGCCCTTGAGCCAGCGGGGCCTGGGGAGGCGCAGGGCCAGGGAGGAGGCGCCGTGGGCGGGCCGGGCCTGACGCACCGCGAGCGCCGGGCCAGTGGCGCGGGGGGCGGCCCCGCAGGCTCCTCCGCAGGCCCGCCTGGTGCGCGCAGAGCCGCCCGGAGCGCTGCCGGAGACCGCGAGCGACCGAGCCGGCCGAGCCCAGCGGCCAGGTGGGCCCTACCCGGGCGGCCTCCCCTCCGCGGCCCCTTCCCCGCCGCCCTCTCGGGCCGCTCCTCACGCGCCCCCGCCTCGGGCCGCCCCGTGGGTGCCCAGGCTCGGTCCTGACCTGGGGCCGCCAGGCTTGGGCCGAAGGTCGAGCAAAGCGGGAAATGGGGTCCCCCGGCCAGCTCGCCCCAGACCCCCTCCCCGCACTCTCGCACCCCTTCGTGCTGAACGACCCGGCCCGGGTGCCCCAGGGTCCAGCGGCGCCTCCGCCTCCCGAGCCTGCCCCACTGCCTGGGTTTGCGCTCAGTCCAGGGCTCGGAGAAGCTGATGCGGGCGCGGGGGCATCAGGCCGCTGCCCTTCGGCCAGGCTCTCGCCCGGGCCCAGGCTGCCCTCGGAGCAGGGTCTGCAGCTCTGGTCTCTCCCTCCGGAACCCCCACATGCGCAGGGCTGGGGCACCCCTAGTCAGAGCTCAGCACACCCGCAGGTGAGCCCCGGCCTGACCCCGCCTCTGTCCAGTTCTCCCAGGGCTACCTGCTGAAGAGCTCCTGTGGGACCCCAGACCCACCGCCATGGGCAGCCCCGAGGGCCGCTTCCACTTTGCCATCGACCGTGGGGGTACCTTCACAGACGTCTTTGCCCAGTGCCCAGGAGGGCACGTTCGGGTCTTAAAACTGCTCTCAGAGGACCCTGCCAACTATGCAGACGCGCCCACTGAAGGCATCCGCCGTATCCTAGAGCAGGTGGGCCAGGGCAGAACGGGGGGACAGGGACCCCACAGCCAGAAGCCCCAGGTTGACCATGTGGTCCCCAGGAGGCTGGCGTGCTCCTGTCCCGGGACCGGCCGCTGGACTCCAGTCACATCGCCAGCATCCGCATGGGCACCACGGTGGCCACCAATGCTCTGCTGGAGCGGAAGGGGGAGCGGGTGGCGCTGCTGGTGACGCGTGGCTTCCGAGACCTGCTGCACATCGGCAACCAAGCCCGCAGGGACCTCTTTGACCTGGTCAGTTCCGTGTGGCTGGGCCCCGGGTTGTGTGGCACACACCCCTCAGGGATGCCTTGACCCTGTGTGTGGGGAGAGCAGCGGCTGGATTAGTAATGGCCCACGGGCACCAGGCAACAAAGAGAGGAAGCTCCCGGAATTCCCAGTGGGGCCCCAAGTTCCTCTAGCCCTCAGAGTGGGTACAGGGTGCCTTGTTCCTTCCTGCTGCCATGCCCATCCTGGATGCTGGTGGGACCACCCAAGCAGCCTTGTGTAGGTAAGGGAGGGGTAGAAGCCCTCCCCTACGGCTGCATTTCTGGAAGAAGCTGCTTCCACTCAGCTACCTGTGGGGGCGGAGAGCTGACCCCTGGGCGAACCTTGCTGGGGCTGCCAGGTATGATTCTCCTGGGCCTGCCAACCGGCATGTTGGGACAGAGCCCCTCGCCTGTACCAGCCACCCACACAGGACCCCAGCACCAACCCTCGGGCCTGGGCCTCTTCTGAGCCTCTGCCCGCCCCCAGGCCGTGCCCATGCCCGAGGTGCTGTATGAAGAGGTGCTGGAGGTGGACGAACGCGTGGTGCTGCACCGTGGAGAGGCGGGCACCGGGACGCCTGTCAAAGGTGTGTGCACCCCTGCCAATGTGGGATCCGGGGTGGAGGGTCCTGCTGGCCTTTGACGGGGCCTCCTGGGCTTTCCGGCAGGCTGCACGGGGGACCTGCTGGAAGTGCAGCAGCCTGTGGACCTGGGGGCCCTGCGTGGGAAGCTGGAGGGGCTGCTGTCGCGAGGCATCCGCAGCCTGGCTGTGGTGCTCATGCACTCCTACACGTGAGTGAGGTGGGGCTGTGGGCGGCGGGAGCAGGTGCCGGGTCTGCCGGGGGACGAGGTGCCACTGGGCGTTTGTCGTAGGTGGGCCCAGCACGAGCAGCAGGTGGGTGCGCTGGCCCGGGAGCTGGGCTTCACGCACGTGTCACTGTCCTCGGAGGCCATGCCCATGGTGCGAATCGTCCCTCGGGGGCACACGGCCTGCGCCGACGCCTATCTCACGCCCGCCATCCAACGCTACGTGCAGGGCTTCCGCCGTGGCTTCCAGGGCCAGCTCAAGGTGAGGCCGTGGGGCCCCTCCACCACCCACTCCTGGGCCCGGGCCTGGGCCCGGGCCTGCCTAGCGCCTCATGGCCCACCTGCTGCCCACTCACAGGACGTCCAGGTGTTGTTCATGCGCTCCGACGGCGGCCTGGCGCCCATGGACGCCTTCAGCGGCTCCCGTGCTGTGCTCTCGGGCCCTGCTGGTGGCGTGGTCGGCTACTCAGCCACCACCTACCATCAGGAGGGTGGCCAGCCTGTCATCGGCTTTGACATGGGAGGTATGAGGGCCGAGGGCTGGGGTCTGGGGGAGGCCCAGCCGCTGCGCCCCGGGTCTTCAAGCAACCCACCAGCACCGCACTCCTGCCAGGCACGTCCACGGATGTGAGCCGCTACGCTGGGGAATTCGAGCACATCTTTGAGGCCAGCACGGCTGGCGTCACCCTCCAGGCCCCGCAGCTGGACATCAATACGGTGGCAGCGGGTGGGGGTTCCCGCCTCTTCTTCAGGTCAGCTCCCCTGCTTCCCAGGCTGGGACCCCCAGCCCCATCTCCCTCCTCATCTCCAACCCCAGCCCTTCCTTCTCCTAGGTCTGGCCTCTTTGTGGTTGGGCCCGAGTCAGCAGGAGCCCACCCAGGACCCGCCTGCTACCGCAAAGGTAAAAGTCAGGATCTGCCTGGCCTGGCCTTGCCCTCTGCCTGCCGCCCCAGGCCCAGCTCCTCCCATTAGCCCCATTGCTGCTACCTACTCCTGCCTCCAGCCCCCAAGCCCCACACCCTGTCCACCTTCCAGGGGGCCCTGTGACAGTGACGGACGCCAATCTGGTCCTGGGTCGCCTACTGCCTGCCTCCTTCCCCTGCATTTTTGGGCCGGGAGAGGACCAACCACTTTCTCCCGAGGCCTCCCGCAAGGCCCTGGAGGCTGTGGCCGCTGAAGTCAACAGCTTCCTGACTAACGGGCCATGCCCGGCCTCCCCGCTGAGCCTGGAGGAGGTGGCCATGGGGTTCGTGCGTGTGGCCAATGAGGCCATGTGCCGACCCATCCGTGCACTCACGCAGGTACGCCCGCCTCTGCTCTCCCGCCTGTCCTGCGCCCAGCCCTGCTTCCTGCCCCATGCCTCCCACTCAGTCAGCCCATAGGGCTGAGAGGCCGGGGGCCGGATGGAGTAGGGTAGAGAGCTCACTGATCCCTTCTGTCTCCCTAGGCAAGAGGCCATGACCCCTCAGCCCACGTGCTGGCCTGCTTTGGGGGAGCTGGTGGGCAGCATGCATGTGCCATCGCCCGGGCCCTGGGCATGGACACTGTGCATATCCACAGGTGGGCCTCCGTGTGCGTGCATGGGGGTGTATGTGATCTGTGCTGGGGGAGCCAGGCTTGAGAGTGATCCCTCCATTGCCATGCTGCCCAACCCTGCAGGCACAGTGGGCTGCTGTCCGCGCTGGGGCTGGCCCTGGCTGATGTGGTGCACGAGGCACAGGAGCCCTGCTCCCTGCTGTACATGCCGGAGACCTTTGTACAGCTGGACCAGAGGCTGAGCCGCCTGGAGGAGCAGTGTGTGGATGCCCTGCAGGCCCAGGGCTTCCCCAGGTGGGCTCCCAGGGTGCCCTGGGCAGAGGACTTAACGATCCGGCTCCCCCAGCGCAGATCACATGCACCCCCATGCACCCACACACAGGCCCACCTGTGGATATGCAGGGTGTCTGTGCCCAGAGCCTGAGCAAGAAACAGAACAGGTGTCCTTGCCGGGTGCTGGGTGGTTGGTGGTGGGGGGCAGGGCAGAGGGCTTGCTGTGAGTGCCCCCAACCACCTGCTGCAGGTCCCAGATCAGCACTGAGAGCTTCCTGCACCTGCGCTACCAAGGCACGGACTGTGCCCTGATGGTGTCTGCCCACCAGCACCCAGCCACAGCCCACTCGCCCCGTGCGGGGGACTTCGGGGCAGCCTTCGTGGAGCGGTATGTGAGCGTCCTGATTCTGGATCCCTGGTGAGGGGCTGCCTGTCTGGCCGCCTCGCCCTGAGTGCTCCTTGGGTCTGTGTGGGGAGTGCAGGTACATGAGGGAGTTTGGCTTTGTCATCCCTGAGCGGCCGGTGGTCGTGGACGACGTGCGAGTGAGGGGCACTGGCCGCAGTGGTCTTCACCTTGAGGATGCCCCCAAAGCCCAGACCGGGCCTCCCCGTGTGGACAAGGTCCGTGGTCCTGCCTGCGCCAGCCTGACAGCAGCCGTGGGGCATGGGGATGGGGACCAAGGCCTTCGAGAGGCATTGGGGCGGGTGCTGGGCTGCACTCACCCACGCTCTCTGCAGATGACCCAGTGTTACTTTGAGGGGGGCTACCAGGAGACCCCTGTGTACCTGCTGGGAGAGCTGGGCTATGGGCACAAGCTCCAGGGGCCCTGCCTCATCATCGACAGTAACAGGTGGGCTGAGGTCCAGCCAGGGTGGAGGGTGTGGAGGGGTCAACTGTGGGGCCTCTGGTGTGAGGTTCTCTGGCCCAAGGTTGCAGGGGCCTGCAGGACTCTGTATTCCACCATCGTTGGGGTGTCCCCTGGCCTGGGACTGTGGTGTCTCTGGCCCCATGCAGCCTCTCTGTGTCCTCTGCTCCTCAGCACCATCCTGGTGGAGCCAGGTTGCCAGGCAGAGGTGACTGAGACAGGGGACATCCGCATCTCTGTGGGGGCTGAAGCCCCCGGTACGGTGGGCACCCAGCTGGACCCTATCCAGCTGTCCATCTTCTCACACCGCTTCATGAGCATTGCTGGTGAGTGGCCGCTGCCAGGTTCCCTGCTGCCCTGGCTCCCTGTGGGATAAGGTGCCATCTGTGTCATGGGGTGGCTGGCAGGGCTGTGCCCAAAGGGAAGGGCAAAAATAGGACCCCCTGGCCACCGGGCGGGCAGTGTGGCCGCAGCACTGGCATGGTGCAGTTGGCCATGAGAACAGGCCTTGGGCAGGGAGGACACCTTCCCCTCTCACCCATAGCCGTGTGATCTGGGGATTGCCTACCTGGCTAAGGAGGGTTCTTGAGGACACCACAGGGAACCCATCTGTGCAGGGTCAGGCCAGTGGCTTGGTCGGAGGGGTCAAGAGCCTAGGAAGCACGTTCTTGCTGTGCCAGGCAGGGTGGGAGGGTTGAGGGCTGGCACCAGGTTCTTGCTGGGAGCTCCAGGAGGGGCTGGGGAGGAAGGTGGTGTCCTTTACACAGACGAAGACACGTGGCCAAGTGGGCATGCTGCCACCTTGGTCTTCCCCAGGTAAAAGCTGCTGGGTCCTGGGTTTGAGCCCTGGTGGGTCCTGTTCCTCCCTTTCCTGGGCCATGCTGTGGGTGGGTGGGACGAGTGGGTGCCTGGTCACTTTGTGTCCCCAGAGCAGATGGGCCGCATCCTGCAGCGCACGGCCATCTCCACCAACATCAAGGAGCGCCTCGACTTCTCCTGTGCCCTCTTTGGGCCCGATGGGGGGCTTGTGTCCAATGCTCCCCACATCCCTGTGCACCTGGGTGCCATGCAGGAGACTGTGCAGTTCCAGGTGTGGGGGCCCCTCCCTCGCCCACCCTCCCTCACCCCCCATCCCGCTCTGCCCCCTGCTCCCCTGTGCCCACTCTGCCCCTGTCTCCTGGTTTCAGATCCAGCACCTGGGTGCCAACCTCCACCCTGGCGACGTGCTACTGAGCAACCATCCCAGTGCCGGGGGTAGCCACCTGCCAGACCTAACTGTTATCACACCGGTGAGGGGTGCCACCCACCTGCCTCTGCTGGGGCAGGGTGGCCGATGCAGCTGACCATGGCTTTCCACCCGCTAGGTGTTTTGGCCGGGTCAGACGCGGCCTGTGTTCTATGTGGCCAGCCGAGGGCACCACGCAGACATCGGGGGCATCACACCGGGCTCCATGCCCCCCCACTCCACCACGCTGCAACAAGAGGGCGCCGTCTTTCTGTCCTTCAAACTCGTCCAGGGGGGCGTCTTCCAGGAGGAGGGTGAGTGGGAGCGGGGTGGGGCGGGCTTGCTGCAGGCTGGGACACAGAGCTACAGCTGGCAAGCAGGCTTGGCTGGGGCATGGGATGCAGTCCACAGGCCCAGGCCTGCCTTGAGGCTGGGAGGAGATAGGTGGTGACCCCAGGGGGCAGCTGCAGGTCAGATCTCAGGAGCTGAGATGAATTCAGCCTCCGCCTAGGAAGGCCTCTGGGGGGTGGTTTTGCGGGTGGAGAGTTAGCCAAGATGCGCAGGGTCAGGGTGCTGGAGGCAGAGGAGCCTGTTTTCAGGGTGGGCAGCTGCTTGTGGTGTGTGCAGTCACACTGGGTGGGGGCCGCAGAGAAACAGCAGGGCAGGGGCAGGGCCCAAAGGCCCCTGGAGAGTTTTCTGGGCCTGGGTCCTAGTCACTGGGAGGTGAGTGGCCGTGAAGGGCCTTCAGCTGGGTCTGCGCTGGTGTCCTGCTGTGCCCACGTGTAGAGAGAATGCGGGGTCTGAGAGTGGCCCAGAGGTTGGGGGCAAGAGGGGGTGCAGCTGCAGTTGCCTTGGATGATGCTGAGCCGGGCTGAGTGGAGGGTGAGGGCAGGGGGTGGGGGGCTCTTTTGGAGGTGGAGGTGGGTATTTGGAGGGATTTGGGAGACAGGACCAGGGTCAAGTTTGGGCAGCTGGAGGTGGAGGCCCTGGCACTGAGCAGCTGCAGGGAGGGTGGGATGGAGACTGCAGGGGTGCCTGCGGTGCGGGTGCGGCTAGGGCAGACAGGAGAAAGCAGCCCTGGTCTGAGGCTGCAGATCTGGGAGCTCAGGGGAAGTGGCGTGGCCAGGGTGGAGGGTGGGGGTGGAGGGTGGGTGGGTGTCATGGAACCACAGGCTGTTCTGGGTGTCAACACAAATGGGGTGGCCCATTCCTGGCTGCTCTTTTGTTCAGTATGAGCTGGGGCAGGGGGTGTGGACCACAGAGGGCCACACACAGGTGTATTGCAGAGGGCCCTGTGGCCAGGGTGCCTCAGAGAGGACCCTGACCCAGGTTCAAGGAGAGGGCCTTTCCTGAGGTGGGGAGCAGTCCCAGGCCAGACATCGCTGTTTTCTAGGGGCAGGAGACCTTGTCAGGATCCAGGAAACCTGGGTTTGGGGGAGCAGACAGGCTTGGCCAGGGGTTCAGTGATAACACTGTTCATCCAGCGGTGACTGAAGCCCTGAGGGCGCCAGGCAAGGTCCCCAACTGTAGTGGAACCAGAAACCTGCATGACAACCTGTCAGACCTCCGTGCCCAGGTGGCAGCCAACCAGAAGGGCATCCAGCTGGTGGGGGAGCTCATTGGGCAGTACGGCCTGGACGTGGTGCAGGCCTACATGGGCCATATTCAGGTGGGCCTGGGCACAGGAGTGTGGGCAGCAGGGCCACCCTGCAGGTGGCCAGGCTGCCACTGACTCTGCTTCCTGCCAGGCGAACGCGGAGCTGGCCGTGCGTGACATGCTGCGTGCCTTTGGAACCTCCCGGCAGGCCCAGGGCCTGCCCCTGGAGGTGTCCTCGGAAGACCACATGGATGACGGTTCCCCCATCTGCCTCCGCGTGCAGATCAACCTGAGACAGGTGGGCTGCGGGGAGAGGGCCTCTGGGCGGCAGGGTCATAGACCCGAGGCTGACGCCCTCTTGCTTCCCTGGGGCGCAGGGCAGCGCTGTGTTTGACTTCAACGGCACCGGGCCGGAGGTGTTTGGCAATCTCAACGCCCCGCGGGCTATAACCCTGTCCGCCCTCATCTACTGCCTGCGCTGTCTGGTGGGCCGCGACATCCCGCTCAACCAGGTTCGCAGGGGCGTGTGTGAGAGGGGGGGCCTCAGCCCGAGGTCACCGTGAGTGCGCCTCCTGGGCCCAGCCATGGACTGACCCCCAAGGGTGCTGGGGGGGGTGCTGTTTCTCCTGGAGCCCCAGAGTGGGTTCCACCCACCCTACGAGCCCCTGAAAGCCGCCCGCCCCGCACAGGGCTGCCTGGCGCCAGTGCGCGTGGTGATTCCCCGAGGCTCAATCCTGGACCCGTCGCCAGAGGCGGCCGTGGTGGGAGGCAACGTGCTCACGTCGCAGCGCGTGGTGGATGTCATCCTGGGGGCCTTTGGGGCCTGCGCCGCCTCCCAGGTGCGGGGCGGGGTGGGGCGGGCTGGGTGGGAGCTGGCGGCGAGGTAGGGACGCCCCGCCCCAGCGCAGCGCAGAGACCGCATGCCCTCGCCAGGGCTGCATGAACAACGTGACCCTGGGCAACGCGCACATGGGATACTACGAGACGGTGGCGGGCGGCGCGGGCGCGGGCCCCAGCTGGCATGGGCGCAGCGGCGTGCACAGCCACATGACTAACACGCGCATCACCGACCCCGAGATCCTGGAGAGCCGGTGAGCGGCGCGCGCGGCGGCCGGGGTGGGGGGACCGGGGCGAGGGCCGCGCTGAGCCTCTGCCCTCGCCCCGCAGGTACCCGGTCGTCCTGCGCCGCTTCGAGCTGCGGCGGGGCTCTGGGGGCCGAGGCCGCTTCCGGGGCGGCGACGGTGTCATCCGCGAGCTGCTCTTTCGCGAGGAGGCGCTGCTGTCGGTGCTGACCGAGCGCCGCGCCTTCCGGCCCTACGGGCTCCACGGTGCGCGGCCCCCCAGTCCCCGCGGCCGGCCCCGCCCCCTCCCCCCCCCGCCCCCGCCTCTCTGGACTCCTCGCCTCCCTCCGCAGGGGGCGAGCCCGGAGCCCGCGGCCTAAACCTGCTGATCCGCAGAAACGGCCGGACGGTGAATCTGGGCGGCAAGACATCGGTGACCGTGTACCCTGGGGTAAGGGCTGCGGCCTGTCCTGGTCCCCTCCCCACTGGCCCCCATCCCACGGACGGTGAACAGTTGCAAACATGACCACACGCCAGAGTTTAATTTGGCCCCGGGAGGAAAGGGGGCGCGTGCTGGGCCTCTGCAGTCCACGGGGCGGGTGATGGACGCTGCCCCGCGGGGGAGGGGGCTGCGCAGGTGACGGGGAGGGGCTGTACCTGCGCTGAGCCCGCCCCCCTCCACAGGACGTGTTCTGTCTCCACACGCCCGGCGGCGGGGGCTACGGGGACCCGGAGGACCCCGCCCCACCGCCGGGGTCCCCCCCGCTAGCGCTGGCCTTCCCGGAGCACGGTAGCGTCTTCGAGTACCGCCGGGCCCAGGAGGCCGTGTGAGGGTCAGACTGCTCGGCCCAGTCCAGCAGCAGCGTCGGCAATAAAGATCCCTTAAGTCGTCCGGTTCTCGGGGCAAGGCCACTGCGTCTACTTCGTGCTCCAAGCCGTGTCTGTGTGTGCCGGCTACGCGCCTTCCACCTGCGCCTTAGGACGCAGAGACTCGTAGCTGCAGGCCCACCACCAGGTGGTCCGTGAGCCCTGCCAGGGCGGTGCTGAACATCACCTGCTGCACCTCCTGGGGGCGGGGTCAGGTTGAGGGTCGTCCCAGCGCTGCAGGCCCAGCCACCCTGGGCCCCGGCACTCACTGGGCGCAGCAGGCCCCCGGGAACTCCGCAGTAGGTGATGTAGTCCAGGCGCCGACCTCTCCAGGGTTTAGCCCGGAGGCTTCTGCAGGGATGGCCGGCCAGGTAGAGGTGGCGTCCTTTCTCCTGCTCCAGGGCCCTGGTAGGGAGGGGCGGTGTCGCCAAGGCCAGGGCCCCACTACGGGCTCGGGGTGGGCAGTGCCTGCCTCCCAGTCACTCACCGCCGCAGCATCTCGGGGGAGCAGGCCACGGAGTGGTGGAGCACGGAGGTGCTCAGTATGGTCCCTGGGGGCCCGGGGGAGGGCGGTATCAGCCGGAGCCTCGGCCGACAGCGCTCCTCAGGCCCACTTCCCGCTCCGGAGCCCTCCCCACAAGTGTGATACCCAGGGCCCAGGGCTGCTCCTGGCGTGTGCCCAGTCGGCAGGGGTCCTGGAAGCGGCTGAAGAGCTCGTGCTCCTGCTCCAGCGCGTGGTCTGCAGAGACAGACCGGCTCGCGGTGGGGGGAGGAGGGTGGGCCTCCTGGCTCCGCCCTCCCCCCTCCCCCATCCTCCCCCTCCCTTCCCTCTTGCTCGACCTTTTGAGCAGTTGTCGAAGTTTAGGTTGCCCAGGAGCACGCTGAAAGCCACGACCTCTCCACTCTGGTCGCTCTGTGCCTCAAACTGCTCGGCCCAGTCCAGCATTAGCGTCAGCTGTTTGCTGCGCAAGGGCCCGTCCTCTGCGGCGGGGAGGGGGGTGGGGTGCGCTTGGCTCCGATTCGAACCCGCAACTAGCCCCCGCCTCCCCAGTTCTTGGTGTGTGAGCCCCGACCGGCACGTCTCAGGAATTCCCTTGCCTGGGGCAGCGTACAAAGGCTGCGAAGTGGGGGGCGGGGTGCAGGCGAAGGTAGGGATCGGCTGCCGCCACCGAGAGGCGGGACCTGTTCCAAGGACCCCACCCACAGGGCTCACCAGCCGGTGCTTGCAAGTGCGTGCAGTGCAGGAATCCCACTATGCGGCGCCCGTCCAGGCAGCCCAGCTGCGCCTGCAGCGACACAGACGGCCCCAGCTTTCCTCGCCATCCCAGCCGAATCCCCCGCCCGCTCCTCGAGCCGCGCAGGTTACGCCAGTACCTGTGCGGACAGTAGTCCCTTGGAAGCCAGCGCGTCCTCGCCACGCGCATGGGGGAAGCAACGGAAGGCGGCGCGCAGCAGCGGGTAGCGCGAGGCCAGCAGCAGCCCGCTGCCCAGTAGCTTCAGGTGCGGCCCCGGCTGTAGGCCGAAGGTACCCACGTCGTACAGCACAGGACCCAGGTTGGGCGCCAGGCGGTTCACCAGGCGACGCGCTGCTCGCAGATCGAATACTTCCTGCAGGCACACAAAGTCCAGACCCACGGGCAGCGAGGCCACCAGTGCCCCGCGCGGCGCCCTGGGCCAGGGCTGGGTGCAGTCCGTCGCCCTGTAGAGCGGGGGCCGCAGTCCGGCCAGCAGCGCGGCGCCGATGGCCTCGGCCCGTCGCTGGCTGTGCGGCAGGTTGCTGAAGCGCGCCAGCCCGTCGGGGAGCAGGCACAGATCGGCTGTGAGGAAGGCAAAGCAGCGCCCGGGTTCAGCCGGCGGGCGCCAGGGTGCGGGCGGCGCCCAGCACAGCGGAGGGGGGCGGTAGCAGAAGGGGCGGCGCCAAACCTGCAGCCACAGCCAGAGCAGCAGGCCGGGCAGCGCCAGGGGCAGGCCGACCAGCAGCAGCAGCAGCAGCGCCGCGAAGCCGCGCGCCGCCCGTCTCAGCCTCCCCAGGCTCATCGGGCGCGCCGTTGGTGCACAGCAGCCCAGCAGCTGATCCAGGGTCCAGTAGGCCGGGAAGAGCAGCGCGCGCGCCAGGCGGTGGAGGCCGTGCAGCGCCGGGTGCGGGAAGGGCGAGGGCCGCAGGGCGCCGGGGGCCGGGGGCCAGTCGGGCGGGGATGGCATGGTGCGGCCGCGGGGCGCGGGGGAGGCTCATTGGCTTCCAGAGTACAAGCTGGCTCGTCTGTGCGTCCACGCAAACTGCGGAGGAGTCGAGGGGTGAAGGCCACGTGGCGCAGCCTGTGCACAGAGCCCGCGGGGAGGCTCGGGCTTGGGTAGCCCGGCGCTTTCGCTTAGCGAAGCCGCCCACTCCAAACCCTCGAGGAACTTCGGCGGCTGTTGGGAGAACAAATGAAAATCCAAAAGGGACCTAATCTCCAATCCCCACCCTGTATCCTCCTTGCCCCGCGCCATCCACCTGCGAAGGCGCACGGGGATCGGCTGCAGCCAGCGCCACGTGGACCGCGACCGTTCTTGAGTGCGGGCGGCGCCGCGCAGGTGAGGAGCAGCGTGCGCTCCTCGCCAGTACTCGCCCCCACGCAGGTCAACACGGAATAGGCTGCGCACTCCAGCTCCCCCAAGGCAGAATCCACCCCACCCACTACGCTCTCTCTGCAGCCCCGCGGTGTCGGGGCGCCTGAGTTCAAAGACCTGACACCCTAGGAGGGATGGACCCCTGCCCAGCGCCCCGCACAGCCCCCCAGAAGGCCAGCCCGCAGTGGTGACGGCCCTGTGTCCCTACCCCATGGAGCTTCCAGTCTAGAGGGAGGGACCGTTGGTTTTGTCCCGCACGCGCTGCGCGCTCCACCGGGGCTCGCGAGCCTGACTGAAGCGTTTCCCCAGTCGCCCAGCCCTCGGGCATCCCTAGTCGGTTCCCAACACTGGCCGGCCAGGAGCCCCAGGCTCTGCTCGCTTCTCACCTGTCTAATTGGACGTCTGATTGGATGTGTTCCGCGGTCAGCTGCTGCAAATGTGTTAAATAGCCCTGGGAGTTTGGGTCAGGGCTGCCCTTCCCTGAGAAGAGGTTAGGTGTCTGGCAGGATCCCCTGAAGTCTCAGGAGGCCTGGGCGCTGGGAGGGCAGAGGCAGCAGGCTCAGCTGCCCGGGCATCCCGGCAGGGCGGGCACACCCTGCATACCCTCTTGGTTCTGGGACTCCTTGCTGGTTGCTGAAAGATTCCCATTGGAACCCAGACCCCATGGGTCCATTGCTGCCTCCTGTCATCCCCCCTGACTGGCAAGCACTGGTGTTCCAGGACCTTTCTCAGTTGGAGTTTTCACCCCTGCTTCCCATCGCAGCTGGCCTCCTCGCCTTCCTGCATGTGGGCTTGCTCCTGTCTTACCCAGCGGCTGAGGCCTCTCTAGGATTTCCCACACTGCACGTGTCTTCCTTCCTGGGGACTTCCCATCCTGGCCGGCCCCCTCAGCTTCCTGCACTTTCCACAAGTCCTTCCCAGCACCCCATCTGCCCTCAGTGCACTGTGGGTGGCCCCTGGGCTGCCTCCGCATCCTGCTGGTGCTCCTCAGCTCCTGCAGCAGGTGGGGTCTGCCCTTGTCAGCTCTGAATCCCTCTCAAAGTCTCTGGGGCCTGTGGAATGGCCTTGTATGTCTTGGGAAGGGGCTGCCACTTCGCTGGGCTGCTCCATGCCCAGGTTGGGGTGAGGCTGCTTTCTCCTGGCTCTTCTCCCTCAAATGTCCTCTTGTCCTCAAGGTGTGGAAGACCCCTCCCCCAGCCCTGGCCTAGTATGGGGGCAGGGACCCCCCACCCACATCCTGGTCTCCTCCCACCTCTGCCTTCTGCTCTGCACTGAGTGCGCCCCTCATGGCTTCGGCAGGTGCAGAGGCATGGCCCTTCTCTTGCTGCTCCTTCCCGGTTCCTGCCCTTCCCCATCCCAGTCCCAGGAGCTCCGACTTCTTTCAGTGCCATGGAAGGGGAGCCTGGGGGCCTTCAGACCAACCCCACAGACCACTGCTGAGCCTTGGCTTCTTGGGGCCCTTGCAGAGGGCCCGGGATGGGCATGGACCTCCAGGGCAGGCAGGACTGAAGGGGCGCAGTGCAGGGGCCTGGTGGGCCACCCGAGAGGAGGCAGCACCACCCGGAGTGCTGGCATGGGCCCATTAAAGCGTTGGTAGAAGCTTTAATGGCCGTGCACGGGGGTGTGGGCCGAGCGAGCCTGGACCGCCCAGCTCCAGCGTCACCAGATGAACATGGGCTTGCCGTCGTCATGAGCCAGCTGGTTGAGGCAGGAGAGCAGCAGCAACGCGTCGGTGAGCATGCTGGGGTGCACGGTCTCCACGAGTACGCGCTGCAGGAAGTCCACGGTGTAGGAGCCGCCCTCAGACGCCGCCAGCTCCGGGCGCTCTCGCAGGATGCCATAGGCATTCACCAGCTGCTCGGTCAGCGCAGGGTGCACCCGCCCGTTGTAACCCAGACTCTGTAGCCTGTTCATGATGCTCACATAGCGCTGCGTGAGCATCTGGCAGAGCTCCTCGTCCAGCTTGTGGTCACTGGGGTTCAGGGAGGCCTGTTGGGGAGAGCAGCCTTCAGGGACCCTCCCTTGCCACACCTTCATACACAGGCAGGCACAGGGAAGACCGAGGGGCACGTGAGGCTGCAAACGGCCAGGATCCGAGGGGTGTGAGGTGGGGAGGTTCTGGAAGAGGCTTCAAGGATGTAGGACGGGAGCCCAGTGGGCAGAGCCTGACAGAGAGGTCTCCAAGGCCCAAGCTGGGCAGGGCAGTGGCTCCCAAAGCTCCTCAGGGAGCCTGAGCCACAGGATAGAAGAGGGTGCCCCAACCCACCACCAGGGATTGCAGCTGGGCTGAAGTCTCCAGGGACTGAGGACAGGGGGCGTGGCTGGGCATCTCGAGGCACACAGGGTCCGCTGACCCAGGGATCTGTGGTCTTTTCCAGGCCTCCTCCTGGCTCCGTGATCTGCTCCCTTTCAGCCTCTGAAGGCCCCGCCTTCCTTACCCTGGCCTCCATCCTCAGAACCCTCTAGTCCCCAGGAGACTCCCGGCACTCCCCCAACACTGAACTGACAACCCCAGCCAAGTGTTGCCGTCAGCGCCGAGGGGCCTGGCTGCTTCCTGTCTCCTTCGGTGCCCGGGGCCAGGGCCTGGGAACCAGCACATCTGGGTCAGTTTCCACTCACTTCCTCGTGGCCTGTGTCCTCCCAACAGCCAGGCAGCGACTGGGTCCTGCCCTAAGGCATGTAATCATGAAGGCAGCCCCTCCTCCCACCCTGCCTGCCACTGCCCCTGGGTGTGTGACCTGGGTGGTTGTGGAAAGCCCAGTGCCCAGCTCAGTGCTCTCTGGCACCATCCTAAATTTCTAAGTTTGGAATTATTTTCATTTTGCTCTCGGCCCTGCAAATTTTGCAGCTTGTCTGTCTCAGGTGCAGCTGTCCCCGCCTCCAGGCCTAGGCCTGCCTGCTGCCTGCACAGGCCCACAGAGCCACGGGTCTGAAGTGGAAGTTGGATGGGTTATCCCTACCCAAGCTCCTCCTGCCATTTCCACTGCTGCGACACTTGGGGCAGGGCCACCCTCCAGGGACCTCCATCTGTCCCTGAACTCCCAGCTATGTCCCACTGTGTCCCAGATGCCTGCCGCGCTGGTCCCCAACCTGCTGGGAGTACTCTTCCCCACTCCTTGCCCAGACAACCTATTCGGGGAAGGCTCCCAGGCCGGTCGTATGTGCAGGCCACCAGACACGGGGCTGGACTCAGGACCCGGCCCAGTTGATGTGACCCCAACCTCTGCCAAGTGCTCCCAGAGCATGTGCTCGGTGCCGCTGTTGCCCGGATGCGCCTGGGATGGACCCGTCTCCCTAGTTGTAGGTTCTTGGCCCGAGTCTTCTAGGCAGGTGAACAGTATGCACAGTTGTGGGGGCAGGAAGACACCACTGAGGTTCAGCGCAGGAGTAAGGGCCTGTGGACAGCCATGCTCAATGGCTGCTTCTGCGCCACTTCTGCCTGAGCCTCAGTTTCCCTGCTGGGATGTGGAGGAGATCACAGTGCCACCTGCAGGAGTGTGCTGGGAGTTACAGGCAATGGCCCCAGTGATCACTGAGCACCGGGCCACTCTGTCTTATAGATATTCCCTCAAGGAATAGAGAAGGCGGGGCACCCAAGATGAAGTATGAGGCCAAGATCTGGGTGGGGAGACTACAGGGCAGTACCACCGTCTCTCCACTCCCCTGCTCCCAGAGCATGCGCCGCCTCTGTCTTCTGTTTATTGCTTTACGTATTTACTAAATGCCTTCCCAGGGGAGCGTGTTGGTTCAGGACTGCCTGGTGTGCACCTGGCTTGATACTAGTCAGGAGTAGGTGGGTGCAGGGAGGACGCGGCTGTGGGCCAGTGGGAGTGAGTCGTGGAAGAGTCTGTAGGACCCAGTGTCGGTGGGATGTGGAGAAGGGCACCTGTGACCACGTCCACACTGTCCTCAGAGGTGCGGGCCTGTGCTCAGCACCCAGGCTTTTCTTATGTGCAGCTCCTGGGACACTGCCACGTGCTCCATGGCAAGAATGTGGCAGCAGGTGTCATAGTCACTGTCTGAGCCCAGGGCAGGTGCATTACAAATCAAAGACAGCCAAAAACACCTGTGAAAGTTGCTGGTATCAGAAGAGTCACTTACGTTAAAAAAAAAAAAAAAAATGTAGTCGGTAGGCCAGTGCAGTGGCTCACACTTGTAATCTCAGCACTTTGGGAAACCCAGGCAGGCGGATCACCTGAGGTTGGGAGTTCAAGACCAGCCTGACCAACATGGAGGAACCCCACAAAACACAAAAGTAGCTGGGCGGGGTGGCAAATGCCTGTAATCCCAGGTAGTTGGGAGGCTGAGGCAGGAGAATTGCTTGAACCCGGGAGGCGGAGGCTGCAGTGAGCTGAGATTGCACCACTGCATTCCAGCCTCGGTGACAGAGCAAGACTCTGTCTAAAAAAAAAAAAAAAAAAAAAAAATTAGCCAGGCGTGTTGATGATTGCCTGTAATCCTAGCTAGCAGGGAGGCTGAGATGGGAGGGCCACTTGAGTGAACCATGATTGTGCCACTGCACTCCAACCTGGGTGGCAGAGTGAGACCCCATCTTAAAAAAAAATTGTGGGCCGGGTGCGGTGGCTCACGCCTGTAATCCCAGCACTTTGGGAGGCTGAGGTGGGCGGACCACGAGGTCAAGAGATTGAGACCATCCTGGCCAACATGGTGAAACCCCGTCTCTACTTAAAAATACAAAAATTAGCCAGGAGTGGAGGCGCATGCCTGTAGTCCCAGCTACTCTGGAGGCTGAGGCAGGAGAATTGCTTGAACCCGGGAGGCGGGGGTTGCAGTGAGCCGAGATTGTGCCACTGCACTGCAGCCTGGCGCCTGGCGACAAAGCAAGACTCTGTCTCAAAAAAAAAAAAAAAAAAAAAAATTGCAGTAGAGGAAGGCCGTGAAGAAGTCCTCTCACACGCAGGCCTGTACTTCCTCGAGACTGCAAGATTCCAAGACACTGCTTGCTCAAGGCCACTAACCTGGCAGTGGCCTTCACCGACGAGCAAGGCCACTGCAGTGAGCGTCTGTGACCTCTGAACTTGGCTTCAAGGCAGCTTACATGGATGCCTCTGTCTTTAAAAGCTTTCCTTTTCCCCAGACCCCCTGGATATGCCTGTGATCCATCCTAGCATGCAGATTCCAGACCGTAGCTCTCTGTGATTCCCAAATCAGCTCACTGATTCTATCTCTCTGAATTTCTTTTTCGGTTGACTCTCCTTAATGATAGAAACTGAGAATGAATCCTAATTGACTTAAGGGTTAGAGAGGAAATCCGATGCTGTTTTGAACAGTGTTTTGTGCCCACCCGTGACAGTCTGTGGTGGGGAGCCTGAGTGCGGCTCCGAGGGAGGCCGGAGATTTGGTAGGTGCCTGCACACCGTGGCTGCAGGGCGGTCACAGCGGCACTCCCCAGGCAGCTGGTGAACAACACAGCCCTGCTGGCAGCCCGTCCTGCTTGCGCTCCCCAGGCCAGGATCCACTGTAACTGGCTGCTGTTTCTGTTGTAGCAGTTACTAAATATTTTGAATATCTCCCTGATTAGAGGAAACTGCATAGTCCCAAATGTATTTTTTTAAATAGATAAATAAAAGAGAAAAAATAAAATAAAATAAAATGACCACAGGTGCTCAACTTAACAAAGAAAAATAAAAAGCAGGCTGGGCACAGTGGCTCACACCTGTAATCCCAGCACTGCGGGAGGCTGAGGTGGGAGGATCACTTGAGGCCAGGAGTTTGAGACCAGCCTGGGCAGCATAGTGAGACCCTGTGTCCACCCTTATACTGATGTAGGTGCACTCAGGGTCTTCTAGGACTAGCATGCCAAGAGGAATGGAGCTTGGAACGTCTCCTATAGAGCCGAAGAGGTGACAGGCATGAGCACTAGGACATTTTTAGTTGGGCTTAAAAGTCGTAACTGGCTGGGTGCATTGGCTCACACCTGTAATCCTTACACTTCGGCAGGCTGAGGTGGGAGGATTGCTTGAGGTCAGGAGTTTGAGACCAGCCTGGGCAACATAGCGAGACCCTGTCTCTTAAAAAAAAAATTAGTCTGGGTGCAATGGCTCACGCCTGTAATCCCAGCACTTTTTGGGAGGCCAAGGCAGGCAGATCACCTGAGGTTGGGAGTTTGAGACCAGCCTGGCCAACATGGAGAAACCCCATCTCTACTAAAAATACAGTATTAGCCGGGCATGGTGGTGCATGCCTGTAATCCCAGCTACTCGGGAGGCTGAGGCAGGAGAATCGCTTGAACCCGGGAGGTAGAGGTTGCAGTGAGATCACGCCATTACACTCCAACCTGGGCAACAGGAGCAAAACTCTGTCTCAAACAAACAAAAAGGCTGGACGTGGTGGCGTGTACCTATGGTCCCAGCTACTCAGGAGGCTGAGGTGGGAGGATCCCTTGAAGCCCCAGGAGTTCAAGGCTTCAGTGAGCTAGGATTGTGCCATTGTACTCCAGCCTGGGCTATCTCAAAATATATATATATATATATATAAAATTATTTAGAATATGGAAAATATAGAATAGTTTCTGGACTTTCTGATAGGGAAGGAGTTCTCAAACAAGACATGAAAAATACAAACAATAAAGAAAAAGACTGACAGTTTTGACTACGTTAAAAACCTAACCAGGCCGGACATGGTGGCTCACGCCTGTAATCCCAGCACTTTGGGAGGCCGAGGCAGGTGGATCACTTGATGTCAGGAGTTTGAGATCAGCCTGACCAACACGGGGAAACCCCCATCTCTACAAAAAGTACAAAAGTTAGCCAGGCGTGGTGGTGCGCGCCCGTAATCCCAGCTACTTGAGAGGCTGAAGCAGCAGAATCTCGAACTGACAGGTGGAGGTTGCAGTGAGCTGAGATTGCGCCAATGCACTCCAGCCTGAGCAGGTGACAGAGCGAGACTCCGTCTCAAAAAACAAACAAACGAAAACTAACCAAAGGATGCTTTGACTAGAGGCAAAGCTCAAACCTGGACCCACGGAGCTCACAGTAGCCCCTGCTCAGGCAGACACAGGCCAGCAACCCACAGATAAACACCGCTGGAGAGAAAAAGTGGCTGGGAACGCAGTGGGGCTTTTTCTCAAGAGAAGCCCAAGTGGTGAGTAAGTAGAGATGCAGCCACCCTCCCTGCCCGGCAGTCGCAGGGCCCAACCCAGCTTCCCCGTGCCTTCCACAGCCTGTCACACGCGTGGCACAGAGGCGCACTCCAGCACGTTGGCCAAGTGTCATCCTCCCCATATGTCCACAGAGGCGGCCATCCTGATGGCAAAGGGGGAGAGCTGCCTGACCGTGCTGAAGGCCCCCACCTTCCCTTCCTCCAAGGAGACCGTGGGCTCCCACTGCCATATGCCACAACACCTGCCGGCTGCTGGCACTCAGCAGTCTGCGTCTTCCGTCCCAGGGCCTCCTCAGGTCCTGGCACGTTTGTCCTGGCCGGAGTGCAGGGTCCCCACACGCCTCATGGGCCAGCCTGCCCCCGTCCCTGCAGGCCTCCTGGCCACACACCTGGATGATCTTCTCTGGGATGTTGGAGACGGTGAAGCCATAGAGTCGCACGCGCTCTGGGAAGATGCTGGACAGGATCCTGCGGTCCAGCTGGAAGGCGATCTCACCCACCAGCCTCTCCCAGGCCAGCTTCTTTGACTCTGGGGACACAGGGTCTGGTCAGCCCAGGGGAGGGGCTGAGAGGGGCGGGGGTCAGCAGCCCAGCCCCACCCATGCAGAGCCCGCAGTGTCACTGACCTCGGGGGCTCTCGGGGAACTTGCTCGTCTTGCGGTGGGCCAGCTTCCGCTCCACCTCCATCATGCTCTTCCTCGACGGCTCCGTGGCGCGTGGACCCCGAGAGTCGTTGACTGAAGCCGGGGAGGATGCGGTGCGAGGTGGGGTGTGGGCGTTGTGTGGAGGAGAGTGGGGGGCAGGCAGGTTCCGGGTGGGGGAATGATGCATTCGGGAGGGGGAATGGGGGGCACCCTGGGCCATGTGGGTGGTGCTTGAGGGGGTGTAGCTGGTGGCGACCTGGGGGGCAAGGGCGGGGGCAGAGGCAAGGACAGTGACCGTGGGGGAGGTGGTGGGGGAGGTGGGGATGGACGCAGGGACCACTTGTTCCTGGGCGGCACCGGGCTGGGCCCGTGCATCTGAAGTGTTGAAGGGGAAGGCCGTCGAGGGAGCAGGTGTGCCCATGGCTCCGATGGGGGTGGAGGCCTGGAGGGGTGCCCCTGCAAACGGCATGCTGAGAGGCTCTGGGTCCTGGGCTGACCGGGGGGCCTCAGTGGAGAGAGGGACTAGTGATGTGGAGGGGCCAGAAATGAAAGGAGGGGGGTTAGAGTGAGGTGGGGGGCACAGCCCTCCCACCACCCGCCACCCGCCACCCACCACCCCGTTACCTTTGGTGCTGGCAGCAGGCACCACGCAAGCTGGGGAGTGGGGCCCAGGGGGGCCTCCGCGGGGCGGCTCAGCCAGCCGAAGCCTTGCGGCCTCTGGCAGGACCAGGTTGCTCATGGGGTTGGCCAGCAGGTTCTGAGAGACCCCTAGTGGGGCAGCAGTGGAGCTGAGCAGGGGGCTGCTCAGAGAAACAGCCACTGTGCCCGTCACAGGGGCTATCAGGGGGCTGCTCTGGGACACGGCCACAGGGCCTGCAAGGGGGCTGCTGGGAGTCAGGGGGCCAGTGGAGGGCAGGCCTAGAGAGCTGGCCATTGTACCCAGGTGGGGCCCCGCCACAGGACTGGTCAGGAAGCCGGTGAGGGGGCTGCTCTGTGACATGGGTGCTGGGCCGGACAGCAGCGTGCTGAGGGGGCCTGTCAGGGGGCTCATGAATGAGCCCGGCGTGGCGCTGGGCTGTGAGCTGGTTAGCATCTCGGCCAGGGGTGCCAAGGCCATGATCCCCACTTCTTCCAGGACTGGTTCGTTTGCCACTGCTGGGGACGGGGGCAGGAAGACACCTGGGGACATAGAGAAAGCTCTGAGACCCCAGGGGAGCCCCTCCAGGCCAAGGGGGAGGGTGGGTGCAGGCTCTCCCACTGAGGTAGGGCCTGGCCACGGTGCCGGTTGGGCCCCGATGAGCTGACTGGTCCAACCTGGCCTCGCTGAGCCTCACTTCTTAGGCAGGCCAGGGTGGTGGCCCCTCTGCCTCCAGCGGGGAGTCTGTGCCTGCTCAGAGGATCCTGGGAGTGGCTCCAAGGCCTCATCTCCAGCCCTGATTTTTGGTTCAGTTCTCCCAGGCTGACTTGTCTGACCACTTGCCTGCGGCCCCCAGCCATGGGCACCTCCCTCTGCCCTTTTCTCAACCATGCCCAGCAGAGGGCCTCCCAGCAGCTGGACTCTCAGGTCACTAAGTTGGCCCCTCTATTCTTCGGTGGAGAGAAGAGGGCCCAGGCCTCCTGACCACTGTGTTTGTGGGGAGGGATGAGCCTCACCAGGTGGAGGCTCCTCAGGGGGTCAGTGCTGCCATGGGCAGAGCCTCGCGTGGCCTAGCACCCATGCATGGTTCCTGCCTTGTGTGGCTCACCGTGGTCTGAGCAGGGATGCGGGTCAGAGCCGGTCACACGCCCCGGTCCCAGACACACGGCTTTATGCTCTCTCCCCGCACAGGGGAGCCTGCTCTCCTTGGGTCCTGGAGGAGTGCTCCTCTCACTGACCATTGTTTAGGGGAGAAGCCCCCAGATCCCCTGGGGTGCAGCTGCCGGCAGGAGTGGTGGGAGAGCAGAGGTTTTTCTGAGTTTGCAATTTCATTGAAAACTTCCACTTTTGTTGTTGTTGGTATAAACGCAGTACATGCTCATTACAGGGAAAGAATGGAAATACAGAAAAAGAGATGAAACGCCGCAGATAGTTCCACCATCCCACGGTTGGTCTCTATTGAGCAGTGCGTGTTGCCTTGGAGACTTTCTCTACCACGCGTATGTGGAGCAGGAGGCGGCACACGTTTTCTATGGAGGTCTGGAGGTAAACATTTCCGCCTTTGCCAGTTATGTGGTCTCTGCTGCAACTGCTCAGGCGTGCCGTTACCGTGAGAAGGCGCCACAGGCAACCCAGAGGCGAACGAGGAGGACATATGGCAGTAAACCTTTATAGATGAACACGAAATTTTGGATTTCATATGTCACGAAAGAGTCTTCTTTTAACCATTTAAAAATGTAAAACTCAATCACTTGAGCCCAGGAGTTCCAGACCAGCCTGGGAAATGTGGAGAGACTCTGTCTCTACAAAAAATACAAAAATTAGCCAGGCGTGGTGGCGTGAACCTGTAGTCCCAGATACGTGGGAGGCTGATGTGGGAGGGTCACTTGAGCCTGGGACGGCCGAGGCGGCAGTGAGCCATGATCGCACCACTGCACCCCAGCCTGGGCAACAGAGTGGGACCCCAATCTCAAAATAATAATTTTTTTTCTTTTGAGATGGAGTCTTACTCTTGTTGCCCAGGCTGGAGTGCAATGGAGCAATCTCAGCTCATCACAACCTCTGCCTCCCAGGTTCAAGTGATTCTCCTGCCTCAGCCTCGTGAGTAGCTGGGATTACAGGTGCCCGCTACCACGCCCAGCTAATTTTTTGTATTGTTAGTAGAGACGGCGTTTCACTATGTTGGTCAGGCTAGTCTGGAACTCCTGACCTCAGGCAGTCCACCCGCCTCTGCCTCCCAAAGTGCTGGGATTACAGGCATGAGCCACCGCGCCCGGCCAATAATTTTTAAAAAGTAAAATCCGTGATGAACAGGCTGTGTACAAAGGTGGTGATCGCATAGATCACATGTCCATTTGTACCTTGCCTCTTCTCACCAGACACACACCGCGGCGGCTCCGGCGTCATGATTCTTTGCGAATGCCACCATTGTAGTTGCAGAGACCTCATCTTAGAGACACTCCAGTTCTTACTCAGCCTGTCCCAGTGGCTGGGCATTTAAGTTGATTCCCGTGTTCCCTGATGACAAGAACCCTATTACATAAGTCTTTTTATGATTGATTTTTTCCTGGAAAGAGACATTTCAGATGCTCCCTTGGAAGTGTTCTGATGTCCCCCAGAGAGTCTCTGTCGCCAATACTCCGTGATGTGTGGTGAGGTGTTCTGCCACTTTATTTGCCTTTTGAGTTCTAAGTTCTGGGCTGGGCATGGTGGCTCCTGCCTGTTATCCCAGAACTTTGGGAGGCTGAGGTGGGCGGATCGCTTGAGCTCAGGAGTTGGAGACCAGCGTCTGTATAAAAATTCCAAAAATTAGCTGGGTGTGGTGGCATGCGCCTATAGTCCCAGCTGCTGCTGCCTGGGAGGCTGAGGTGGGAGGATCACCTGATCCCAGGAGGTCAGGGCTACGGTGAGCCATGATTGCCCTACCGCACTCCCGTCTGAGTGACGGCATGAGACCCTGTCTCATAAAAACCCAAAAACTTCTAAGCTCCATTTTCCAAACAAATAAATCAAAATTGCACAATCCATTCAACGGCTCTTTTACTTGTGTATTTATTTTTATTTTTAGAGATGGGAGTCTCATTCTGTTGCCCAAGCTGGTCTCAGACTCCTCAAGCAATCCTCCCGCCTCAGCTTCCTAAAATGTTGGGATTGTAGTTGTGAGCCACCACTCCCAGCCTGGTCTTTTATGATTTTATTGTCTTGAATTTTTGGAAAGTTTTGTTTTAGGACCCAAGGCCAGGTGCAGTGGCTCACGCCTGTAATCCCAGCACTTTGGGAGGCCAAGGCAAGCGAATCACGAGGTCAGGAGATCGAGACCATCCTGGCTAACATGGTGAAACCCGTCTCCATTAAAAATACAAAAAATTAGC
>NW_016107764.1:2720197-2723097 GCF_001604975.1 Cebus imitator | reverse complement strand
AAAAAAAAAAAAAAAGAAAACCTCCTCCCTCTGGGTACTGCTTGCTGGAAAATACAATAAAAAAAGAAAGCGAAACCCCAGATGGCGGTACTGGAGACCCAGAGTCACTGAGGCCAGTGCGTGCTGTCCCTAGCAGCCTGCAGGACCAGCCGCATCTGCTGTCACTGCCCATGAGTAAGGATGTGTGTGCTGCATTTGTCCTTCCCTTTGGACGCAAACCAGCCAGACAGGTTGCCGCTGAGAATGTAGGATTAGGGAGCTCCACAATCTCAACCCTCCACCAAAGCTACAATTAAGCTGGCAAAAATGATTTAACTTTTTTTGGGTCTCCAGAATCTAATAAAAATCTTACAATAACCAGGGGACTGCTTAATGAGGAAGCTGCTAAATTTTGGTAAGAAAACATTGTGGCATTTTCACTTTTCTTTCTTTCTCTCTTTTTTTCTTTTGAGATAGAGTCTTGCTTTGTTGTCAGGCTGGAGTGCTGTGGTGTGATCTTGGCTCACTGCAACCTCTGACTCCCAGGTTCAAGTGATTCTCTGGTCTCAGCCTCCAGAGTAGCTGGGATTACAGACGCCCGCCACCACACTCGGCTAATTTTTATATTTTTAGTAGAGATGAAGTTTCACCATGTTGGCCAGGTTGGTCTTGAACTCCTGACCTCATGTGATCTGCCTGCCTCAGCCTCTCAAAGAGCTGGGACTACAGGCGTGAGCCACCATAGCTGGCCTAACTTTTCTTTCATGGTATGTAATTTTTTTTCTTCCCTGTTTGTTGAAAGCTGGACATTGGAAATGCAGTTTGGTAACCCTGGAAATCAGATTCACCCTCTTCCCCAGGCTGTGTTGTTGCTCCTTGTTATAAGTTGTAGTTTATTGTTATTTAGTGACTTTTCTAAACTGCGTTTGTCATGACTGTATTCTTCGCTGTGTGTGCCCGTGGGAATCTCTTTCTGCGCATATGACGCACAGAAGTCACTATCCTCACAGTCACCTACTATCTCCCATTCTTTGGATCAGCGATGGCCATAAGGTTGGTGGCCTGCCTTCGTGGTGTGACTTGCTGGCACCAGAAGGCTCCATCTGGACAAAAAAAAAAAAAAAAAGATTTTACGGAAAACAGTTTAGAAAAGTCACGAAACAAACAGTATTTAAAAATGTCCAGTTTTCAAAAACTTGAAAAGCATTCAATAAAAAGAAAGTATGGCCCATTTACAGGAAGAAAATTAATTAATATATATTATTTTTAAGGAGGCGCATATATTGCACTTATTAGATGAATGCTTTAAATCAACTGTTCTAAATATGATCAGAGAGTTAAAGGAAACCATGGATGAAGAACTAAAGGAAACTAGGAGAACAATGCCTCACCAAATAGAGAATATCAATCAAAAGAAATGATAAAAACATCACAGAAAGGAATTCTAGTACTAAAAAATACTATAACTGGCCGGGTGTGGTGGCTCATGCCTATAATCCTAGCACTTTGGGAGACCAAGGCGGGTGGATCACCTGAGGTCAGGAGTTCAAGACCAGCCCGGCCACCGTAGCAAAACCGGGCTACGGCTTATTTTTGTCTCTACTAAAAATACAAAGATTAGCTGAGCATGGTGGTGCACGCCTGTAATCCCAGCTACTCCAGAAGCTGAGGCAACAGAATCACTTGAAGCTGGGAGGTGGAGGTTGTGGTGAGCTGAGATTGTACCACTGCACTCCAGCCTGGGTGACAGGGCTAAACTCCATCACAAAAAATAAAATGAAGTAAAATAATAAAAAACACCATAACTAAAATGCAAAATTCACTAGAGGGATTCAACAGCTCTGAGCAGGCAGAAGAATGAATCAGCAAACTTGAAACTCATCCATTGAGATTATACAGTCTCAGGAATAGAAAGAAAAATGAATAGAGCCTAAGGGACCTCTGGGATACTGTCAAGCATACCCACATGCACTAATAGGAGTCCTGGAAGGAGAAAGAGAAAGGAACAGAAAAAGGTATTTGAAGAAATTGGCCAGGCATGGTGGCTTACACCTGTAATCCCAGCACTTTGGAAGGCCAAGGTGGGCTGATTGCCTGAGCCCAGAAGTTCAAGACCAGCCTGGGCAACATAACAAAAACCTGTCTCTACCAAAAATACAAAAAATTAGCCAGATATAGTGGCACATGCCTGTGGTCCCAGCTACTCAGGAGGCTGAGATGGGAGAATTGCAATCATCAAGCAATGATCCTCCCAATTCTGGGAGATGGAGGTTGCAGTGAGCCAGGATCATGCTACTGTACTCCAGCTTGGGGTGACAGAGTGAGACCCCGTCTCAAAAGAAAAAAAAAGAAGAAGAAGAAGAAATATTTGAAGAAATAATGTCTGAAAATTTTCTAAATTTAGGGAAAGACATAGATACACATGTCAAAGAAACTCAATGAATTCCTAGTAGAATAAACTGACAGAGATTTGCACTGAGATAGATTACAATCAGACAGTTGGAAGAATCTTCGAGGCCAGGAGTTTAAGACCAGCAGGGCAATATAGTGAGACTATATCTCTCTAAAAAAAAAAAAATTCTTGAAAGCAGCAGGAGAGAAGTGGCTCATCAGGTACAAGGGATCCTCTATAAGATTCACAGTAAATCTGGCTGGGCGAGGTGACTCACGCCTGTAGTCCTAGCACTTTGGGAGGCCGAGGTGGGCAGATCACGAGGTTAGGAGTTCGAGACCAGCCTGGCCAACATGGTGAAACTCCATCTTTACTAAAAATACAAAAAATTAGCCAGACGTGGTGGCACACGCCCATGATCCTAGCTACTTGGGAGGCTGAGGCAGGAGAATTGCTTGAACCCAGGCAGCAGAGGTTGCAGTGGGCTGAGATTGCACCACTGCACTCCAGCCTGGGTGACAGAGTGAGA
>NW_016107764.1:2717016-2720182 GCF_001604975.1 Cebus imitator | reverse complement strand
AAAAAAAAAAAAAAAAAAAAGTTAACAGCAGTTTTTTCCTTCTTTCTTTCTTTTTTTTGAGACGGAGTTTTGCTCTTTTTGCCCAGGCTGTAGTGAAATGGCATGATCTCAGCTCACCAGGACCTCCACCTCCCAGGTTCAAGCAATTCTCCGGCCTCAGCCTCCCGAGTAACTAGGATTACAGGCATGAGTCACCACGCCCGGCTAATTTTGTATTTTTAGTAGAGACGTAGTTTCTCCATGTTGATCAGGCTGGTCTCAAACTCCCGACCTCAGGTGATCTGCCCTCCTCAGCCTTCCAAAGTGCTGAGATTACAGGCGTGAGTCACCATGCCCGGCCAACAGCAATGTTTTCATCAGAAACCATGAAAACTATGAAGGCCATAAGGTAGTGGTTTGACATGTTTAAACTGCTGAAAGTAAAAAGATCAAACAAGAATTCTATATTCCACAAAACTACCCTTCAAAGATGAAGGAGAAATTAAGACATTCCCAGATAAACAAAAGCTAAGGGAATTTATTGCCAGTAGACCTGCCCACAAGAAATGCTAAAGGGAGTCTTTTAGGCTGAAATGAAAGGAACTAGAAAGTAACTAGAAGCCATATGAAAAAATAACACCAGTAGTGGTAACTACATATGCTGATGTCAAAGTCAGTATTATTGTATTTTTGGTTTATAGCTCCCATTTTTCTTATATGACTTAAAAGACAAATGTATCAAAGCTTATATTATTTATATACTGTATCTATATTTTGCATACTATTAAAGCTAAGTTGCTTTTAATTCAAACTAGGCTGTTATAAATTTAAGATATTTATTATAATGCCCAGGGCAACCACTAAGAAAATAACTTTATAATATACAGAAAACAAAACCAGGTGAAGGAATAAAAATGGTATACTGGAAAAAATTAAACACAGAAGACAATAAAGGAGAAATTGAGGGGAAAAAAAAATACAAGACATGCAGAAAATAAACAGCAGGCTGGGCATGGTGGCTCCCACCTGTAATCCCAACACTTGGGGAGGCTGAGGGCTGGGGGATCACCTGAGGTCAGGAATTCAAGACCAGCCTGGCCAATGTGGTGAAACATGTCTCTACTAAAAACACAAAAATTAGCCGGGTGTGGTAGCTGATGCCTGTAATCCCAGCTACTTGGGAAGCTGGGGCAGGAGAATTGCTTGAACCCAGGAGGCAGAGGCTGCAGTGAGCTGAGTTCGAGCCACTGCACTCCAGCCTGGGCAAAAGAGTGAGACCCTGACTCAATACATACATACGTACATGCATACATACATACATACATACATGCATACATACATACATAAATAGGAAGGTGGGAGAAATAAGGCTTCCTTATCAGGAATTTCTTTAAATAGCTTAAAATATCCAGTCAAAAGGTAGAGATTGGCAGAATTGATAAAACGATCAACCAAAAAAACTCCCATGTTCCTATTCTATGCTGCCTAAAAGAGTTTAGATAGAAAGACACACGTAGGTTGAAAGTGAAGAAGTGAAGGAGTAAAACAAGTTATTTCATGCAAATAGTAACTCAAAGAGAGCTGGATGGCTATCCTAATATCAGACAAAATAGACTTTAAATAAAAAATTGTTACAAAAGGAAAAGAAGAACATGATATATTAATAAATGGTTCAGCACAGTAAGATGTAACAATTATTAACATTAATGTACTTAATAACAGACCCTCAAAATATATAAAGCATGAACAAAGTGAGAAATAGATAGTTCTACAATAACAGTTGGAGACCCCACTTCCAGTAGTGGGTAGACCTAGACAGCAGATCAGCAAGGAAATAGAGAACGCAAACCTTTGTATAAACCAACTAGTCCTAATGGACATACACAAAACATTTCCACCCAACAACGGTAGAATATACATTCCTCTCAGGTGCACATGAAACACTAGGGCACACAAAAGGTCTCAATAAGTTTTAAAAGATTGAAATCATACGAAGTATCTTTTCTGACCATAAGGGAATCAGACTAGAAATCAATAACTGATGGAAATCTGTAAAATTCACAACTGTGGAAATTAAACAATACACTCTTAAATAACCAGTAGGTCAAATAAATCATAAGAGAAGTCAGAAAACACTTTGAGACAAGTGAAAATGAAAACACAGCATGGCCAGGTGTGGTGGCTCACACTTGTAATCCCAGCACTGTAGGGGGCTGAGGTTGGCAGATCACTTGAGATCAGGAGTTTGAGACCAGCTGGCCAACATGGTGAAATCCCGTCTCTACCAAAAAATACAAAAATTAGCCGAGTATGGGGGTGCACACCTGGGGTCCCAGTGACTCAGGAGGCTGAGGTGGGAGAATCACTTGAGCCTGGGAGTGTGTGGTTACAGTGAGCAGTGATTGCACCACTGTACTCCAGCCTGGGTGACAGAGCAAGATTCTGTCTCAAAAAAAAAAAAAAAAAAAAAAATGTTATTTAAAAAAAAAAAAAAAAAAAAAAAATCAATTGTATGTGTATACACTTGTAATAAATAATCTAAAAATGACATCGAGAAAACAACTTATAAAAGCATCAAAAAGAATAAATTAGGAATAAACTTAACAAAATAAATGTAAAACGTATCTCCTGTAAACTACAAACATTGTTGAAAGAGATTAAAGAAGATACAAATAAATGAGAAAACCCATGTTTGTGGATTGGAAGACAATATTGTAAAGAGAGCAATACTTCCTGAACTGATACACAGATGTAGTGCCATCCCTCTCAGAATCCCAGCTGACCTCGTTATAGAAATTGACAAGCTTATCCTAAAATTTACATGGAATAATTATAAGGGACCCAGAAGGGCCAAAGTGGTATTGAAAACAAAGAAGGTTGAAGGACTCACTTCAGATTTTCAAAACTTACTACAAAGCTAAGTAATCTTGGTGGCACGGGCATAAGGACAGACATATAGATCAACCAGATCGCCTGCGAGTCCAGAAATAAATGGAGCCTCATTCTGTCTCCCAGGCTGGAGTACAGCGGGGCAATCTCGGCTCACTGCAGCCTCTGCCTCCTGGGTTCAAGTGATTCTCCTGCCTCAGCCTCCCGAATAGCTGGAATTATAGGCGCGTACCACCACGCTTGGCAGATTTTTTTTTTTTTTTTTGAGACGGAGTTTCACTCTTGTTACCCAGGCTGG
>NW_016107764.1:2711856-2716885 GCF_001604975.1 Cebus imitator | reverse complement strand
ATTTTTAGTAGAGACGGGGTTTCACCATGTTGACCAGGATGGTCTCGATCTCTTGACCTCGTGATCCACCCGCCTCGGCCTCCCAAAGTGCTGGGATTACAGGCTTGAGCCACCACGCCCGGCCAGATTTTTGTATTTTTATTAGCGATGGGGTTTCAACATGTTGGCTGGGCTGGTCTCAGAGTGATCTGACCTCAAGTGATCTGCCTACCTCAGCCTCCCGTAGTGCTGGGATTACAGACGTGATCCACCACTCCTGGCCCTGTCAACTGATTTTTGGTAAGTGTGCGAAGACAATTCAATGGGAGAAATTTTTTTTTTTTTTTTAGTTCCGGGGTACATGTGCAAGATATGTAGGTTTCTTACATAGGTAAACGTGTGCCATGGTGGTTTGCTGTACCTATCAACACATCACCTAAATATTAAGCCCAGCATGCATTAGCTATTTTTCCTAATGCTCTCTCTCCCCCTACCCCTCCGACAGGTCACAGTGTGTGTCGCTCCCCTCCCTGTGTCCATGTGTTCTCATTGTTCAGCTCCCATTTATAAGTGAGAACACGCCGTGTTTGGTTTTCTGTTCCTGTGTTAGTTTGCCGAGGATAATGGCTTCTAGCTCGATCCATGTCCCTGCAAAGGACATGACTTTGTTCCTTTCATGGCATCGTAATCCATGGTGTAGATGTACCACATTTTCTCTATCCGGTCTATTGTTGGTGGGCATTTTGGTTGATTACGTCTTTGCTATTGCGAATAGTGCTACAATGAATATACACTGCATGCATTCGTCATAATAGAATGATTTATATTCCTCTGTGTATATACCCGGTAATGGGATTGCTGGGTCACATGGTATTTCTGGTTCTAGTTCTTTGACGAATTGCCAGAGTCTCTTCCACAATAGTTGAACTTGTTTACATTCCCACCAGCGTAAACGTCTTATTTCTCCATAGCCTTGTCAGCCTCTGTTGTTTCTTGGCTTTTTAATAATAGCCATTTTGACGGGTATGAGATGGTATCTCATTCTGGCTTTGATTTGCATTTCTCTAATGATCAGTGACGTTGAGCTTTTGTTCATATGTTTGTTAGCCGCATAAACGTCTTCTTTCGAGAAGCGTCTGTTCGTGTCCTTAGGCCACTTTTTAATTTTTTTTTCTTGTAAATTTGTTTAAGTTCCTTATAGACTCTGGATATCAGACCTTTGTCAGATGGATAGGTTACAAAAATCTCCCATTCTGTAGGTTGTCTGTTTACTCTGATGATAGTTTCTTTTGCTGTGCAGAAGCTCTTTAATTTAATTAGCTCTCATTTGTCAATTTTTGCTTTTGGTTCACTCTTGTTACCCAGGCTAGAGTGCAATGGTGTAATCTCAGCTCACTGCAACCTCTGCCTCCTCCTGGGCTCAAGCAGTTCTCCTGCCTCAGCCTCCCTAGTAGCTGGGATTATCGGCATGCACCATCACGCCTGGCTAATTTTGTATTTTTAGTAGAGATGGGTTTCTCCATGTTGGTCAGGCTGGTCTCACACTCCTGACCTGAGGTGATCCACCCACCTTGGCCTCCCAAACTGCTGGGATTACAGGTGTGAGTCACTGCATCTGGCCTAGTTAATTTTTGTATAAGGTTTGAGGTGTCCAGTTTCATTTGAGAAAATAATCTTTTTATTTTTTGAGATGGAGTCACACTCTGTCACCTAGGCTGGAGTAGAGTGGCACCATCTTGGCTCACTGCAACCTCTGCCTTCCAGGTTCAAGTGATTCTCCTGCTTCAGCGTCCGGAGTAGCTGGTATTGTAGGTGTGTGCCACCATGCCCAGTTAATTTTTGTATTCTTAGTAGAGACAGGGTTTCACTGTGTTGGCCAGGCTGGTCTTGAACTCCTGACCTCAAGTCATCCACCTTTCTTGGCCTCTCAAATTTCTGGGATTACAGGCATGAGCCACTGCGTCCAGCCTGAGAAAATAATGTTTTTAACAAATGGTGCTGGGATAACTGGATATCCATGTTACAAAAGAATGTCGGACTCCTACTTCACACCGTGTACAAAAGTTAAATCAGAATGGAGTAAAGGCCTAAATGTAAGAGCTAAAACCATAGAAGTCTTAGGCGAAAACTTGGGGGTCAGTGTGCATGAGCTTGGATTTGGCAATGGATTCTGAGATATAACACCAAAAGCACAACCAACAAGTGAAACAATAGATAAACTGGACTTCATCAGAATCAAAAGCTTCTAGATTTCAAAAGATGTTATTAAGAAAGTGAAAACACAACCCAAACAATTGGAGGAAATATTTGCAAGTGATATATTTGAGGAGGGACTATATCCAGTGTATATAAAGAATCTTACAAGTCAACAATAAGAAGACAGTCCGGTTTAAAAATGGGCAAACGGTCTGGGCAGGATGGCTAATGCCTGAAATCCCAGCACTTTGGGAGGCTGAGGCGGTAGGATCACTTGAGTCCAGGAGTTCAAGACAAACCTAGGCAACATCTCTTGTCTCTATTTTTGTATAGAAATTAAAAAATAGGGCCGGGTGCGGTGGCTCAAGCCTGTAATCCCAGCACTTTGGGAGGCCGAGGCGGGTGGATCACGAGGTCAAGAGATCGAGACCATCCTGGTCAACATGGTGAAACCCCGTCTCTACTAAAAATACAAAAAATTAGCTGGGCATGGTGGCGCGTGCCTGTAATCCCAGCTACTCAGGAGGTTGAGGCAGGAGAATTGCCTGAACCCAGGAGGCGGAGGTTGTGGTGAGCCGAGACCGTGCCATTGCACTCCAGCCTGGGTAACAAGAGCGAAACTCCGTGCAAAAAAAAAAAAAAGAAATTAAAAAATAACATGGCTCTAGATATATATTTCTCAAAGATATACAAATGGCCAATAAGCACACCTAAAGAGGCTCAACATCATTAGTCATCAGGGAAATACAAATCAAAGCCACATTGTAATATCACTTTACACCCACTAGGATGGTTATCATTTTAAAGAATCGGATGAAAACACATATTGGCAAGGATTTGGAGAAATTGGAGCTCTCATACATTTCTGGTGGGAATGTAAAATGGTGCAGCAGGTTTGAGAAACAATCTGGCAGCTCCTCAAACTGTTGAACATAGTTACCATATGACCCAGTAATTATACTCCTAGATACATCCAAGAAAAATGAAAACATGTCTGCACAAAATTTGTACACGAAATTTTATAGCGGCATTATTCATAATAGCCCAGAGGAGGAAGCAACCCAAATGTCCACCAACTAATGAATGAATGAACAAAATGTGCTGGGGTCGAGGATGGGGATGGGTGCTCTTGAAGTGCTGACTGGCTGCTCCCCATCGCCAGAAGCTGCAGGGGAAAGGGGGGTGCTTCCCAGCTGGGGAAGGCGTGTCTTCCACACCAAGCAGGGGTTTCAGGGCACCAGGCAGATTCCTGGGCATTTGGCATAGTGTAACTATTCAGATCAGTGGCTCTCAGTCCAACAGATATTTCCACAGCACGCACGGAGGGGCGGGCCAGGTGACGGGGCCAGGATGAGTCAAACACCACCCTCCGTCCCTGAGACCGCTTGATCTGACAGGCTGGACAGGGATAGGCACACCTCGGGTACTGGGTACCGTGCCTTAGCCATACGCTAGGATAATATTCAGCCGTAAAAGCAAAACAAAACAAAAAACCCTAGCGGTGGCCAGGAGTACCGATTCATGCTACCGCACGGAAGAGCCTTGAAAACATGCTTTGTGAAAGACGCCAATCACAAAAGGCCACACACATGATTCCCTGCATATGGAATGTTGAGAATAGGCAGATTCATGCAAACAGAAAGTAGATTAGTGGCTGCTTAGAGCTGGGGAGGGGGTGGTGAGAGGGAAGGGGTGTCATAGCTAAAAGGGGTGAGGTTTCTTGTTGGGACAATGAAAGTGTTCTAAATGGATCATGGTAATGTTTGTACATGCCTGCGACTATACTAAAAAGCACTGAATTACACACTTTAAACGGGTGAATTGTACGGTTATATGAATTACATCTCAGTGAAGTGGCCACTTGAAAAAGATTCGTTGGGCCGGGCGTGGTGGCTCACGCCTGTAATCCCAGCACTTTGGGAGGCCGAGGCGGGTGGATCACGAGGTCAAGAGATTGAGACCATCCTGGTCAACATGGTGACACCCCGTCTCTACTAAAAATACAAAAAATTAGCTGGGCATGGTGGCACGTGCCTGTAATCCCAGCTACTCAGGAGGTTGAGGCAGGAGAATTGCCTGAACCCAGGAGGCGGAGGTTGCGGTGAGCTGAGATCGTGCCATTGCACTCCAGCCTGGGTAACAAGAGCGAAACTCCGTCTCAAAAACAAAAAAAGATTCGTCGGGGTCACAGGCATCACTGTGGCAGGAAAGGCACAATTATGCTTCCGGGGCCAAGCTAGAGCACCACTGTGAGGCGTTACACTCTCTGCAGGCCCAGGCCAGGAGTGTGACCCTGCTCACACCGGCATGGCCTCAGTCTGTGACCCGTCAGAGTCACGGATGCGGTTTCAGCGGCTGCCTTGCTGAGGTCCCCGGACAGGAAACAGGACCCCTTTGGGCTCATGACTGCTGGACGCCATGGGTGGAGCCAGGGTCCTGAGTTAACAGACGCCACTCTTAGCTTGTCTTTAAGAGGTTTCAGTCCATCGTGTTATGTTCTAATATGTGCAAGTGATTTCTTAACCTGTTGATGATTTGTGCTTGATTTATGTAGATTTCTGAGTTAAAAAACTTAGGTCCCAGTACAAGGACCTTGAAAAGAGCTTGAAGAGAATGTTGAAGAAGACGTTGAATCTGCTGCGTTTAAACCGTTATTTACTTATCTGGGGCTCTCAGCCACATTTATTACATCAAACAATTGTTTTGTTTTGTTAAAAACAAAAGTAAAAGCAAGGCGCTGCCTCACGCCAGTGATCCCAGCACTTCCAGAGGTGGAGGTGGGAGGGTCGAGTAAGCCCAGGGGAGGGCTTTCCAGAAGGTGTGAGGGGAGGGGGACCTGGGGGGAGAGGGACCT
>NW_016107764.1:2709297-2711535 GCF_001604975.1 Cebus imitator | reverse complement strand
GGGAACTGGGGGGAGAGGGACCTGGGGGGAGAGGGTCCTGGGGGGAGAGGGACCTGGGGGGACGGTTTGCATCCTTGGGGATTGCAGGTCCTGAATTCAGGGGATGTTCTGGTGTTGGGGAAGCTGTGTCCTGGGGCGGACGTGGGTTCTGGGGGGTCCTTGGGAAGGAAGGGAATGCTGCCCTCTGCCGGTGTGCCCCACTGTGGGAGAGCCGGAGGGGTGTGAGCTCCAGGGAGGGGGTGATGAGGGCTGGGGCGGGAGGATGCTGGCGGTCAGAGCAGGTCCTCAGTTCTCTTTTCCTGACCGCCTGCCCCATGCTGACTGCCGTCCCGCCCGTCCTGACCTCTCTGTGGAGGTTCCTGGTCTGCCCCGAGGAACAGGAGCCAGTTTTCAGTGCAGTCACTGTTTTGGTGTCCTGAGCTCCCAGCGTGGCCCTCATTTCCCGTCTCCCCAGCCGCTCCGGCACCCCTGTCTCCCCGCATGCCCCTGAGCCCTCAGGAGCCTGAGGCCCTGCCGTCTGAACGCACCTCCCACCTGCCCTGTGCGCAGGGCCAGGTCGGAAGCTCCTGGCGTCTGATCTGTCCCGGTGAAGTTAATTCGGCCCACGGCCAATGTTTTCTGATTTCCTGCCTCTGCGATTCCCAGCTCTGACCACACAGTGGTACCTTCTGTCTTGGTCCGAGATCACTCCTGGCCACCTGGTCTCTGAGCCTCCCCAGATCTCTAGTCCACTGGCCTCTTTATTTTCTCCCCACCTGACAACACTCGTGGTTTTGGCTGCCTCAGCCAGGGCAGCTTTGATGTGCCTGAATGCTCAGCACGGCCTGCTGTCCTCCCCCATGCCTGCCCTCAGGCCTCCAAATGCTGCTGGATCAGTCAGGAGATCCATGGCTGCTGCCTTTGCAAACCCCACCCATGGCCGCGCCATTCAGCCCACCAACAGAGCAGACATCCAGACAGACCCTCCGAGTTCCCTCAGTTCCTTCCCCCATTTTCACTCTATTTCAGACTGTCCTCGCTCCGTCCCTGCCCTCAGAGAAGAACGTTTGCACAAAGAGCATTAAAGCCACGGGTCTGGAGTTCTTCATACCCACACTCTTCCTCCTTCCCCCGTCCCTTCCAGGGCAGTGGAAGAGATGCTCTTCCGTCAGTCAAGGGCACCCCTACCCCATAATGTACCCCTTTTATCTTGAGTATTTTCCGACAGTCTCTCTGGCCTCTTCCTTCCACAGACAAACAAACTGAGGTCTCTGTCACCCTGAAGAGAAGGTCTGAACTCCATGCCCTCCCAGCTGCTGCCCTCTCCCTGTCCACTCTCCTCGCCCCAAGGCCAAACTTACTGAATTAAGTATCTCCATCATCTTTCTCTCCATGTTCTCACTGACTTTTCACCTCACTCTGGTCGGCCTTTCCACCTATGATGGGGTTGAAATCACTCTAACCAAGGCCATGGATGCCAGTGTCACGAATTGTCCACTAAATGCTGTGGATATTTTTAGTAATTTTCTTACTTGACCTCTTGGCAGCCTTTCCCTTGCTGACACGATTCCTTTTGATGCTGTCCCTTTTGGCTTTTGTGACATTCCACTTTTGAAGTTTCGCTTGCCTCTCTGCATGCTCCTTTGCCAGCTCCTCTCCCTGCGTTCAGTCAGGACCTCAGTCTCCTCCTGAGCACCCTTCCCAGATGGCCTCACCCCTACCTCAGCTTGAATTATCAGTAACTCTTGAATCTTTTTTTTTTTTTTTTTGAGACAGAGTCTAGCTCTGTTGCCCAGGCTGGAGTGCAGTGGTGCAATTTCAGCTCCCTGCAACCTCTGCCTCCCGGATTCAAGCGATTCTCCTGCCTCAGGCTGCCACGTAGCTGGGAATTACACGTACCTGCCACCACGCCCAGCTAATTTTTGTATTTTCAGTAGAGACAGTGTTTCAGTGTGTTGGCCAGGCTGGTCTCAAACTCCTGACCACGATCCGCCCACTTTGGCCTCCCAAAATCCTGGGATTACAGGCGTGAGCCACCATGCCTGGCCACAGCATAAACACACTCAAACACCCACATAACACATGCATATCATACACACTCTTACACACATTCACACACACACAGCAACTCACACACACACACACAGCCATACGCACACGTTCACTCACAAATCACACGCTGTCAAAGCAGATACGTCACATCCTCTCACATACACATGCACATTTTCTTCTTCTTTTCTTTCTTTTTTTTTTTTTTTT
>NW_016107764.1:2701078-2706719 GCF_001604975.1 Cebus imitator | reverse complement strand
ACACACACACATTCACACACACCCACACACCCACATTACACACACACCCACATTACACACACACCCACATTCACACACACCCACACATTACACACGCACACATTACACACCCACACACATTACACACACACACATTACACACACACTACACACGGACATCACACACACACACACACACACACGAGTTGGGGCTTTAATCGCACGTCTGTTTCTTATTCCTGCAATCCCCAGGGCCAGGCGTTTGTACAAGTCTCTTCTACGTGTGGCATGTTCCTTCCCCTTCACAGCCACTTGGCTGGGCTCACCTCCTCCAGAAAGTCTTCCCTAACCCTCAAAGCTTGACCATCTGGGAGCTGGGAGATCTGAAGTGGTCCAAGGATTCCCTTAAGAATGGAACCTGAGAGGTGAGGGCTTGCTTGGTTAGCCTGGAAGTATGAAACCAGAGTCTAGAAACAGGAAGTTTTCTTTTTTCCTTTCCTTTCTTTTTTCTTTTCTCTTTCTTTCTCCGTCCCTTTCCCCTTTCCTTTCTTTCATTAGAGACAGGGTCTTGCCCCGTTGCCCAAGGGGTAGTAACTCACTGCAGCCTCCACTTCCTGGGCTCAAGGGATCCTCCCACCTCAGTCTCAAATAGCGAGGACCACAGTCATGTACCACCATGCCTGGTGAACAGTGAAATTTCCTTTTATTTTTTGAGACAGTCTCACTGTGTCACCCAGGTTGGGGTGCAGTTGATCTCGGTTCACTGAAACCTCCACCCCCGGGTTCAAGTTATTCTCCTGCCTCAGCGTCCCAAGTAGCTGGGACTACCGGTGCCTGCCACTGCATCTAGCTAATTTTTGTATCTTCGGTAGAGATGGGGTTTCACCATGTTAGCCAGGCTGGTCTCGAACTCCTGACCTCAGGCAATCCACCTGCCTCGGCCTCCCAAAGTGCTGGCATTACAGGTGTGAGCCACTGTGCCAGGCCTATTAGTTTTTGAGTTGGAGTCTTGCTCTGCCACCCAGGCTGGAGTGCAGTGGTGTCGTCTTGACTCACTGCAAACTCCACCTCTTGGGTTCAAGCAGTTCTCCTGCCTCAGCCTCCTGAGTAGCTGGGATTATAGGCAACATACCACCATGTCCGGCAAATTTTTGTATTTTTCGTAAAGACAGGGTTTCGCCATGTTGCCCAAGCTGATCTTAAACTCCTGACCTCAGATGATCCACTCGCCTCAGCCTCCCAAAGTGCTGGGATTACAGGCGTGAGCCACTGTGCCTGGCCCCATGAGTATTATTTTTGTTACCCTGTCTGTTGTGTCTGTGTCGTTAGAGGTGTAACATTTAAAACTAGAGGGGTCTGTGTGCTCGTGATCAGTAAGGGGAACTGAAAACCAGCTCTATGCTACATTCAGGTTGGATGCCAGGGAACCCAGTGGGCAGGGAGCAGGGAATTAAGGCAGGAGGGGAGTGAGCACAAGCCCAAGGGGCGTTAGCCACTGGAAAGACCGAAGGTATCAGTCAGAAACATGTCTAGTTTGGAGTGAGCGAAGTTCCAGTGACTCACTGGGCCTGGAGGATCTGGAGGGGATCTTGACTTCTAGTGGGGTGTTGAAGCTGCACCGTGGGTGGGCTGGCTGAGGGGGGAGGGACGGGGCCTGGACCCAGACCCTGGGAGCAGCCTCGATTAAGATGAGCCAAGTGGGTGGACAACCTGGCTTGGGAACTCAGAAAGAGGGGCATGGAGCAAGGCTGTGAGCCTCAGATGCCATGCAGACGTGGAGAAGGACACGGCACCTGGGAAGCCATTGCGGCCATTCTAGAGCAGCAGTGTCGGGGTTCATTGCCAAGCTCTAGAGGCTTCAATAGGCAGAGACCAGAAAGAGCAGAGTTGTCCTCTCAGGGAAGGAGGAAGATCTTACACCTGATGGTGGACAGAGGAGAGGGCCAGGCAGGGAGGGCAGGCTACTGGGCTGTGATGGAGGCAGGTCATTGCAGGGGTGGGTGGGCTCTGAGCACCTGTGGAGAGGTCCGCCACGGGCAGGAGGGAGTGCAGCCTTCTCCAGGACAGGAAGCACAGTGTATGGTGAGCTGAGCACGTTAGAGCAGAGAGGGCAAGGAGGAGGGCACTCCCCCCATGACTTCCCGAGACCTCTCCTGTCCGGTGCAGTCCCCCACTTCCCTGCCCACTCTCACTGGACCCAGGCCTCTTACCATTGCTCTGGAGCGTGGGAAGACCTGCTGCCGCCTCACCGAGCCCACTCGTGAACGCGCTGATGCCAAGCCCACCTGCCTGGGTCTTGATTGCCGACCTGAGCTCGTGATTCTCCCGAATGAGCCGCACCAGCTTCTTGAGTTCCTCGTTTTCCCGCACCAGCCTCTCTATCTGATGCCGAAGCCCCTCATAATTGGTGAGTAGAGACATGCCCCGGGGCGGCGGGAAGGGTGTGGCCTGTGGGAGGGTCCTGCACCTGGAGGCTGCCCAGGGCCCCGGGCCTTGCCCGGGCTGAAGGAGGTGCAGAGTCTGCAAGGCTGGCCCAGCGGGCTGGGTATTGTGAGGTCAGAGGCCATGGCCTCCTCCTTGCCCTCTCTGCTCTGACACACTGAGCTCTCCATGCCACCAGGCCTGTGCACAGGTCTTGCCTCGGCCTGGATTGTCCTGACCCTTTCTCTGTCTGGCCAACTTCATCCTCAAGGTGCCTCTCCTGTGAAGCTTCCTCTCCCCAACCTCAAGTTAACTGCCGCCCGCTGGGCTTCCCCAGCAGCTGTGTCCTGTGTCCTAACGCTCCCCCTGGTTCCAGTCAGTGCTCGCTCCTTAGTGCTCTCCATGGGCTTTACAGCGAGGTCAGGGATTGTGCCGCTTTCCTGGAATCCCCAGTGGCCAGCAAAGGGCTTGGTACGATGCATGTCGGTAGCCAGTAAATGCTTGTTGGATGAAAACTCACCACCCCACCTTCCCGGCCGGGGCGTCCCTTCCTTGCAATCTTGCACATACCTGGGTTTAGCCTCTCAGCCTTCTCCCGGGATGCAGCATCTTCAAGGCCTGGACACTGGCCCACGATTTCTTCTGGCCCAGGTGCTCAGCATCTTTATCTTCCTGTTGGTCCAGGAGCTCTCTGCAACTTGGAGTTTCCATTTCTGGTGACTCAGGGTTACCTATTCCAAATCCCCCATTGGTGCCTTCTCTGCACTTGGATCTCTGTTGTCTAGCTCCTTGAATTTTTCTGAATGTAGTTCTTCAAGAACCCAAGACTGCATTCCTCACTTGGTTCTAAGAACTCAGGACCCAGTCCTCATGAGGCTCCCCTTCTCTTGGAGCTACCTACAGAGAACTCTATGGGCCTGACCTTGAGTACAGAGTGAGGTCATGTCCTCAGGACCTCCACTGGCTCTGTGGCTGTTCTCTTCAAGCCTCTTTTTGGGCCAGGGAGAGATAGCAAAGTTCAGGTACAGGCTACACGGCAGACTCCTGGTAGAGCGTGGGGAGGGGGAAGGGGAAAAATACCAGCGAGGGCTGGGGTCAGTCTGAGTTGAGCATTCCACACAGACCTCACAATGGGGGGCCCCTTCTGATGCTTCCACCTGTAATCCTGGCTGAGTCCTCTGGCCCTGGGGACCAGAGCCCCCAAAAACCAGAGTTGAGGTCTCCTCAGTTACCCCTCTAACTTCATAGAGTGTCTCTGTTGGGCTTTCCTTCAACATGTGAAAATTAGCTTATCATGTTCTTATTCCACTGTTGGCCTCTTGGGTGGATGCCATCTGTGATGGTTACATTTTATGTGTCAATTTTCTAGGCTATCGTGGCCAGGTGTTTGGTCAAAAATCTAGAGAGACATTGCTGCGAAACTATTATATACTTGTAACTATTAATCACATCTGTTGACAACTGCAAGATGTTGACTGTAAGTGGAGGCGATTACCTTCAGTCATTTGGGTCAGCCTCACCCCTTCACCTTTTTAAATTTACTTTTTACTTTTTAATTTTGTTTATTTATTTGTTTTTTTGAGGCAAGATTTCAGTCTGTTGCCCAGGCTGCAATGCAGTGACACCATCACACCTCACCTCCCATCCGAGTAGCTGAGACTACAGGTGTGTGCCACCACACTCGGCTGATTTTGATTAAAAACTTTTTTTTTTAGAGATAGGATTCTTAGTACACTGCCCAGGCTGGTCTCAGACTCCTGGGCTCAAGCAGTCCTCCTGCCTCAGCCTCCCAAAGTGCTAGGATTGCAGGCGTGAGCTACCATGCCTGGCAGAAGAAGTTAAGAATGAAAAAAAACCTGAAGTTTTCTGGAAAAGAAGGAATTCTGTGTGATGATTGTAGCACAGAAATCCTGCCCGAGTCTCCAGCCTGCCCTACAGATTTTGGACTTGCCAGCCCCCACAATTATGTGACCAAGCCCTTAAAATAAATCTCCTAATATAAGAGAACTCTGGCTGATACACCATCTGCACTTCCCTTTGTATATGCCAGTGTTTTTTCGTCCAGAAATAAATGTTGAGCACCAACTGTGGCGGGCATGTGTTAGGAATTGGGGGCTCAGGCCGGGCACGGTGGCTCACGCCTGTAATCCTAGCACTTTGGGAGGCCAAGGTGGGTGGATCACCTGAGGTCAGGAGTTCAAGACCAGCCTGGCCAACATGGTGAAACCCCATCTTTTTTTTTTTTTTTTTTTTTAAAAAAGGAATTGGGGGTTCAATGCTAGTCAGAGCAGGCATTGTCCCCAACTCATCAACTTTAGCACCTAGTGGGGAGTGGCAGTGAGTGGAACGATCACATGTAGATGCTGAGTTTCCCTGTGAGGAATGCTGCTGGGAGAGGCGCTGGTGCTGGGGAGGGTGCAGCAGGTGGGCCAGATCCAGTCACAGAGTGTGCTCCACCGGAGAAACCAGGTGTGGTGGAGCAAGGATGAGCAGGGTAGAGGATGTGCTGGGGAGGAGGGGAGGGCCCAGGTCGGGACAGGGCCTGTGGCCGTGACCTTGAGTGATCTTCATCCTGAGGCCTTGGGAAGCCCTTGCGGGGCCTGAAGGAAGGACGTGTGGGAACAGATTGGAGGGAAGAAGCTCTGAACGGCACAGTAACAGGCTGCTGCAGTCATCCAAGCCAGCGATGGGGATGGCTGGTTCACAGGGGGTGCCGTGGAGGCGGAGAGAGCGGGCTGAGCTGAGACACGCGTCGTGGTGCTGGATGGGCTGGTTTTGGAGTTGGCTTGGATGTGGGGATGAAGGTGAGAACGAGGGCGGGGTGGCCTTGCAGTGTCTGGCGTGTGCGGTGGAGCCGCTGGTTATACCAACGCAATGGGAGGAAAACCAAGTGGAGGGCGAATATTTGGAGTCACGTTTGGATGTGCTGCTGAGGTCAGGATGTCAAGGAGCTGTGCCAGGAGGCAGAGAGCCTACCGCTTGGGATGGAAAGATACATGTTAGAGGTATCAGCTCCTGGAAGGCAACTGGAGCCGTAGGAGTGCATGAGGTTGCCCAGGAATTAGAAACTAATGAGAGAGGGCCGGGCGCAGTGGCTCAAGCCTGTAATCCCAGCACTTTGGGAGGCCGAGGCGGGTGGATCACGAGGTCAAGAGATCGAGACCATCCTGGTGAACATGGCGAAACTCCGTCTCTACTAAAACTACAAAAAATTAGCTGGGCATGGTGGCGCGTGCCTGTA
>NW_016107764.1:2696605-2700901 GCF_001604975.1 Cebus imitator | reverse complement strand
AAAAAAAAAAAAAAGAAACTAATGAGAGAGAACAGGCCTTCACCCACTGTGCCTAGTAGAGCCAGACAAAGCTGCAGAGGTCATAGGGCAGAAGTGCCCATAGTGACGGAAATCCTGAGATGGCTGGCCTGGAGAAGCCGCAGCAGAGGCTATTTCAAGGTCATGTGCAGCAGCAGTGGCATCTCATGAGGCTGAGGGGTCAGAGGAGACCAAGACTGAGAAAGTGTGCCTCGGCTTTGGGGACTTGGAAGTCACTGGTGACGTGTCAAGGGCTGTTTCGATGAAGCTGTTTGGCCAACTCCAGATTTACAAGTGTGAGAAGTGAGTGGGAGGGTGAGGTGGAGGTGAGGCACACACAGCCCTCCCAGAGGTTTGCTTGTGCAGAGAAATGCGGGCAGAGCTGGAGGCAGGTTCTTCCTTCACTGTTCTCTTCCTCCTCTTGCAGCCTGGTGCCAGGGGAGACTGTGGCCCACCATACCTCTGCTGCTCGCAGCCCCTCCTTAGAGTCACAATGCACAGCAGAGGCTTTCAAAAGACCCCAAGGTCTTTTCTTTTTTAACCTTCTCCAGGCTTCCTCTGCTCCCCCTACTCTTATTTCCTCCTCATTCAAATTTTCTTTTTCTTTTTGTTATGTTGTATATACAGTGTCCTTTGGTATCCAAGTCTATTGGGTTTGAGCTTGGTGTGAACAGTGCCTCAGTCTGGGGAGTTGGATTCATCCAGAAATGTACCCACATCCATCTGGATGATGTGTTTGGGGGCCAGAGCCTGGGGAGTGAGAAACACTGGGCCTCTCTGTGCTGCGCTCAGTCCTGCCCTTCTGAGCTCTTGGACAGTGGCACTTGGGAAGAGTCCTGGTTCCTGGCTGCCGGGAGGCTGGGCCTGCAGGAGTGACAGGAAGCTCCTGGGGCACGCTCGGGCTTTGGGCTCCTCACAGGCTGTGCGGGGCTCACTAGGAACAAACCCCCAGTGTTGTCCCACTTGCTTTTGCTGAGTCAGACCTCCTCATTCCAGTCTTGGGTCAGTGGCTTTTGCACAGTCTGTCCCCGTTCAAATCTGCCTCATTTGATTCAGCTCAGCATTTCAGCTTGGCAGGGCCTTCAGGGACCTTTTGCTCCTTTCTTGGCTTGGGATTCTCTGCATGCTTAACAAGTTTCCTTCTGAAGCCATCTTTTCAAGGCATAAAGTTGCCAAGAACCAGGGCCTGTAGCTGGGAGCCTCTGTCCCATCCGCCTGACAGGCTGCAACGTGCTGCCGCAGTGCTGGGCGTGCTGAGAGACACCTCCTGGGAAGGAGCCATCCGCTCTGCATCCTAGCAGAACGGGGCCGTGTGAACGTTTCAATCCTGCCTGCTGTGGCCGTTTTAACCTCCGGGGCCGCGTCTGACGAGGAATGCCGGGAGGGAGTTGTCCTGTCTGTGCTCCCACAGATTCCGTTGGCACTTGACTACCAGTGCCCTCCTGGACGTCGGCAGTGACTCCTCTCCGCGGTTTCCTGTACTTCAGACGATGGAAGGGCTGTGGCTGACATCTATTGAGGCTTATTGTATACCAGGCACTGTTGTAACAGTCCTAACCAGCCCCCAAAGCAGGTCGTTCCCCATCCAGCAGGCAGGGCCACCGAGGCACTGGGTCTTTCAGCATTTCCCAGCTGTCAGGGTCCGGGCTTGGTACAGGCAGCCTAGCCTTGCATCTGCTCTTCTTGCCTCTAGCTTCACCCTCTCTCTGCACCGCTGCCAAGGCGAATGTGTGTGTCTTTCTGACACCCCATTGGAGCTAGGCTCTGCCCAGAGGAAGGACTTACAGTGAGATCCCAGGAGAGGACAAGGGCCACAGCAAACTCTGCTCTGCAAACCAGAGCCCAGCACAGGCCCCCGCACGTGGTAGGTGCTCAATAAATATAGGAGCATATTTTTATTCAGCTTTCTTCTTTTTTCTAAAAGAATGGCACCATGAAGCTGGAGAAGCTGCTGTATACTAGCAGTTGAAACAGACAAGATAAAAACTGGCTTCTGAGTGTCTGAGGACATGTCCCTGGGTTTCCAAGGAAGCCATTGTCCCTTTGATGAGTCTGGAGGGCCCTGGGGAGGCTGGCAGCCCCCAGGAGAGCAGGGGTATCTGCCTGTCTACCTGGGGCCTGCCAGTCAGGAGCTGGGACGAGCGGCCTCAGAGGAAAGGCTCCTGAGGTCTTGGCTAGAAGTAGAGACTTTGGTAATTTGAACTTAGTCATCAACCCCAGGGGCCATCCAGTTACCCCTCATAAAGGGCTCAGGGACTAAAAGCCAGGGGAAGAGACCAGGAGGGCTTTGTGAGGCTTTGGACCCTTGGTAACTTCTCTGGCTAATCAAAAAAAAAAAAAATGTTTTTCTTTTTTTGTAGAGATGAGGTTTTACTATGTTGCCCAGGCTGGTTTTGAAATCCTGGCCTCCCAAAGTGCTGAAATTATAGGTGTGAGACACGGAGCCGGCCCCTATGCAGATTTCTGTTGCATATATATATATATATATAACTATGTTTAGCTTCTTCAGCTTCCCTGACCTTTGATTTTTATCTCAGGGAGATGTCACTGTTTTGCCTGGGACTGTTTCCTGTCCCATGGCCTGAAACGTGCCTCTAGGCAGAAAGCCAGGAGGATTGCAGTGCTCCTATCTCAGGGTCACAGTCCTCTGCTGCCTGTTGGGTCACAGGACACTTTCACAAGATGTTTGCATAACTTCTGAAAATCATTGTTTCATCACTTTTTTTTTTTTTGAGACAGTTTTGCTCTGTCACTCAGGCTGGAGTGCAGTGGCACAATCTCAGTCTTAGCTCACTACAACCTCTGCCTCCCGGGTTCAAGTGACTCTCCTGCCTCAGCCTCCCAAGTAGCTGGGATTACAGGTGTGTACCACCATGCCCAGCTAATTTTTGTATTTTTAGTAGAGACAGGATTTTACCATGTTGGCCAGGCTGATCTCAAACTCCTGACCTCAAGCGATCCACCCGCCTTGACCTCCCAAAGTGCTGGGATTGCAGGCGTGAGTCACGGCACCCGGCCGTTTCATTACATTTTTTAGTTGTTTGTAGTGGAGTGTGCATGTAAATCCTGGTTCTATCTTAGTCCTTTGTGGCCAGAAGTCTCCATATTTATTTTAAAAATGGATTGTCCTGCATTGGTTTGTAGGAATTCTTTTTACATTTTTTATGAAAATCCATTGTCTGTTGCATGTGCTATGAATATCTCTCCCAGGTTTTAACTTGTTTTTTCAATTTAGTGAATTTATTTTTGAGATGGGATCTAGCTATATTGCCTAGGTAGGTCTCACACTCCTGGACTCAAATGATTTTCTTACCTTGGCCTCCCTTATTATTTTACAATTTTATTTAAGGTGTCTTTTGATGAACAGAAGTTCTTAATTTTAATAATATTGAATGTTTTTGTAATTAGTGCTTTTGTGTGTTTCAAGACAAAAGTTATAAAGTTTTGCTTTTGAGATTTATATTCTTCATCCAGCAGTGGTGGATTTTTATGTACGAAGTAGGCACCCAGTTTCATCTTTAAAATGTGTGTGGTTCTATTGTTACGTTTTCTGTTATATTCCTTTTTTTCCCCTTTGCTCTATTCTTGCATTAATACCACACTGTTTTAATTGTTATTGTTTTATAATATGTTCTTATATCAGGGCTAGTCCCCATCCAGAATCTTCTCCAGAAGAAGTATCAGGAGTTTTTGAGTATTAATCTTGTTTTACTTTTTTATGTCAATTTTAGAATCAGCTTATTGAATTCTGTTGGGATTTTTTTCTTTTTTGGAGATAGGGTCTCACTATGTTGCCCAGGCTCTTCTCAAACTCCTGGGCTGAAGCAATCCTCCTGCTTCAGCTTCCTGAGTAGCTGATGCTGTAGGTATGTACCACTGTACCTGGCCTATTGTGATTTCTTATTGGACTTGCATTAAATATAGATCAACTGGTAGGAGATTTACTTTTAAAATTAAGATGCCTCTATTTAAAACTTTTTATTATGAAAAATTTCAGGCCGGGCTCAGTGGCTCACGCCTGTAATCCCAGCACTTTGGGAGGCCGAGGCGGGTGGATCACGAGGTCAAGATTGAGACCATCCAGGCCAACATGGTGAAACCTGTCTCTATTAAAAAATACAAAAAATTAGCTGGGCGTGGTGGCACACGCCTGTAGTTCCAGCTACTCAGGAGGCTGAGGCAGGAGAATTGCTTGAGCCCAGGAGGCGGAGGCTGCGGTGAGCTGAGATCGCGCCATTGCACTCCACCCTGGTGCCTGGTGACAGAGTGAGACTCTGT
>NW_016107764.1:2685957-2694350 GCF_001604975.1 Cebus imitator | reverse complement strand
CGGGGTTTCACCATGTTGACCAGGATGGTCTCGATCTCTTGACCTCGTGATCCACCCGCCTCGGCCTCCCAAAGTGCTGGGATTACAGGCGTGAGCCACCGTGCCTGGCCTTGGAAAGGACTTCTTATAGGATTTGGCTCGAACAATCTGGGGGAGGGTTTAGGGAAGTGGGCCTTTGCTCTGGGTTGGTGCTGTCAGGAAGCAGGCATCAACTGCATCGCATTGGAAGGAAGACAGACTGGAGCCAGCCTGGAGCTGGCAGCTAGAAGAGGCCACAGCCGCTCAGACTGGCCAGGACAAGGCACTGCTTGCCGTTTTTACAGCCTGGACAGTGACCGTGTTTTGTCTGTGTTCAGTCACGGTTACGGAGGGGTCTTGTTTTTGTATAGATCCATCGTGGTCACAGAGTAGTCTGATGTTGATGTTCTATGAAATTGTAACCAGGAGACACGGAGGCCTGTATCTGTGAGTGCCAGGCCAGCTCTGGGCAACACTGAGGCTAGAAGATAGGACCAGTCACCTCCCAGATGTCAGCAACTGGTCTTCTTTGTCACCTGCGCTCCTTATGTCACTCGCTGGCTGGGACACAGCAGATAGCAGACCTCTCCGCTGGCAGACACGTCCCAGCTGCCTTTGGCTGCACCCAGCCTGGCTTAAGTAGCACGTCCCGATGCTTCTGGAAGCATCTGTGCTGGCGGCTCCTCTAGCATGTCTCAACTGCTTCCTTGCCACTCACTTCACCTGTTCACAGACCCATGGCTTCCCCTGTATCTTCTATTGCCAGACTCAACTTCCTAAACGCAAACCCAGCTGCGTCCCCTGCCCGAGTGCCCTTCACCTGCAGGACAGGCCCAAGTCCTCCTGTGTTCAGCCCTGGCCTTCTCTCTGGCAATAGGGGTCTTTGCTGTAGATCCTCTGGCCCCCTGGCCCTGCCCCACACCTCTGGACCTTGCCATCCTCAGGGAGCCTCCCTAAAGCCTCTCCCTCTCAGCCAAGAGTTTGTGTCCACCTCAAACTCCTCAAGAAAACACTGTCCTGCCACATTTCACTTGGCAGTTATTCCTGAGACCACTCCCTTGCCCCCACACCAAGTTCTTGTTAGCCATATAAACTTTATTCTCATTTTTTGTGTAAAATCCTGAGGGGTCTGGGAGCTGGAGCTAGGCAGGCTTCTTCTCCTCCTCGGCATGCTGGAGCACAGGCGGGCACCCGGAGGAGGAACTGCACTTGCTCAGGAAACGGCCAGAAGGAGAGGTGGGGGAAGGGGGAACCATGTGGCCCACCCACTGCTTAGCACGTGACTACGGTTAACCACTGCAGAAGGCAAGGTGGACTCCAGGAGGTGCCCTCGTGGCTGGGAAGGCAGTGTGCGTCCCGCTCTGTAGATGGGAAGGCAGTGTGCGTCCCCCTCTGCGGCCGGGAAGGCAGCGTGCGTCCCGCTCTGCAGATGGGAAGGCAGTGTGGTCCCGCTCTGCAGAGGGGCTGTCTGTGAACAATGACAGCACTGCACCTGCAGCAGGGAGCCCTCTCGTGGCTCAGGTTGTGCAGGGTCAGGGCCCCGGGCTGAGGGGCAAGGGAACAGCAAGAGGACAGCTGTAGCCACCAGTGGGCAGGTGGCAAGGCCTGTGTGCCATGCTAAGGAGCGTGGACTTCGTCTGGAGGGCACCGCCGAGGGTTTTAGGAAGGCGGGTAGTACAATGGACGTGATGGATGTTTCAGAAACATGCAAGGGTCCTGGTGGAGGGCGGGTAGGCGAGGAAGCCGGGTGAGGCACGGGAAGGTGGGAGGGCGAGGGAAGTGGGGCAGTCCTTCTCCGGCCTGGAGATAATGCAGGAGCAGGTGTCAGGGAGGATGAGCTTGTACCTGGGCTGCCCACGGCTGCGGTGCCTGTGGACATCAGGGTGGCGCTGGCTTCGCACACAGAGGTGCCAGCACCAGTTAAACAAGGGGACCAACCAAGTGGTGGGGAGGAGCCTTGAGCGATCCTTAGACCATGCTGCACGGAGAACCTCAGGAGAAAGGCTGAAGTGGAAATGTCCAAGTTCAAGGCTCCCCCTGGGTCCAGAGCGGGGGGCCGTGAGAGCTCAGCGGGGCTCAGACGCAGCCAGGTCCTGGGCAGTGGAGGGACCCCCAGCCTCCTGTAGGCAGCCAGTAGCAGGAGCCACAGGGCAAGAAATGCAGCATAGGCTGTAACTGAGGGCTCCACAGGACTGGGCCTGGGCAGGCCAAGGGGCGCCCATAGTTGAGCCCTGTCTCTGTCTAGCTCTTGGACAGGATCTGCAGCCTACATTTCTTATAGGGAGGCTGGAGAGGAGCAGGGACCTCTGTGTGAGGCGGGCCTGGGTGGTACACCAGGATGCCCATGCAGATGGACCGCCCAGAGCTGGGGAGGCCCAGGAAAGGCCAAGGAGCATGGCAGGCTGCCCTGGGGAGCCTCCCTAAATCTCCCTAGGGACGTGCCCAGGTGACAGAATAGTGAGGGGCCTACACTGTGCCAGCTCCAGGGAACACCTGGTAGACACAGCCAGGCCACTTACCATCGGGGTGCCCTAGCACAGGCTTAGCTCCCTCTGGACACCCTAGGGTCTCTGTCCATCGGAGATGTGGGCAGAGACTTGGCATTGTATTAACCTCCACTATTCATTTCTGGTCCTGTGCCCCCATCGGTGGGGGGATCTGAAGCCCCTCCCCATTTAATGTTGAAAATGGCAGAGAGAAGGGTGACCAGAGAAAGGCAGAGAGCAGATCCCATTTATTGGAATTTCAGTGACAGCGGAATGAGAGAGGAAGGCTTCCTCCTCCCCTGAAACATGCCGTCCTCTCTGCCCTCAGGGCTCAACACAGGGGTAAGACCCCCACCCGGCATGTCCCCCAGAGGGCAGCACTCCAGGGCAGGGGGGAGGGAAGGGGTGCTCTACGCCAGGCTGGGGAGCTGGGACGGGAGGGAAGACGTGCACCCTCACCTCTTGGCTCAATCCCTCTCCCCAGGACCTGGTGTTGCCCCCAGTCCCTGGGGTGGGCTGGCAGACAGGGCTCATGCAACAATGAGTGGACAGGAGGTGGCACGGAAACGTGGCCTTGTTGCCCCTTGGCAGGGGCGGGAGGACTAAAGGGGCCATGCTGTGGCCACAGTGGGTCCGAATGAAAGTATCTGCAGTGTACGTACAGGAGGGTCAGAGAGGGGTGTCTTCTGCCCCAGGCTGTGCCGGGGGACGAGGGAGGGGAAGTACAGATGGCACTGCCATGCCAGGGGCAGGGTCCAGGCCAGCCATGCCACCTGAGTGGGCACAGCGAGCTGGGGCTCAGCTACTCCTTGGCGCGGCCAATGATGGTGAGAATGTATAGGAAAATGTTGATGATGTCTGTGTACAAGTTCAGCGCAGCAAACACGTACTCCTCTGGGCTCAGGGACAGCTGCTTGTTCCCCAACAGCAACTGGGTGTCCACTGCCAGGAACTAGAGGTGACAGCACGGCAGTGTGAGGGACAAGCCTGCCTGCCCAGCATGCCACCCCCAGCCAAGGCCGCCCCTCGTCACTCACGCAGGTGAAGAGCAGAGCGCCCAGTGAGGCGTACACGATCTCCAGGATGCGGTTCCGGATGAAGATGCAGAGGATGGCAAAGATGAAGAGCACCACCATGCTCACCAGGAGCACACCCATGCACGAGGTGAAGTCGTAGCGGGTCTGCAGACAGGAGAGGAACGGGCCATGGGGCTGGGCCTGAAAGGCCGCTCGGCCCCTGGGGCCACAGCGCTGCCATGGGAGGCCCCTCACCTGCATGGAGAAGATGACCACCGTGAAGCAGACGACTGTGGTGATGCCCACGGCCATGATGACTGCCTCAGTGTTGTAGAAGCTGGCGATCATGCCCACCATGTATGACAGGCTGGCGGTCAGGACCGACTGGGGTGGGAGACAAGGGTTGGCCTTGATGTGTGCCCCATGCCACCCCCGCCTGCCCCTGCTTCACGAGCACAAGGAGAATGAAGGTGACCAGGCCCGGAAGAGTGGGAGTGTGGGACTGCATGGTCGGGCTCGGGGGCCCAGAGGCTCAGGTTTGGGGGTTACCAGTGCGACAAGGTTCCAGGGGTGCTTTCGCCGGAAGTCCCCACAACAGCTGAGGACGACGAGGGAGATGAAGAAGACGGCATAGGAGACATAGTAGGTCCAGACGTTCTGCCGGACAAAGCCCTTCACCTCCCCAACAAAAGTGAACACAGACACGGTGGACAGGGTCACCGACAGCTGCAGGGTCAGCACCAGGAACACCTGGGGAAAGAGCCGTTCAGAGTCATCCGCCGGGTGCCACACCCCACACCGCCTCCGGGACAACCCCACCCACCTTTCGGATGAAGGCCTGTCGGATGCTCTTGTCATCCCAGTTGGTGGCAGGGAAGTCCTGGTTGTCATAGTAGGATGGGGGACCCTCCTCCTGGTAGTTTCCATGCTGGGGTGCTGAGGAGCAGACATGCTGGGTCAGTGCCACTCATGAGCACCCCCTCCCCGCCCCCCCGCCCCTCCCTTCCTGAGACTCACAGTCAGGGTCTTGTCCTGGGAAGACCTGTGGCTGTCCATAGGGGTTGGGGGGGAAGGGGCTTTGAGGATACGGCCCCTGTGGGTAGCCCCCTTGGGGGTAGGGGCCCTGTGGGTAGCTCTCTTGTGGGTAAGGGCCCTGTGGGTAGCCCCCTTGGGGGTAGGGACCCTGTGGATAGCCCCCTTGGGGGTAGGGGCTGGGGCCATGGGGGTACCCTGGCTGACCGTAGGGGGTGGGCTGGAAAGGGGGCTGAGGGTAAGGGGCCCCAGGGTAGGGAGGCTGAGCATAGGGGGGCATGGGTGGCTGGGGCCCCCCCGGATATCCAGGGTTGGGGGTAGGATAGTTGTCCCCAGACACCAAAAAACTCTTTTCATGGGACATGGCCTCAGGTTCTGCGGTCCACCCCTAGAGGAAACAGAAAGGGAACAGTGGAATGGTTGGTTTGTCTCACAATGTCAGGATGCTGCCCTGGGCAACCCCACCTGCTACTGGAAACCCAGAGGGAAGAAAGGAGAGGCTGTGACCTTTGCCTTGGGCTGTGGGGAACCCAAGAGCCAGGGCCCTGAAAGGCAGGTGGGGACCGGACCGGGCCCTGGGGCCCTCTAGGCCGCCTCTAGGGTGGGGGAGGGGTGGGCGAGGGGACAACCGCCAGCCTCGGGATCTGGGGCTTGGGCTGTCTCTTACAAGGAGCCGGAGGCCTGCACTGCTGTCGGAGTCTCCCCTGGGTGGGAGCTCAGCAAGTGGGGGCTGGGGTCTCGGGTCTCGGTAGGGGACGTGTGGGGTGTGCCCGGACCCTCCCCTTCACATCCTGCCCCTTAAGCAGCTTTAAGGGGCCGGAGCCGGTGGCTATTTCTATCCCAGGAAATCCCCGGGCCATCTGTGACCAACGAGGGCCTGAACCTCCCTCCCCCCAAGAACAGGGCCCAGTGGCCCCTGGCTCCGGATGCCGGGGTGGGGGGATCAGGCCTAGATCGGCTGCCGGTGCCTGCCAGTGGGGTACGCTGGGAACAGCGGGGTGCGGGGGTGTGTGGGGGATGGAAGCGACCACGGGGCGTGCGGGGAACAAAGCGGGCGTGGGGCGAGGCGAAGCGGGTCAGGGGCTGCGGCCGCGGCACCGGCACCAAGGGCGGGTGGGCCCTCCGCGGGCCGGGGGCTCACGGGGCCGCGCGTCCCGCCGTCGCCGCAGCGCGCCGCCCCTCCCGCCGGCTCCAGGCCGCCGCGGCTCCCAGCCCCCACCGCCGCCGCCACCCCCGACCGCGAGCGGCCGCGCGTCCCGGCCGGACCCAGTGACCGACCCCGGCTCCGCTGGGATGCGCAGGACCCGCGTGGGGGCGGGGGCGGGGGCGACCGGCCGCGCGGCGCGGCGGGTCAGACGCGCTCCTGGGCTCGGGCCGGGGACTCACCGCTGGCGGGGCGCCGCAGGCCGGTGCGCACGGTGTCCGCTGCGCGGCCGCGCGGTGATGGCCGGTGCGCCCGCACCCGCACCCGCTCGGCTGGGCCTGCGCCTGCGGCTCGGGAGACGCAGCGGGGCCTTGTGACGGGGCGGGGCCGGGGGCGGGGCCTTGTGACGGGCGGGGCCTTGTGCCGGGCGGGGCCTTGTGCCGGGCGGGGCCTTGTGACGGGCGGGGCCTTGTGACGGGCGGGGCGGGGCCGGGGTTGGGGCTTGTGACGGGCGGGGCGGGGGCTTGTGACAGGCGGGGCGGGGAAGGGGCGGGGCCTTGTGACGGGCGGGGCGAGGCCGGGGGCGTGGCCGGCCGGCCGGGCGAGCTGGAGGCGGGGCCCGGCGGGCTGCGGCGGGCGGGGCTTCCACGGACCCGCCCCTCTATGCCCCGCCCGCCGCCGCCCTATGGGCCCCTCTTTGCCCCGGCCCCAGGCCCGCGCTCCTCACCCCCAGACCAGAACTCCTGGAGGCAAAGGTCTCCTCTGGCCAATTTGGCCCTTCAGGGAGTTAAGAAATTTATTCCTAAATGCGAGATTTGCGGAAGTTGCCCAGGACTGACCATCCCGTTCTCGGCCTTAAAACACGACGTTCACTTCTCCTTTTCATCCGGTCTGTTCCGAATCAGCAGGCCTGATCGTTTAATTCCCAAATCAATGCCTCATTGATTAATTGCCCCATTTCTCTATCAGCCCAAACTCTGCCTGGCTTGCTAGTAGACACCCTTATATAAATATTTTAATTGTTGTCGGTGCATAGTAGGTGTCTACGTTTATGGGGTACATGGAATGTATTGATGCAGGCATGTGGTGCATGATAATCGCATCAGAGTAAATGGAGTATCCAGCAGTTCCAGCATTTGTCCATGTTACAAACGATCCAATTATAATCTTGTAGTTGTTTTAAAATGTACCATTAAATTATTTTTGAGTACAGTCACCCTCTTGTGCCAGCAAATACGAGGTCTTATTTCCACACTAGAGACTCTTAATGCTTGCTTGTTTTCCTGATGTCCTCACAAGCTGCGAGGGGCTGAGGCCTGGGGATACAGCAGGACTGGAGGCCAGGCCGCCTCCCTGCTTGGCTCCTGAGTCCTCCTGGAGGGGCAGTGCCTGACACAGGCTGCTGCCAGCCTTCCCACCTGGGGCGTGGACCCGACCTGCACTCCTGCCCTTGGAGGGCCAGCCTCTCTCAGACTGCTCCGAGTCCTGTACCTATGGTGTACTGGTGCAATGTTTAGCAACCAGACCTAGTGAGGGAAAGCCTGGGCTGCGTCTTCTGCAGATGCCCATGGTGTGCATACCCCCACCAAGGCTGGTTTCAAGTTACCCCCAGTTGAACAACCAGTCCACAGAAATTCCTGAAAGTGTACCAGTCTGCTTGTGGTGTCAGTGGTGCCTGTGGCAGGCCCTCTGCAGCTGGGGTCGGCATCATGGGTCACCTGTGATGAGCTCTGTAAGAGGAAACGTGGAAAAGGCAGGGATGGATTTACGTTTGTAGAAGCAGAAGCTCACAAATTTGAGAGACCTTTAAGAAAAATAAAATGCAGCCAGGTGTGGTGGCTCACACCCTTAATCCCACCACTTTGGGAGGCTGAGGCAGGCAGATCACCTGACATCTGGAGTTTGAGACCAGCCTGGCCAACGTGGCAAAACTCTGTCTTTACTAAAAATATAAAAATTTGTACTAGCCAGGCATGGTGGTGTGCATCAGTAATCCTAGCTAATAGCAAAGCTGAGGCGGGAGAATCGCTTGAACCCGGGAGGTGGCGGTTGCAGTGAGCTGAGACTGTGCCATTGCACTCCAGCCTGGGCGACAAGAGCAAGACTGTCTAAAATAAAATAAAATAAAATAATAAAATAAATATAAAATAGCTGGGCGTGGTGGCTCACACCTGTAATCCCAGCACTTTGGGAGGTTGAGGTGGGTGGATCACTTGAGGTCAGAGACCAGCCTGGCCAACATGGTGAACCCCTATCTCCACTAAAATACACAAATTAGCCAGGTGTGGTGGTGCGTGCCTGGCGGTGCGTGCCTGGCGGTGCACACCTGTAATCCCAGCTACTTGGGAGGCTGAGGCAGGAGAATCACTTGAACCCAGGAGGTGGAGGTTGCAGTGAGTTGAGATCACGCCACTTCACCCGGGGCAAAATAGCAAAACTCCATCTCAAAAAATAAAGGGCAGAGTAAGGGAGATCATGCCAAAGGGATGGGGTTTGTGGGGAAGGCAGGGGCTAAGCAGAGGGAAGAGCCAGTCCTAGGCCACTGAGGCAGGAGTGACCTGTAGCTCTGCAGGAAGAGGAGCCTGGAGGCCTCTGAGCATCAGGGTGTGCAGGGGGCATGGGGTTAGAGAAGGGACTGAGGTCTGGTCAGGTGCAGCTTGGCAGGTCCTCAAAAGGACTTTTTTTTTTTTTTTTTTT
>NW_016107764.1:2679388-2685894 GCF_001604975.1 Cebus imitator | reverse complement strand
TTTTTCTCTTTTTTTGGAGACAATCTTACTCTGTTGCCCAGGCTGGAGTGCAGTGGCATAACCTCAGCTCAATGCAACCTCCGTCTTCCAGGTTCAAGTGATTCTCCTGCCTCAGTGTTCCCGAGTAGCTGAGATTACAGGTGCACACCATCATGCCCAGCTAATTTTTGTATTTTTAGTACAGACGGGTTTCACCATGTTGGCTAGACTGGCATCAAACTCCTGACCTCAAGTGATCCGCCTGCTTCAGCCTCCCAAGGTGCTGGGATTACAGGCATGAGTCACCGCGCCCGGTCCCCAGGACTTTGGTTTTTACTGTTGCTGATGCTGGGAGCTGTCACTTTACAAGGCCCACCCTGACCCCTCTGTTGAGGACCCACCGTGGGAGTGGCAGACAGAGACTAGTTAAGAGGTTAGTGTAGATACCTAGCATGAGATGCTGGAGGCTGGGGCCAGGGTCGGGGCAGCAGAGGTGCTGCCTGTTCAGGGCTAGGAGTGCAGGCTGGCCAGGGCCTCAGCCCCTGGAGGGAGGAATAGCAGGGGTGAGGCTGGGTTTTAGTGGGCTGAGGGTGAGTGGGAAGTGGGGGATGGAGAGCAGTAGTGGGCACAGCTCTTTGAGAGGCTGGAAGCAAACGGTGCTTGGGTGATGTGGGGGGCTTGTGGCAAGTGGGAGTGTGGATTCTGAAGGCACCGGCCAGGTGTGAGGCCTGGAGCTGCTGTGAGCCTGTCTGTACCTTCGTTTCCCCTTCTGTGGTGAGGATTAGTGGCAGCAAGGAATGCAGTGGTGCCGTCACCCTGTCACCTTCTGGGGTTACTTGTGACGATGCCAGTGATGGTGTGAGATGAGGCGGTGCAGGCGGGGGAGAAAGCTGCAGGAATGGCCAGGCAGGACCCGAGGCCGGAGGGAGGCTGTGCTGGGATCCACGCTCTTGAAAATCAAGGGTGGGGAGCTTCCTGTGCTCTGCACCTGACAGGTGTGAGGGACCAGGAGCAGGGTTGAGAAGTTCCCTGGTGGCGTTGAAGGCCAGCCTCGGCTGGGGCTGGGCCCGGAGATCCGGTACTTTGTGGGCAGAAGGTCTTATGGACACAGAGGCTTGGAGATCCTGAGTGAGGGGCAGTGACTCAGGCCCCTTGGTGGATTTAGTGGGGAGAGTGATTGGCCACTTTCCTGCCATGGAGGCCAGGGGAGTGGAGGTCCACCAGAGGACACTCATGTCCACCCTGCCAGCCAGGGTCTGGAGTGGGCCAGATGGGGCCAGTGGGCTGGGCTGGGCTGTCTGGAGGGTCCCCAGGGGTTTAACCTGGCCAACACCTCCTGGTCAGCTGGGGGTTGGGGCTGCAGCAGGAGAAGAAGCATTTGAGCCCCAGTACCCAGGCCTGAGCCAGGGCCCAGCTGCTCCCTCCCTCCCTCCCCCCGGCTTTCAGTTTCACTTTTGTTTTCCTGTACCGTGCAGAGTTAGGCTTGCCGAGGGGCAGGCGAGGGAGTCCTGGCTGAGCCCATGGGCTGAAGGTACTGCGTGTGGGGCCATCCATAATGGGGGAGCGTTGAGGGCACACCTCAGAGGGGCCTGGGAGGGGTAGGACGGGTGGAGTGGGCTGCTCCTCTACCCACCTGATGCCCCATCTAGGGTTGCAATGGCGGAGGCAGAGGCGGGGGTGGCAGTGGAGATCCGTGGACTGTCCCCTGCTGTGCCAGACGAGCTGCTCACGCTCTACTTTGAGAACCGCCGACGCTCTGGAGGGGGACCTGTGTTGAGCTGGCAGAGACTGGGCTGTGGGGGTATCCTCACCTTCAGAGAGCCTGCAGGTGAGCGGGATGGCTGAAGGGGCAGCCTGGGTGCCCTGATGTTCTGATGCCTGACGTCTTGCCCCGTTCCTGCCCTCAGATGCGGAGAGGGTCTTGGCCCGGGCAGGTCATGAACTACATGGTGTCCAGCTGAGCCTGCGGCCAGCTCCCCCACGAGCCCCTGCACGCCTGCTGCTCCAGGGACTGCCCCCTGGCACTGCACCCCACCTCCTGGAGCAGCATGTCCAGGTCTTGCTTCAGGCCTCGGGGCTCCCAGTGCAGCCCTGCCGTGCCCTGGCCAGCCCCCGGCCAGACCGGGCTCTGGTCCAGTTGCTGAAGCCCCTTTCTGAGACAGGTGAGAGGCGGGGTGGGGGCTGAGGTTCTGGCTAGGGAAGGTGCCCTGAGCTGACCTGCATATTCCCCACAGATGTCCGTGTCCTGGAGGAGCAGGCCCAGAATCTGGGCCTGGAGGGGGCCTTGGTGTCTCTGGCCCGGGTGCCCCAGGCCCGGGCGGTGCGTGTGGTGGGGGACGGTGCCTCTGTGGATCTGCTGCTGCTAGAGCTGTACCTGGAAAACGAGCGTCGCAGTGGCGGGGGGCCCCTGGAGGGCCTGCGACGCCTGCCCGGGCCCCTGGGCACTGTTGCCTCCTTCCAAGAGTGGCAAGGTGAGTGAGATGGGGCAGACTCAGCCGACCCTCCCTCTCCTGCAGAAATCTGAAGGCTTTCTGTCCTTTCCCTTCCTCCAAGTGGCAGAACGAGTGCTGCAGCAGGAACACCGGCTAGAGGGCTCAGAGCTGAGCCTTGTCCCCCACTATGAGGCCCTGGAGCCCGAGGAGCTGGCTGAGAACACCCGTGGAGGGGACTACCCGTCCACCCTGGGGCATTCGGCCATGGAGCATGCCCTCCTGAGGACCGGAGGGCTGGCGACAGCTCTGCAGGGTACAGAGACTGTGACAGTGAGCTCTGGCGAGGAACCAGGGCAGTCAGGGGCCTCTCTGAGGACAGGTCCCATGGGGTCTCTGGAAAAGGCAGAGCCGGTTGGCTCGAAGCCCGTGGGGTCTCTGGAACATGAAGGGCTGGTAATCCTGAGGCCTGTGGGGTTACAGGAACAGGAGGGGCCCATGAGCCTGGGGCCTGTGGGGTGTGCAGGCCTGCTGGAGATCTCTAAGGGGTCGCTGGGGCAGGAAGGTCTGGTGGAGATTGCCATGGATTCACCAGGGCAGGAGGGGCTGGTGGGTCCCCCGGAGATCGCCGTGGGGTCTCTGGAGCAGGCGGGGCCCGTGAGCCCAGGGCATGTGAGGCTTTTGGGGCAGGAGGGCCTGGTGGAGATTGCCATGGATTCACCAGGGCAGGAGGGGCTGGTGGGTCCCCCGGAGATCGCCGTGGGGTCTCTGGAGCAGGCGGGGCCCGTGAGCCCAGGGCATGTGAGGCTTTTGGGGCAGGAGGGCCTGGTGGAGACAGTGCTGTCGATGGAGCCAGGCGCGATGCGCTTCCTGCAGCTGTATCATGAGGACCTTCTTGCGGGCCTGGGAGACGTTGCTCTCTTCCCACTTGAAGGATCAGATGTGACTGGCTTTCGGGTGAGTGACCCCTCAGGACTCCTAACCTTCACCCCACTCCTCCGACTGGGTACTCAGAGTGCCTTTCCTGTGCTCTAAACCTGCAAACCGCCCTTCTGCCATGGCCCTGCAGCTGTGCGGAGCCCAGGCCTCCTGCCAGGCGGCTGAGGAGTTTCTGCAGAGCCTGCTGGGCAGCATTAGCTGCCATGTGCTACACCTGGAGCACCCGGGCAGCACCAGGTTTCTCCTGGGCCCAGAAGGGCAGCGCCTGCTCCGTGGGCTGGAGGCTCAGTTCCAGTGTGTCTTTGGGACAGAGCGCCTGGCCACAGCCACCTTAGACACAGGCCTTGAAGAGGTAGAGATGGAGTCCCACCCCTGCCCTCCCCTTTCTTACGCCTCTGCCCCAGGCCTCCTCTGCCCTTGTCCAGAGGCCGGTGGCCCTGATATCCTCTCCCTACAGGTGGACTCTACTGAGGCCCTCCCGCTGCTCCCTGGCCATGCCCACGCCCTGTGGGCCCCGGACAGTACAGGCAGTGACCAGGAGGATGTGAGCCTGGGTAGGGCTACCTGGGAGCCCGCAGCCCATCCTGTGGCCCTCTCGTGACCTCACCCCTGCCCTGCTCTATGCTCCCATCTGTCTAATGACCCATCTTAGGCCCACCCTGTCACCCCCTAAACTCATTCCCCATCTTTCACCCATTCCAACTCCTCCTGGGCCCAGCCCCTGACCCAGTGGCCTCTCCCTGCTCCCAGAGGAGGTCCGAGAACTGCTAGCCACCCTGGAGGGCCTAGACGTTGATGGGGAGAACCAGCTGCCTCCAGATCTGGAGGAGGAGAAGCCTCAGGAGCACCCGGAGGAGGAGGCGACCCCAGGGCCTGAGGAGGATGAGCCTGCGGCCCCCAGCACTGGGGCCCCGAGGCGGCTGGAGGAGGAGGCTGCGCTGCAGCTGGCGCTCCACCGGTCACTGGAGCCTCAGGGCCAGGTGGCTGAGCAGGAGGCTGCTGCCCTGCGGCAAGCCCTAGCTCTGTCCCTGCTGGAGCAGCTTCCATTGGAGGCAGGAGACCCCCCAGATGGGGGAAGTGATGGCAGGGCCCAGCTGGTGGTGCACTCGGCCTTTGAGCAGGATGTGGAGGAGCTGGACCAGGCGCTCAAGGCTGCCTTGGAGGCCCACCTTCAGGAGGAGACGGTGGGGCCCTGGCGCCGCACACTGCCCGCAGAGCTGTGCGCTCGCCTGGAGCGATGCCATGGTGTGAGCGTTGCCCTGCGTGGTGACTGCACCATCCTCCGTGGCTTCGGGGCCCACCCTGCCCGTGCTGCCCGCCACTTGGCAGCACTTCTGGCTGGCCCCTGGGATCACAGTTTGGCCTTTCCCTTGGCAGCTCCAGGCCCTACCTGTGAGTCTACATCCTGGACTGAGAGACGGTGGGATGGGCTGGCTAGCGGGGGCTAGTGCCTCAGGCACGGCGCTGACCTCCTTTTCCCCACGTCAGTGGTGGAGCAGACGCTGGAGGCGCCCTGGAACAAGCTGGAGTGTCTGGCAGAGAGCACCGGGGAGTTCCGGGAGGTGGTGCGGTCCTTCTACGACACCCTGGACGCCGCCCGCAGCAGCATCCACGTCGTTCGCGTGAGTCCCTGCGCTGTCCCTCTGGCCCGTGGCATCCTGGGCTTCTGCACCATCAGCACTGTGCAGTCTGTGGCCTGTCCTCTGGCCTACATCAAGGTCAGCTGACCAAGAGCTGACAGGCTCCCAGCCCTGGTCCCTGCCCAGAGGGCATTCACAAAGTAGGGACAGAGGAAGGAACAGAGGTTGGGGGGCCCTGGGATCTGACAGGCTTGAGTGAGGGTCCCCAGTCTGCTACTCCTGGCTGGGTCACCAGGGACTACGGGACCAGCTCCATGCCTCAGTTTCCTTTTTTGGAGCATGGGGCAGTGATGCCATCTCGTGGCCATTGTGAGAATTACGCATTCCACAAACGTGCCTCGTGCTGTTCTGGGCGCTCTTCTGCCTCCACAGAGGGCAGCTGCCGCAGCGCAAGGCCCTGGCAGCCTCCTCCTGTGTTCTTACTTGCTGCACTTGGCAACCCTGGGCATGAGCACATTTCAGAAAAGTCTGGGAACAGTTGGTTGGGAGCCAGAGTTTTTGGTTCCTTCACCACCCCAGACAAGTGAAGGGAGAGGAGGCTAAGAAGGAGGAACAAGGGAGGGCAGGGAAGCATGAGTGCGTGGGGTCACAGAGGCAGCGGGGTCAGCAGAGGCAGCGGGGTCACCAAGGCAGTGCGGTCACGGAGGGAGCGGGGTCACTGAGGCAGCGGGGTCACGGAGGCAGCGGGGTCACCGAGGCAGCGGGGTCACGGAGGCAGCGGGGTCACTGAGGCAGTGCGGTCACGGAGGGAGCGGGGTCACGGAGGCAGGTGGGGTGATGGAGGAAGTGGGGTCACCGAGGCAGTGGGGTCACGGAGGCAGTGGGGTCACGGAGGCAGTGGGGACACCAAGGCAGTGGCGTCAGCAGAGGCAGTGGCGTCACCGAGGCAGGGGGGTCACTGAGGCAGTGAGGTCACGGAGGCAGTGGGGTCACCGAGGCAGTGGGGTCACCGAGGCAGTGGGGTCACGGAGGCAGTGGTGGCCAGAGGGCAGTGGGGTCACAGCATCAGTCCTGCCTGAAGGAAGGACTAGGGAGGGAGGGTAGGTCGAGCTGGTCTGCTGGTGAATTAGGGTCAGGTGGGGGCAAAGAGGAAATGGAGGTGAGGGAAGGGGCAGCTCTGGAAATAAGCTGGCCACAGAGGAAGGAGTGATGGGAAAGAGGGTTTCCAGCTCAGAAGACTCATGCTCATAGCTGAGGAGAAGGAATCAGAGAGGGTTGGCTGCAGACAGGTGAGAAGGAAGGGACACTAGAGAGCTGGGGTCACTGTGCTGGGGACACTGGGCAGGGCACTCTCAATTCTTGATGCTCAAGTTGCCAGGAGCATCACCCTCCACCAGGAGCTGGTCAGAAATGCAGAAAGAACCTCTGGTTGTCGCCAGACCTGACCACCACCACCGCCACCATCACACCATCACCATGACCTTCACTAGTCACTGTCATCACCACCATCACCACCACCACCATCACCACCACCATCACCTTCACCACTCACTATCACCACCACCACCACCATCACCAT
>NW_016107764.1:2676293-2677769 GCF_001604975.1 Cebus imitator | reverse complement strand
TCACCACTCACTATCACCACCACCATCACCATCACCACTCACTATCACCACCACCATCACTATCACTATCACCACTCACTATCACCACCATCATCACCTTCACCTTCACCACTCACTATCACCACCACCATCACCTTCACCACTCACTATCACCACTCACTATCACCACCATCATCACCATCACCTTCACCACTCACTATCACCACCACCATCACCTTCACCACTCACTATCACCACCACCATCACCATCACCACTCACTATCACCACCACCATCACCATCACCACTCACTATCACCACCACCATCACCATCACCTTCACCACTCACTATCACCACCATCACCATCACCATCACCATCACCACTCACTATCACCACCACCATCACCTTCACCACTCACTATCACCACTCACTATCACCACCACCATCACCATCACTATCACCACTCACTATCACCACCATCATCACCATCACCTTCACCACTCACTATCACCACCACCATCACCTTCACCACTCATTTGACTTTCTTCATTACTTCTGGGTCATGCTTGACCCCCGGGTTGCTCAGTGCCCACTTGTCACCTTTCAGTAGATTCTTCTGTTTAGTGCAAGTATCTCCTTGAGTGGTTGGTAAAATTTTTGACTTCTAAATTTATATATATGTAAATATATATATATATAAATATAGACATATGTGTAATTTTTTGAGACAGTATCTCTGTTGCCCAGGTTGGAATGCTGTGGCATGATCTTGGCTCACTGCAACCTTGGCCTCCTGGGTTCAAGCAATTCCTCCTCAGCCTCCCAAGTAGTTGGAACTACAGGCACACACCACCACACCCAGCTACTTTTTGTGCGTATGTATATACAAATATAAATATATACATATATATCTTTTTGAGACAGAGTCTTGCTCTGTTGCCCCAGCTGGAGTGTAATGGCGTGATCTCAGCTCACTGCACCCTCTGCCTCCCAGATTCAAGTGATTCTCCTGCCTCAGTCTCCTGAGTAGCTGGGACTACAGGTGCACACCACCATGCCTGGCTAATTTCTGTAATTTTAGTAGAGACGGGGTTTCACCATATTGGTCAGGCTGGTCTCAAACTCCTGATCTCAGGTGATCTGCCTGCCTCAGCCTCCCAAAATGTTGGCATTACAGGCGTGAGCCACTGCGCCTGGCCAACTTTTAAATTTACATTGCCTTTTACAATTAGAGGTATTTTGTCACTAAAATTTGATGTTGGTTGTTCTTGCACGTCCTAATATGCCGTTATTTGTTCTCATTCTTCATTAATAGTTTGGCTGGATTTAGTGCTCAGGTTCAAAATATGTTTTTCCTGAGATATTTGAAGACATTGCTGTTTTTCTTCCTTCTTAAAAAATATTTTTCTTGGAAAGTTAAAAAATATCTCCCCTGGCTGGGTGTGGTGGCTCACGCCTGTAATCCAAGCACTTTGGAGGCCAAGGCGGGCGGATCA
>NW_016107764.1:2666880-2676046 GCF_001604975.1 Cebus imitator | reverse complement strand
ATATATCTCCCCATGGTTTCTTAGCATCTGGTGTCAGTAGTGAGAGACCCAATGTGAGAAGGTGAGACTTCTTCCCATTTGCATATTGACTCGTTGTGTGTAAACCTGCAGGGTTTTCTTTCACTCTGAATGTTGAGGTTTCCTGGCAGGTGGGTGCCGGGGCGCATGTGTTGCCCCAGTGTCCTTCTTGGCGTTTCACAGATCCTGTGTATCTGAAGAGGTTCCTTCAGCTCAGGGAAGCCGTCTTCCCTGTGTGTGCTGGAGCTCCTGCTATGTGGGCTCAGACACCGCCCCCCTCACCTGCTCTCCCGGGGGTCCTTTCTCTTCCTTTCTCTTCTATGAGCTCTGCACTCTGCCAGTTCCTGAACTCCATCTAGGCCACTAGCTGGGTCTTTAGCTTGAAGCACTTCCTCACCCCCTGGATCGAGCTCAGCGTCCCTTTCTGAACGCAAGAGCTCTCTCATTTTCAGACTAGTTCCTTTTCATAGCAGCTAGTCTTGTTTAGTGGACATGGTGTTCTTTTTCGTTTCTTTGAAGAAACTATTTAGAATTTCTGTAAAAGTGTTTCCCAGGGCTGACTGTCAGATTAGTCATCTGAGGCCTTCTCTCCCACTTGGGTCTATCAGCACTGAGAGGTCTGATATTGGAGTCAAGTTTGGCTGTAGGCAACACAGGACCCTGGCTCAACTTTCCTTGCAGAAGCCTGGCTGTGAGTGGGTGGGGTTTGCCCACCCCCAGACTGCCTTCCATGGGAGAGGAAGGAGGGCGTCAGACTCCCCTGGAGGGGTCAGGCCTCCCCAGAGGCCCTCTGAAGTCACCTGCCCACGGAGGTGCTACTGTCTGCTGCCGGACACAGCGTGATGGGGGCTGCAAGGTCTCCCTGGAGCCCTGGACTCCCCCAACGGAGGGCTCCTGTTTGCCCGGCCCAGCTCTGCCCTGCCTAGGGAGGGTGTCTAAGCCTGGCCCTGGCGTCCCGCAGGTGGAGCGAGTGTCGCACCCACTGCTGCAGCAGCAGTATGAGCTGTACCGGGAGCGCCTGCTGCAGCGATGTGAGCGGGGCCCCGTGGAGCAGGTGCTGTACCACGGTACGACGGCGCGGGCAGTGCCTGACATCTGCGCCCACGGCTTCAACCGCAGCTTCTGCGGCCGCAACGGTGAGGCCTGAGCCCGGCGGGGGGGGCGCTCTGCCCACCCCGACCGCCCTGACCTTGCTCCGTCCTGCCCTGCAGCCACTGTCTACGGAAAGGGCGTGTATTTCGCCACGCGCGCCTCCATGTCGGTGCAGGACCGCTTCTCGCCCCCCAACGCCGACGGCCACAAGGCGGTGTTCGTGGCACGGGTGCTGACCGGCGACTACGGGCAGGGCCATCGCGGTCTGCTCGCGCCCCCTCTGCGGGGCCCCGGCCACGTGCTCCTGCGCTACGACAGCGCTGTGGACTGCATCCGCCAGCCCAGCATCTTCGTCATCTTCCACGACACCCAGGCGCTGCCCACCTACCTCATCACCTGCGAGCGCACGCCCCGGGCTCCCCCCGACGACCACTCTGGGCTCCGGGGCCCCTCCCCAGCCACTTGACCGCAGGGGCCACCCTCTGCTCTGGCCTCCCGCTGCCCAGGCTCCCGACTCCGCCTAGCCTGATGCCCCCCGCCCCCCACTGTGGCCGCCGGAGCTGACCCGGGGATGCCTCTGCCTCCCGCTGCGGGCTCCCGAAGGCGGGGTTGAGGGTTGGGGTCAGCAGCGGCCGAGCGGGGCCGGGCCGGGTCTCCCCCTGGGCCGAACCCCCCACCAGGAGTCAGCAGAGCCCGAGAGGAGGGGGCGGCGACACCGCCCGCCCGCCGCGCCGCGTCCTCGCTCCAAGCGGCTGTTGTTTGAATAAACGTGAATGTGAAACCGGGCGTGAGGGCCCCGGGAACTCCGACTGCGACCTCTGTTTGGGGAGCGGGAACCTCCGCGGACTAGGGGCGGGGTCTGCGGCTCCCGAGGGGGGCGTCGCGGGGCGGGGCGGGGCCCAGCGCGCACCGGAGCGAGCGCACGGCGTTCCGGTGTCACGCACGCTGGCGCCGACCGCGTCTCCTTGCCGACGGGCCCGCCCCGTGCGCCCCGGCTCAGGTGTGCGTCGCTGCCCCGGCCGAGTCGCCCCCCGCGGGCCCCGGCCCCGCCGCTCCCGTGATCTCGCCTGTCCCACGCAGACACGGGCGCCCGATCTCGCGGACATCGCTCGCTAGCTCTCGGCCGGGCCCGCGCGACGCGGCTCTGGGTGGGGGCCGGGGCGGGGCTCGGGGCTCGCCCCGCCTGCGCCGCCTCCGCCGCTCTCGGGTCGGAGCAGTCTGGCTGCGGCGGCAGAGCTGAAGCGAGCGGAGCCACCAGGCACGTATGACCGCGGCGGGGATGCAAGGGCGCGCCCCGTGCGGGCGCTGCGGGGTGGGGGTCGGGGGGGTCTCGGGTGGCAGGCCACACGGAACTAGGGCTGCGCCGAGGCCCCTCCTGCCCTCCCTCGAGAGGACGGCACCTTCCTGCGCGCCCGATACTGCGGAACTGGACGGGCGGTGCCCGGGGTGTGGGCAGGAAAGGCTGCTGGGGAGGCGCGGCTGACCGCAGGGCTCCGGGCGGGGGGCTGCCCCCGGGGCGGCCGGTGGAAGGGCCAGTGGGGGCGGGGTGCGGCGGCCCTCTGCGCGGTGCCCGCAGTTTCCTCCCTGGCCCTTGGCCTGAGGGCGGAGGCACAGAGCCCACATTGTGCCCCCACGCCAGCCCACCCCGCCGAGACAGAGCCCCATTCACCTCCCGCACGCCAGCGCTCTTGGTGACGGGGGCTGAGGAGGGTGCGCAAGTGGGTATTCGTGCGCCCTGGTTGCGCCTGCGGTGCGGGTGTGCGCGCCCCCACGGTGGGCTGCTGGAGCGGCGGCCTGGGCACCCTCCCCGGCCTCACCGCAGCAGAGCTCCCACGGCCCACGCCGCTGCGGCTGCAGCTATTTATAGGCCTTCGCTGCGGAGACCGAGGTGGGACTGCGGGCTGAGGTTGGGAGCGTGATGGGGAGCCCTAGAGGTCGAGACAGCTTGGAGGTGGACTGCCAGTGTCCAGGGGGAGGGCTTGGGTGTCCTTCTCGGATGACCCAGTGAGCGGAGGAGGCGGTGGTCAGCGTTCCTTGATTGCCTCGCCTGCCTGCGATTAGAGGGTTAGTTAGACGAAGAGTCAGGTTTGGGATGGAGGCAGTGGAGGCCCGCGTCTGAGTGAAGGTAGTCGCCCCCTCCCCTTCCATTTGACAGGGTGGAGGGTGGTCTGTCCTGTGCTGGTCCAGCCCCTCGGTGACAGAGTAGGCGGTTGGGGTGTTGGTGACTAAGAAAGGAGCGTGGCAGCCAGTGTGCGGGAATGGGGGTGGCCAGGGTGGTCAGTGTCCTGGTGATGGACTGGAGGGTGAGGCCGGTGGCTGGGTGGGGGTCACTGGGTCCTTGTGGAATGGGTGGGAGGAGGCGAGGCAGCCGTGGATGGAGAGAGAGTAGTCACTGCCTGGGGCGACAGCATGGGTGTCAGTGTGTGTGTACAGCAGGGTGCAGGTGTGTGGGTGCGTGTCCCGGTGAGAGGGTGGGTGGGGTGGGGTCAGTGTCTAGGTTAAGAAGGAGGTGGGTGGGTCAGCGTGCGGAGTCTCCTCCTGAGCCGGCAGAGATGTGACCCCCTCCTGCTCCCCCTCCAGGAGGCCATGTCGGGTGAGGACGCTGAGGTGCGGGCAGTCGCTGAAGATGTCTCCAATGGAAGCAGTGGCTCACCCAGCCCTGGCGACACCCTGCCCTGGAACCTTGGGAAAACGCAGCGGAGCCGGCGCAGCGCGGGGGGCGCCAGGACCAACGGCAGCGTCCTGGACCCTGCGGAGCGGGCGGTCATTCGAATCGCAGGTAACTGCGCAGGGCCTTGCCTGTGCACCTCCATGTCCCTCGCGGGTTGACGGTTCCCGCTGCGTGCCGGGCGCTGGGGCTGGCACTGGGTGGGCGGCCTGGGGGGGTCCGCGCGCCCCGGGGAGTGCGGGCGGCACAGCGCCACCTGCCGGCCCCGCCCGGGCCGTTCTTGAGGCCTGCGCTTGGGCTTACAGTAAAACGGTCCAGCGCCCGGCTGCAGCAAGGATAATTTTTTGGGCTCCCGGGGCAGAGCTGCCCACCAGGCCCTCGGTCTGGGCTGCTACCATGGGGGAGGGGGGCATGTGGGAATGTATAGAAGCAGTGTCTAGGGAGGGGTGCCTGGCTGTCTGGAGCCCCAGCCTCTTCCTGGGCCGGGATCTGGCCTTGCCCTCCATAGCTGCCCATCCTGGGAGAAGGATGGGAAGGACCCAGCGACAGGCCTGGGGAAGGGGGAGGGCAGGAGGGAAGTGGGTGACCTAGAGCTGGAGGCCATGGGTGTGCTAGGAGAGGGAGGAGCCGTAGCTCTCTAGGCCTGGGCTGGAGAGTCCCGACCTGTTCCAGCCGGAGGGCAGGGAGGGCCCCGGCGGAGCCAGAGAGGGCTGCAAGGCCAGGTGCTGAGCCCCGTGGAGGTTGCAGGAAGTGGGGCTGGTGGGAGCAAGAAAGAGGGAAGGAGAGGGTCACCACCCAGCCCCAGCCCCAGCCCCAGCCCCGGCGTCTCGTGTGAGGTGTATGACCTTCAGGGGTTTTCACATCACACAGACTTTTTAAAGAAATAATTCATTTATTTCCACTTGAAAGGGAATCACTTGTGTCGTTCCCACACCTGGGCTTTCCTCAGCATCACCTTTACAGTTGTAGAAGAGTTGGGGGGGGCGGTCCCGAGGCCCCGGCTGACTGTGGCCACCTCCAGCACTCACTGCAAAGGCTGCGCGGCAGCCAGCGCCCCAGGCCAGGGCTCTGCCTCCTGGATGTTTTCCTTAGGACCTACTTCCTGGAAGCCGGACTTGAGTTACAGGACATGTGGTTTTAAGCTTGAAAAAACATGGCCAGGGGCATCCCAGAAAGGGTGGCCAAGATGGTGAAACCCCATCTCTACTAAAAATACAAAATTAGCCAGGCGTGGTGGCAGCACCTATAATTCCAGCTACTTGGGAGGCTGAGGCAGGAGAATCGCTTGATCCCCGGGAGGAGGTTGCAGTGAGCCGAGATCGCGCCACTGCATTCACCTGGGTGACAGAGGAGACTGTCTCAAAAGAAAAAAGACAAAAAAAAGGGTGGCCCACATTGGTGAATGCTGGGAGAGCTGGGGCTTTGCCAAGCTGAGGGGTGGAAAGAGTCGTTTTAATGGTCACCAAGCGTTTTTTCCTTCCGTGAATGGACGATTCCAGTCCTCGCTTGCGTACTTAATTTTTGTTTGTTTGTTTGTTTCGGTGTTTTAAGGGTTCTTTATACCGACTCAGTCGTCTCCAATGTTGCGGCGGGAAAGTTCTCCGCGGCGCACAGGGAGCGAGGTGCGGGGCGGGCAGGGGCGCGTCTCGAAGGCAGTGAGGCCGCGGACCCCGCGGGGAACAGAAGGTCGCGGCCGCCCCTGGAGCCTGGCTGTCGGCGGCGGCGCCCGGGCGGGAACGGGACGCGGCGTGTGTGCGGGACGCGGAGCCCGCGGGGAGGCGCCCAGTCCCGGCTCCCCGCTGCCCGGCGCGGCCCCGCCCGCCCGTGGGGCATCCTGGGTGCGGGGCGGGGCGGGGGCGGCCTCTTTAAGCGGCGCGCGCGGCCGCGGGGACAGAGTGGCCGCCGGGTGCTGGAGGCTCCGCTGCGCCCCGCGCCCCGCGCCCGCCGGCATGGCCGCCCTGCTGACCCCCGGCGCGCAGCCCGACGAGCAGGACTTCATCCAGGCCTACGAGGAGGTGCGCGAGAAGTACAAAGGTAGGCGCCCGCCCGGCGCTGCGCACAGGACAGCCCCGCCGTCCGCTCCTTGTCCACGCGGCCGTCCCGATCGCCAGCCCGAGCGCTGCCGTTCCGCCGTCCCGCCGTCCTCGTCCTCCTGGCTCGTGCCCAGGGAACGGGGCGGGCGCGCGCCGCTGAGCCCCCGCGGCCATGCCCTTAATAGGGCATCTCGCGGTGCGGGTGGGTGGGGGCGCTCAGGGCTTGTCGGGGTCGGCTGTCTGAGCCAGGATTCGGTGTCTGTGCCCAGCAAACACATGGGTCCAGGCTGAGCCATCCCCTGCCCCTCCTCTGGGGCACCTCTGCATGGGACAGGGGTGGCTGCGCCGCCTGGCAATGGATTGCATAGTTGCCGCCTCTCCTCACCTCCCCAAACTGGCAAGGGCCTGGGCTGCCACCCTTCCTTGGCAGGGCACCCCCACACACCCCTTCTGTTTCTTGGGGGACAGCTGTGGGCTAAGGGTCAGGCTAGGGGACCATCAGAGTGGCCTGACCCCTGCTTGGTGCCTCAGCAGGCCCCCTTGCCCTAGTCCAGGCCCACAGGGAGCCCCTGGACCCTCCCAGGCTCTGGCGCACGCCTGCCATTCTTGCAGCCCAGCTGCCTGGCTCTGCCTGGGTCGTCCGGCTCCAGGCAGTTGTGGACACCGCATTGGCTTCCAGCCGGCAGAGGCTTAGAGGCAATGGACTGAGCTGCTGGAGAGGGTCGGGGTGGGGGCCCTGGGCAGAGCACATCAGAGCAGGTTCCAGCTCCACGTGGCTGGTTTTGCTGGCTCTGCCCCCAAGGGCAGCTCAGGGAGAGAGGTCCTGCTGGGGCCCCATGGTGCTGCTCTCCACCACAACCTTGCCCAGCCAGGTAGGTTTCATGGTGCCCGGAGCTCACCTTCTTCAGGTGTCCTCCACGGACGGCTCTGGGGCAGGGTGGATGTGCTGCTGTGGTTCCCTTTGACAGCGCTGTGCCCAGCCCCTTTGCCTGTGTGACTAGTTCATTCAGGGCAGGGGAGACACTCCTACACCCTTGGGGAGGCCTTGAGTGGGCGGCTTGTCGCTCATGCTCTGCACAGCCGGCCCTGCCTTGGAGGGAGCACCTGGCCAGGTGCTGGGGTGCAGGGCAGGGAAGCAGCTGCCCACCTGGGCTGCAGTCCTCCTGACAAGCCCCAGGACAGAGCCGTTTCTAAGCTGACCACTCCGTTCAAAGTGTGGGACCTGTGCAGAATCATTTACACCTGGGGTTCTTGGTCTGGTCAGGTTGCTGGGCTGCCTAGGGTGCCCCAGCCTGTCCTGGGCATTGTGCTGAGGCTTTCCTGGCCCCCAGGCTGTCTTCCCTCTACCTCCTGTGGTGGGGGTTACTTCTGATTCATCCAGGGCGTGAGCCAGACAGATCGCTGGAGGTTGCTGGGACCCTGTCTCAGGGCCTTCCCTCCCCAGCTCAGCTCCCCTGGAGGCCAGGGTTGGTGTTGGACACAGAGTCCTTCTGGGCTTGGTCATGGAGGCTGGTGAGGGGGCAGGGGGTGCCGGGGTGCCTGCCTGAAGTGGAGTCATCACGTGGTGGTACAGCTGCCCGCATGTGTATGGCACTGGCTGGAGAGTGGCTAAGCAGGAAGGCAGGCACTGATGCTCCGTGAGTGCACCAGGCATTCCAAGTCTCCTTAGCTCCTGGAAGGCGACAAGGGGACAGGGAGGGGCTGGGCTGGTACCTGTGTCTGGGAGCCATGGGCCAAGGCTGAGGAGGGCCTGCAGGAGGTCAGATGTGGCCCCCTGTGCCCTACAGCATTCTAGGCCTGACCACTGTGAGCCCCTTGGACCTGCTAGATGGCTGGAGCCCTGGCCCTTCCTGTCCCTAGGGTGGAGGGACTTTGGGAGGATATCCCCAGAGAGGGAAGGCAGGAGGGCATGGTACCTCCTGCCAGCCAGCCGGTGACGGGGAGGCAGCCTGAGTCCCTCCATGGTAAGCAGCTGTGGGCCCCTGTCCTGGGCCCAGCTCAGCATTTGCTGGTTCCGAGGAGGGCAGGGAGGCCAGGCCTGCGCCCAGGGACCCCTGCCCAGCTGATCCCTGAACTGAGAGATGCTCTGGCTTAGTCTCCCCGCCTCTTTCCCACTGTGGCATTGCCCCTGGTTCCACCTCACCCTGCCCTCTCACAGAGACAACTCCCTGTCCCTCACCCTGGTGACCTTCACCCCCTACCCCACAACATCTCAGACCCTCCCCTGAACACGTCATTCCCTGGCTCTCCCCTGGAAATCCCCAGTCTTTCCTGTACAGTCAGCTGGCGACTGCTCCACCCAGAGCGTTTCCAACTTCCTGTCTCCCTGAGCCCCTCAGCTCCCCCATTCTCCCTGCCCCCCATCCAGGACAGATTCCTCTGGGACTGAAGCCACTGTGGCCTATGGCGGGAGAGCTCTGAGTGCCCCGTGGGAAAGGCCTCCCAGTGCTGAGGGCTGTGGGCTGGTGACTTAGACAGTTGGCCCAGCCGCCAAGAGGCGTCCAGCTGCCCAGCCCCCCAGGCCTGGCCTATGACAGCTCATAGAGGCTGGGCTGTCCTGCCCCACCACGGGAGCCTGGACAGGCCTGGGGTGGGTACGGCAGGGCGGGGACAGTTCTAGGGGAGAGTTGTGGCAATGCAGGTGAGTGGAGGTGAGGTGGTCGGTGAATAAAGACAGAGCTGTCCAGCAGTGCTGCAGCGTTGCCGGCAGGGGCCCGTCCTGGGGGTCGGGGCATGAACGCAGGGCAGAGAGTGGGGAGTGGGGCCAGCTGGGGGCCTGGGGGGGGGGGGGGGGGGGGGGGGGGGGTGGGGGGGGGGGGGGGGGGGTTGTCGTGTTAGGGATGGTAGTGGGGCTTAGGGGTGCTTCGAGGTGGTCCTGGAGGGGCAGCAGGGATGAGAATGAGGCAGGGGAGAGTACTGTCGGTGAGTGGGTGGGGTTGGTGTGGGGCAGGGGCCAGGGGTGGGAGGCCTGCGTTGGTTTGGGGCAAAAGTGGGCCGGGAGAGGGCTGGGTGTGTTTGGTGCCCACAGGGCGTGTGCCCAGCCCGTGGCCTGCATGCTCTTCAGGACCCCTCGCTGGCTCTGGGCCTGCCCAGTGCCATTGTGCCTGGTGCCCTGCTCATGTGTCCCCACTCTCCCCTCTCCTGGACTCTGAGCTTGGTTATCTGTCCCTGGCACTGGCCCCAGGCCCTCAGCCAGCACTGCAGGGTGTTTGCATGGGTGAGTGGGTGATGGCGCAGGGCGCCGTCTGCAGCGGCCAGCGCTCAGCTGGCAGAGGGGAGGCTGCAGGTTATTTGGGGCCCTTTGGAGAGGAATTTTGGTTGGTGTTTACTGTCAAAAGTAAAATGCACCAAAAAA
>NW_016107764.1:2630438-2665435 GCF_001604975.1 Cebus imitator | reverse complement strand
TCAGCCTCCCGAGCAGCTGGGACTAGAGGTGCGTGCTACCACACCCAGCTAATTTTTGTATTTTTAATAGAGATGGGATTTCACCATGTTGGCCAGGCTGGTCTCAAACTCCTGGCCTCAGCCTCCTTCAGTGCTGGGATTACGGGAGTGGAACACCTCACCTGGCCAGTGGTGTCCTTTGAAGCACGTACATTTTAATTATTATGACTCCAGTTTATCTAAGTTTTTCCTTGGTTGCGTGTGCTTTTGGTGTCATATTTAAGAAGCCATTGTCTAACCCAAGTCATGCAGCTTCACACCAATTTTTTTTTTTTTTTTGAGACAGAGTCTTGCTCTGTCACCCAGGCTGGAGTGCGGTGGTGTGATCTTGGCTCACTGCAATATTGGCCTTCTGGGGGGGTCAAGCGATTCTCCTGCCTCAATCTCCCAAGTAGCTGGGATTACAGGTGTGTGCCACCACGCCCAGCTAATTTTTGTATTTTTAGTAGAGATGGGGTTTCCCCATGTTGGCCAGGCTGGTCTTGAACCTGACATTAAGTGAGCTGCCCCGCCTCAGCCTCCCACCGTGCTGGGATTACAGGCTTGAGCCACCCCCGGCCTGAATTCTTTGATTGTTAATTAATCATCGCCTAGAGTTGTTAACCATTTGCAGCTTTTCTTTTGTGAATTGCCTATTCAGAATTGTGGTTGGCCAGGCTGGTCTCAAACTCCTGCGCTCACACGTAAATGGAATATAGCCCTGTGTCTGGCTTCTTTGACTTGCCATAATGCTTTCAGGGCTGCTCACATGAGCAGAGGAGTTTGAGACCACCCTGGGCAACATAGTGAGACCCCTATCTCTTAAAAAACAAAACAAAATAGCCTCCTAAGCTCAATGGATCCTCCTGCCTTGGCCTCCCAGATTGCTGGGATGACAGGTGTGAGCCGCTGCCGTGCCTGGCGACTACATCTTTTTATGTCAGGGACTTCATCATCTGTGGATTTTGGTATCCGTAGGGAGTCTAGAACCCATTCCCTGCTGATACGATTGTATTCAGCTTAAATTTTGAAGTTGCCTGTGATCAGCACCAGCTCACAGAACAGAACTTCCCAGCTCCTTGAAAGGTCCCCCTGTGTCCCCAGTAGCTGGTCACACCATGGATGGATCTCACACCACGCATCAATTTTGATTTAATTCTGTCTATAGTGTCTTTAGGTATATCAATTTTTTTTTTCTTGAGATGGAGTCTCGCTCTGTTGCCAGGCTGGAGAGCAGTGGCGTGATCTCGGCTCACCGCAACCTCCATTTCCCCGGTTCAAGCAATTCTCCTGCCTCAGCCTCCTGAGTAGCTGGGACTACAGGCGCCCGCCACCACGCCCTGGTAATTTTTGTATTTTTAGTAGAGATGGGATTTCACCTTGTTGGCCAGGCTGGTCCCGAACTCCTGACCTCAGGTGATCCACCTGCCTCGGTCTTGCAAAGTGCTGGGATGACAGGTGTGAGCCACCTTGCCTGGCCAAGTATATCAATTTTTAACATTCACCAGTCTTTTATGATTTCTAGATTTGATGCTATGCTTAAAATGGCCTTCTTTTATAAAAACATCTGCTGAGAGTTGCTTCCAACACTGGTGCATTTTTTTAAACATCTCCATTGTTAATCTTTGTGGAATTTGCTTGGGGCTGAGGCAGAGATGTTCAAGGAAGCTCAGCGTCACACTTGGTGTTTCGCTCACGGGGTCTGGCTGTGGGCTCTTGGGTAACAGCAACGACTGTAAACATCTCCCCTTCCGCCCATCCAGCTTCCTGATTCAGGGGCTGTGTGTCGCTGCACCTCTGTACCCCTGAGCCGAACCCCACCCTGTCCTGTGGCAGGTGTGGCATGAAACATGCATTGTGTGGGAGAGGTAGGTAGACTTGGAGCTGGCTGGACCCCCGCAAGATCCTGGCCTGGTGCCTCCCAAGGAGCAGCTGGAGACCCTGGTGGTGGCAGTGGAGGTGGAGAGCAGCCTGGGGTGGAGGGGATCGCCTGTGACAGAGAGAGCGGAAGAGCCGGAGCTTTGCCTTGGGTGCATAAAATCAGAGATGCCTGTGAGATAGGAATGCATGTGCAGACACCGAGGTGCAGGAAATCCCAGGCTCAGCTGGGGAGGCCAGGCTGGAGGCAATGCTTCGGGGCCAGCACTGGGGCAGGCCTTCAGCCAGAGCTCCGAGTCTGCGGTCCTCCAGAGCTTAGGGGCCTATGAGACGAGGCAGCCAGGAAGCAGGGTAGTGGGCAGCTGTGCAGCAGTCACAGCGAGGGGGCCTGGTGGCTCAGTGAAGGAGGGAGGGGCGTGAGGAAGCAGAGCCTCGTTGGGAGCAGGGTGAGACCTGGATGGTGCTGGGACCAGGTGATGAGGGGGTGTTAGGGACCTCAGTGGGACTGCGTGGGGTGTGGTCAGATTGGATGGGTGATGCCCACATACCCACAGTGGGCAGGGAGCGGTGGGGCTGGGAGAGCAGGGGCCATGGGTCGTGAGGTCAGGGACTCAAAATGGGGCATGGGCCAGGTCATCTGTAGGGGCGGTGGCCTGGCATGATGGCAGACCAGGCAGAAGGGGAGATGGGAACTGCAGTTCAGATGGTGGAAGGAGAGTGCCAGCTGGGCAGACAGAATCCCGTAGCCCTGGGGACATCTGCCCGCAGGGCCTGCTCTCCTCCCTCTCTGCCTCTGCTCTTTGGGAGTCTGGGTCCTGGTTGGCTGCAGAAGAGTCCTCCCAGCTGGTGGTCAGCTCCTGGCCGGGACTGTTGCTGCTACTTCCGGGAAGCAAAGGGGGTCCAGGACCAGGAATGGGATGGGGGTCACCTTGTGTCCCCATGTGGCTCCAGGAGTAGGGGCACACCCAGGGCCAGTGCTGTGGGAAAGGAAGGCCCCAGGACCGCGTCAGCGTGGCTGGCCTGAGTGCGGGTGCTCTTGGGCAGACTGGTGTGTCCGGCGGGCTGGGGCCAAGTGGGACGGTGAGGGTAGGGAAGGCCATCCGCAGGGGCACACGGGGGAGGGGGGCAGGGCTGGGCAGGACTGGAAGTGCGGGTCTGCAGGTGTAGCAGAAGAGGTGTCTTCAGTATCACTCCTCTGTCTTTTGCCTAAGATCAAGTGTGAGGTGTCTGCAGTAAGTGTCTCGGGCGTGGCTTTTACGATTTTTATTCTGCTCTTTTGTGTTTTCAAATGAATGTGTCGTTTGACCTTTCGAAAGTGCATCTCTCTCTTCTTTGGCTACCTGGGAAGCTAACCGAGCAGGCACACAATAGGCCTAAGAGACACGGCTGGATGCCACTGTCATGACGGCCACAAGAATGCATGGTCGCTTGCAGAATACAAATACCCCCAAAGAATGTGCCCTGTTTGAAGTTCCTGTGGCCGCTGTCACGTGTACCGACAAACCTAAAACAACAGGAATGTATTCTCTCATGGTTCTGGAGGCCAGACGTCCAAATTCAAGATGCTGACAGGACCACGCTCCCTCGGAGGCTGCAGGGCAGGCTCTGTTCCTGGCCTCTCTAGCTCCTGTGGCCATCGGCGTGGCTGGGCTCGTGGCCGCACTGCTCCAGCGTTGCCATCCACCCTCACGTGGCCCTCTCCCCTGTGGCTTCTCTTCATCTCTTGTAATACACCCGGCACTGGCTGCAGGCCTCCCCCTAGGTCATCTAGAATGATCTCATCTCAAGGTCCTTGTCTTAATCACACCTGCAAAGACCCTTTTTCCAAATAAAATGCCATTTATGGGTTCCAGAGAATTGTTCATAGATGTATCTTTTGGGGACCCACTACGGTCTGTCCCCTGGCCCCTCAAAATTTATATCTGCCCCACTTCCAAAATCAATGTTTCTTATCCCAACATGTCCGAAAGTCTCAACCTATTGTAGCATCAACTCTAAGTCTAAAATTCCATCAGCTCAGCCGGGCACAGTGGCTCACACCTGTAATCCCAGTACTTTGGGTGGCCCAGGTGGGTGGATCACTTGAGATCAGGAGACCAGCCTGGCCAACGTGGCAAAACCTTGTCTCTACTAAAAATACAAAAATCAGCCAGGCGTGGTAGTGCACACCTATAATCCCAGCTACTCAGGTGTGTGAGGCATGAGACTCGTTTGAACCCAGGAGGTAGAGGTTGCAGCAAGCCGAGATTGTGCCACTGCACTCCAGCCTGGGTGACAAAGCAAGACTCCGTCTCAAAAAATAAATAAATAAAAATTAGCCAGGTGTGGTAGCACCTGGCTTGTAGTCCCAGCTGCTCAGGAGGTAGAGGCAGGAGGATTACTTAACCCTGGAGGCTGAACCCAGGTGACAGAACGAGGCCCTATCTTAAAAAAACAGGAGCAACAACATTTAATCAGCTCAGAAGTCCTGAATCTGAGCACTGAAGCTGTGTCTAAATCAGGTGTTGGTGAGGCTCTGGGTAGGGTCCAGAAGGGGGCACAATTTTTCTCCATCTTTTTAATCGTAAAACTAGAAAGCAAGTTTTATGCCTCCAAACTGCAACGCTGGGTTAGGCATAGATTAGACATCACTATTCCCAAAGGGAGAAATATAAAGGAATGGAGGGGTTGCCAGTCCCACACGAGTCTGAGATCCAGCAGGGTGAATTCCATGAGGCCTCGAGGCCTGGGAAGGCCCTTCTGCGGCTGTGCTCCTCCCTCTGTACCTGCAGCTCTGCTGGCTTCTGCCTCTAGGCCTGAGGCTCTGACCTTGGAGTCATTCTTCCTTTTTCTTGAAGGGCAGCACATGCTTATGGCTGCCGGGGACTGTCATCCTGTTTCTTTCCTGTAGACTTGCAGAAGCCCAGGCCCTTCCTTCATTTCATCCTGTCTCTGTCCCCTTCAATCCAGGTGGACAGTGTTTCTACTGGTACCACATTCTCATAAACCTTCTGGGTCTCCCTTGTATGTCACAGGGAGCCAGGACGTTAGAGAGGAGGGTTCACTCGGCTCCTCCCTGGGTAATCTCGGCTCTATTTCTGGCTTCTGCTGAGACGGGTGAATGGACTGATGACTCACACACCTCGTCTCTCCAGAGATAGCTTTCTCTGCAGAACACACTTTCCTAACAGTGAACCTCCCAACATTACCACTGGCAATCTAAATCAGCTGCACGTATCCCAGATCACCCCTGCTGGTTCCTTTCTGTTTAACAGTTCCTTCCTCAATGTATCTCTTTCTTCCTATACTTCACCATAAGCAGCAAGAAGCAGCCAAGCTGCACCTTCCACACTTTGCTTGGAAATCTTTTCAGCTAAATTTCCAAGTTCATTGCTTACAAGTTCTATTAAGCATGCAACGGTGAACACGATTCAGCCAAGTTTTGCTTCAGTGTAAGAAGCACTTTTCCTCTGCTTTCCAATGATATGTTCCTTGTTGCCTTCCGAGGTCTCACCAGAAGCACCTTTAATACGCATATTTCTACCAACAGTCTGGTCAGACAGGCTAGGCTTTCTTTAATTGTGTGCCTCAAGATGTCCCAGCCTCTGCTTATTACTCAGTTCCAAAGCCACATCCACGTTTTCAGGTACTTGCCACAGTAGCACCCCACTCTTGCTCACTGACTGTATTGACTCCCTGTGATTCCCACAGGGAAGAGTCACAAGCAGAGTGCTCTAAAACAGTAGAAGCAGATCCTTTTACTGCTCTGGAGTCTAGAAGTCAAAATTCCGCCATCGGCAGGTCCACGCTTTCTCCGAAGGCATTGGGAACAGCCGCCCGCCTCTTCCAGTTCCACCGCTTCTTGGCTTGTGGCTGCGTCACACCAGTCCCTGCCTCTGTGTCTCTCCTTGTCTAAAGCCCACCCAGGTAATCCAGGATGATCTCATCTCAAGATCCTTTACTTAATTAGATCTGCAGAGACCCTGTGTCCAAATAAGGCCACATTTATGAGCTCCGGGGACACGGACATGTATTTTGGTGGCCACCATTCAACCTACCACCAGCCGTCCTTCAGGAGTGGGTTAATGTAGAACCTATGTTCCACAGTCATTGTTTTTTTTTTTTTTTTTTTGAGACGGAGTTTCGCTCTTGTTACCCAGGCTGGAGTGCAATGGCGCGATCTCGGCTCACCGCAACCTCCGCCTCCTGGGTTCAGGCAATTCTCCTGCCCCAGCCTCCTGAGTCACTGGGATTACAGGCATGCGCCACCATGCCCAGCTAATTTTTTGTATTTTTAGTAGAGACGGGGTTTCACCACGTTGACCAGGATGGTCTCGATCTCTTGACCTCGTGATCCAACCCGCCTCGGCCTCCCAAAGTGCTGGGATTACAGGCGTGAGCCACCACGCCCGGCACAGTCATTGTTTTAAACAGTGAGTACACTGGGCATGGTGGCACATGCCTGTAATCCCAGCACTTTGGGAGGCTGAGGTGGGAGGATCTCTTGAACGTAGAATGTCAAGGCTGCAGTGAACCTGGTCTACAGAGCAAGACTCTGTCTCAAAAAAATAGAAAAATGAAAAAGCATGCACAGCGTTCTTTAGTGTGTGTTAATTCATCTGTAATTTCATAATTTAACGTTATGAAGTATTTTAGACATATGTAACTTGTTTTACTTAGTGATGCTGATACAGCTTGGACGTGTCTCTGTGACATTAATTTACAATACAGCATTCCTCTGTATGGCAAAACCGATCAATCCTTTCTCATAGGACATTGAGCTTATTATTATTATTTTTTTTAAAGGCGGGGTTTCACCATGTTGGTCAGGCTGGTCTTGAGCTCCCTACCTCAGGTGATCTGCCGCCTTGGCCTTCAAAGTGCTTGGATTACAGGCGTGAGCCACCAGGCCCAACCTATTTTTTTTTTTTTATATTAGAAATGTCTGCAGTGCACAGCACTGTAGCTGGCTCGTCGTGCGTCAACATGACTGGTGTTAAAAATGGAATTTCTGGGGCAAGTGGTTTTCAAAATTTACGCTTTATTTACACCAATATGCCATTTTTTACCGATCGTATTGGCAACAATAAAAAAAATCTGGATTTCAAGGTTCTGTTGGTGAAGCTGTGGGAACCAGGCCAGAGAAAGATTCTGTCAGAGCCACAAATGCAGTGTGTGTCAAAGCAGAAGACGGAGCCGGCCTGGGTGCGCTCAGAGGCTGGCCCCACACGTGCGGCTCTGCGCGGCCAGGGTCAGGTCCCTGTGCAGAGCCGGAGGCCTGCAGCTGCCGGGAGGATGGGAAAGCACGGGCAGAATGGTGCCCGGGAGATTTCACCGTTTGTGTTGAAAGAGAAAACCAAGAATCACATGGTATTTGCTTGCTTTTCTGTAAAGAAATTCTGGAGAAATAAATAGGAAGCCACTAACAGTGATTTTCACATTGCATGTGTGGGTAAGGAGAGGCAGGGAGGAGGAGGGGAGTGAGGCTTGTGTCTTGCTCAGTGTTGGAGTCACATGAATATTTTCTATTCCAACACGATTTTTAGTTTATTTTTTTAAAGTTTAGTGAAGGGAAGAATGTGAACTGTTATAAGTTCTTTTTTTTTTTCTTGAGACAGAGTCTTGCTCTTGTCACCCAGGCTGGAGTGCAGCTCACTGCAACCTCTGCCTCTCAGGTTCAAGTGATTCTCCTGCCTCAGCCTCCTGAGTAGCTGGGATTCTAGGCACACACCAGCACGCCCGGCTAATTTTTGTATTTATAGTAGAGACGGGGTTTCACCACATTGGCTGGGCTGGTTTTCATCTCCTGACCTCAGGTCATCCACCCACCTCAGCTGCCTGCAGTGCTGGGATTACAGGTATAAGCCACCAAACCTGGCCTAAATTCTTTTCTTTTTTTTTGAGATGGAGTCTCACTCTGTTGCCCAGGCTGGTGTGTGCAGTGGCATGATCTCAGCTCAATGCCACCTTTATTTCCTGGGTTTAAGTGATTCTTGTGTCACAGCCTCCCAAGTAGCTGGGATTACAGGTGTGAGCCACCACCCCCGACTAATTTTTGTATTTTTAGTAGAGATGGGGTTTTGCCATGTTGGCCAGTCTGATCTAGAACTCCTGGACTCAGGTAATCTGGCTGCCTTGGCCTCCCAAAGGGCTGGGATTACAGACATGAGCCACCACACCAGGTTTCAGACACAATTTTTAAACAATTTCTAAGTCACTAGCTAGGTCTTGCAGTCCTTTCTCCGAGGGTCGTCTCTGTCGCAGTGCCCAAGTGAGCTGACTCCTCTCAGCTGCCCAGCACCCAGTGTTGAAGCTTCAGACAAGCCACATGGCCTCGCTGTCTGGTGGGGATTTGTGTAATGAGCCTCCTGGGAGCCAGTGGGAGGGTGAGCGGAACTGCGGCCACGTCAGCACGTAGGTCAGCATGGCATCTGCCCACTGGGACCTCTGCATTCCGGACCTGAGCCTGGTCCTGGAGCTGTCCCAGAGCCCCGGCATTCCCGCATCAGCTCTGACCGATTGTCAGTTACCTTATTCCAGAGTGTTTTGTGCTGATGAAGGGTTTTTCCTGCTGCGTTTTCCCAGCTTGTTATTGCTGGCCTAAAGAAATCTCTCGGGTCTTTTAACTGCGTTGGAAGCCAGCCTCTCAACGAACTGTTCTGAGCTCCGGTAAGCAGTGTGTTGAGTTGTTGTGGGTGCCAAGAGGAGGTGCTGACTTGGGTAAATGCTGCCCCGTGTCCTGGCGCTGGACAGAGGGTGCGCCTGCACCGTCCGCGTTCGCCCTCACGTGCCCTCCCCTCAGCAGCCCTGCCTGGCTCTGGGAGGGTGCCACGCTGTGCCACGAGGGGCATTTGTTCTCGTGTTGACAATGTAGTCATCACCCCTGCTTACAATTGCTGGTGTTCATCAAATTTGAGTTACCAGAATTTTTGAGATCAAGACACAGGTTTTCTCCTTTAATCTACTGGTGAGGTCAGCGATATTGACAGGGTTCTCGGAAGCACATCATCCTTGAACTCCAGGAATTCATTCCTTCTCTTGCTCCATGTCTCCTGTGGTGACACCTTTGTGTCTGGTGCCGGGCTGAGGCAGCTGCCCCAGTAGCCCACAGGTGTCTTGGCATTGCAGACCTGAGAGGGAGGGCAGGGGAGCTGCCACGGCCGGGCGAGAAGCCTCTCTGCGGAGGCCTGGCAGGGTCCACCCTGCTGCAGAGGAGCAGGTGCCTGCATGAGGACAGCCTCCGGAGGGCTGCTGTGTGCCCAGCACTTGGAGGTGGGGGCAATGAGGGAGGTTGCCACTGTCCTTGAGGTGAAAAGGTGGTGGCCAGGCCAGGGTGTGGTGGAGCCAGTGGGCACAGGACAGGTGTGAGAGAGATTTTGGAACAATGGGCCCCCTGATGGATGGGTCATGTGGGTGGGACCCAGGACCTTCCCCCCAAATTGGTCTCCAACAGACCCCTGGTCTTGAGATTCTCTTATACTGGGGTTGCAGGGGAGAGAAGAGATGGATGTGGCTTGGAGAGGTCACCCCTGTGCCTCCTGGGCCCTTACTGGGACCCCCCCAGGAGCCCCGGTGGGCATCTAGACCAGCAGTGGCGGCCCTGGACCCCAGAGGTCCTGCGGGGTGGCCTGCCTGGCTGAGCTCGCCCTGAGCCCTACTTTGCACAGGGTGGCCTCCAGAGCATGGAGGCCCTCCTCCCGCCCCAGTCCCACAGCATCCACAGAGGCGGGGCCGTCGCTGGGCCAAGGCTGCTGAGCAGAGGCCTGGGGCAGGTGAGGTGGCTCCTGCAGACCTGCTGCAGGCTTAGGTTGGGTGCAGAGCAGGGCGCTATGCGTCGGAGGGCTGGGTGTGTGCAGGATGTATCTGTGGCGGGTTTCGCTGGGCCTGGTCTCCCTGGGGCTATTGCGGGGGGCCCCAGGTGGAGGTGTCTGCCTGTCACAGATTGCGTCTGCATGGGATCACTGGGTCAAGGCCCACTGGCCTGCTCCAGCACCACCAGAGAGCGCTAGCAGGGCCGGCTGCCATGGGTCTAGGGGCTGGGTGGGTAGGTGGGTGTGAAGACTGGGGGCAAAGCTGGGGACAGGCATGGTGGTGGTGGGCAGGGCCTCCGGAGTGGGCCCATCCCATGTGCGGGTATGGTGTGGGGACGAGGCTGGACCCCTTCTTGGCCTGGGCCTCTGGCCCGGGCAGCCAAGGCCTCAGGGGACTGGTGAACAGGGGGCTGCTCTGTGCCCAGACAGAGGGGTTGGGAAGGAGGGAGGGCTTATCTGTGGTGCCTGGGCTCAACCTCAGTCCCGGGGTCCCCAGTGGGGTGGAGAATTTGCAGGAAGCTTCAAGAGGATTTGGCTTTGCTCAGGGTGTGAGATCTGGCCAGGTGACCTGATGACACCCCAGCTGGGCATGGGAGCTGTGCTGGGTTTGACCAGCAGAGCAGAAGCTAGAGGTAAGGGTTTTCCGGTGGCACTGGTGCTGGCGAGCCTGGCTGCAGCCTCGGGGTCCTTCCAGTTCACAGACCTGGACACACAGACCCATGTGCTTCTTCAGCAAGACTCGTCTGTGATCCGTGAATTGGTTGCAGAGGCCCAGAGCAATGAGATCTCCTGGGCAGTGGCTGGAGCTTTGCTTCCCACGCTCCAGAGCTGCATCCCCAGGGTGTGCTGCTTCCTCTACCCCGGCTCCCTTTCCTCCCTGCTGCCTAAATCTCTTGCTCACGGGCCCTTCACTGCCAGCCCGGGACCTGCCTGTCCTGTTGAAATCCGCGGCTACAGCTCTGTCTCCAGGCGTCCCCGTCCTGGCTGCAACCACCTCCACATTCTCGGGGGTTGCCTGGACTTGTTTTCTCTGCATCAGGGCCTTAATGCCTGTGGCCCCTCTTCCTGTGCTGGCTCTCTGCAGCCTGTCCCCACATAGCTGTCCCTTCCTCTGGGAAGCCTGTGCCGGGAAGGAACCACAGAGCTGACTAATGTGCAGCTGTCTGAGCCGTTCCCAGGGTCATCGCGGCCACCCCCACTTCCAAGGCTGCACCATGTGGCCACTGTTCCAGGCAGGCTGGGCTGGGCAGCCTCAGGGGCTCCTTCACGGGACCTTACAGCTGCTGCAGCTTGTCTATAAACCTCTGGCTGCAGGTGACCACAGGTGACCATGGTGGCCACTCACAGGTGGGCAGCTTAACTTGAGGGGGTACGTGGAAGGCAGAGTCACTACATGAAAACCTGGTGTGTTCCTTCTCTGAACAGCTGTGTGCCCTCACCTTCTCGTTAGCTTAAAACTATAATCCTATTTTTTTGTTTTTGAGTCAGTCTTGCTGTTTCCCCGGCAGGAATGCAGTGGTGCGATCATGGCTCGCTGCAGCCTTGAGTGGATCCCAAAGAGCTGGGACCACAGGTGCACAGGCCACCATGTCAGGCTCGTTTGTTAGCTTTTGCAGAGACAGCGTCTCGCCGTGGTGCCCAGACTGGTCCTGAACTCCTGGGCTCAAGTGATCCTCCTGTCTCAGCGTCTGAAAGTGCTGAGCTACCACACCTGTCCAATCTTATAATATTAAATTTTATGCATTTTAATCTTTAAAAGAAAATCTCCCTGGCTGGGCACTTCGGCTCGTGCCTGTGATCTCAGCACTGTGGGAAGCCAAGACGGGTGGATCACCTGAGGTCAGGCGTTCGAGATCAGCCTGATCAACGCTGCAAAACCCCGTCTCAACTGAAAATACAAAAATTAGCCGGGCGTGGTGGCGTGCATCTGTAGTCCCTGCTACTCAGGAGGCTGAGGCAGAGAATCGCTTGAACCCAGGAGGCGGAGGTTGCAGTAAGCCAGGATCACGCCACTGCACTCCAGCCTGGGCGACAGAGTGAGACTCTGCCTCAATAAAACGACGAAACAAAACCGAACAAAAAAACTCCCTAGGCTGAGGAAAATTTTTATGCATTAAATTAAAAACATTGATCCAGACCAGGCAGCGTAGCTCACACCTGTAATCCCAGCACTGGGAGGTGGGAAGATGGCATGAGCCCAGGAGTTTGAGACCCGCCTGGGCAACACAGAGACAGACCGTCTGTATAAAAAAGTAAAAAATTAGCTGGGAGTGGTGGTGCACGCCTACAGTCCCAGCTACCCAGAAAACTGAGGGGGGAGCATTGCTTGAACCCAGGAGGCTAGGGCCGCCATGAACTGTGATTGAGCCACTGCGTTCCAGCCTGGGTGACAGAGTGACACGTCGTCTCAAAAAAAACCCAAAACAAAAACAAACCAGCAGTTTTTTTTAATGTGTAAGTTTTTAGATCTATTTATAAATATCTGTCAGTTTCACTTGGGGTTTAATAAGGAAGCAGTATTCACTTGCAGGCCAAATTTAGGTTTATCCAGATACAGCTCAGTAAAACATACCTAGGAATTTAGCAGTGGCACAGTCTCGGCTCCCTGCAATCTCCGCCTCCTGGGTTCAAGTGACTCTTGTGCCTCAGCCTCCCGAGTAGCTGGGACTACAGGCGCGCACCACCATGCTGGGCTAATTTTTGTATTTTTAGTAGAGATGGGGTTTTGTCATGTTGGCCAGGCTGGTCTCAAACTCCTGACCTCAAGCGATCCACCTGCCTCAGTCTCCCAAAGTGCTGGGATTCCAGGTATGAGCCCCCGTGCTTGGCCCGGAATTGTATTTTAATTCCTCACTTCACCATTTTCCCTAAGTTTGCCAACTGGTATTTCCTGAGACTCCCCACACCCTGAGACTGGCTGAGTCCCAGGGAAGGCAGGGATAGGCGGAGACCCCAGAACTGCTGGGTCTGCAGCACAGGTGGGGCTGGCTCCTGGCTCTTTGCCCGTTAGCTTGTATCTGTGGGAGCTGCCGGCCTGGATCCTGGGTCATGGTCACGTCCTCCATGCCAGCCCCATGCTGGTACACAGCGAGTCTGTTTGTACGAGGGGAGGGGCTTGTGGGTGAAGGGAGGGGAAGGACCTGGCTGAAGACTGAGGCAGGCTGGTCACATCTTGTGGAGGCCATCCTGCCCTGCACTGCCCAGCACGATGGACTGGGGTGGGGCGAACCCCGGGGCCAGTGTTGAAGGGGTGCCCATGGTGGGGGCAAGGCCCAGGCATTCCTCCGTGACTTCCTGCGTTGCAGTGAGTGAGGCAGGGCCGACCTCACCCTGCCAGTGCAACCTGCTCCCCCAGGGGTGGGCAGGGACACAGTACTCCTGCGGGCTGAGGAGGCTGACCCTATTGGCCATAGGGGTGGTTGGATCAGAGCAGCTGCAGAGGGTCCCTGGTGGTCATGGGGGGGTGGTGGGGGTGGGATGGAGCCGCAGTGTCATCCTGGTGACAGTGGAGATGCTGGCGAGTGTGCATACTGAGGAATGCAGCCAGCAGGACCTGTGGGGCTGCCTATGGGCATCCTGAGGCTGGGTGGGAGAGGCAGAGGCCAGGGTGCAGGTTGGACCTGTCGTCTTGGGGCCAGTGGAGAAGGTGCTTGGCCCAGGGCTACGTGTAGGGAAGACACCCCCAGGAAGGGGCACACCGCTGGGGCCGGGGAGGTGGGAGGTGGCCATCCAGGGTCCTGGGGGCTTGATCTCAGCAGCCTGCCAGTCCAGGCACTGGAGTTGGGCCGGCTGAGGAGGTCACTGGGAGATCTGGAAGGGTGAGTGTCTCCTGCAGGGCATGGGTGGTGGCTTGGAGGGCCTTGAACCTGTGTCCTGCAGAACGTTCTGAGCAGGGCTCTTGGCAGCGGACGCCGGGGTGCTGTGGGGTGGGCCGGGGGCTGTGGATCTGTGGGGTGGGCCGTCCCAGCGCTCCTGGACCCGGCCTGGTGACCTAGCAGTCTGGCTGGGGTTGACGGGGTCTCGCGCCCCAGAACAGCCGGCCGGGAGGGAGGGGTGTGGCCCCGAGCATGCGCCCGGGCGGCCCTGTCCGGCTCATTGATCAGCTGAGGCCCCGCCCCCGGCCCGCAGGCCCCGCCCCCGGCCTCCGGGCTCCTCCCCCGGCTGCGGCGCTGGCCTGGGCAGTGCGGTGCGGGGCTGGACTGCCCGGCGGTGGCACTGCCGCCCTCAGCCCCGGCGCAGGCATGGACCCCTCGCGAGCCATCCAGCACGAGATCAGCTCCCTCAAAGGTGCGGTCCCGGGGCCGGGCCCGAGCCGGGGGGCGCGGACCACACAGGGACCTCTGGCCGGCCGCAGCGCACGCGGGGTGGCGGGCAGGGTCTGCCACCCCGGGGCAACATTGCGGGTCGCCGAGCCGCAGACTCGCCCCCAGCCTCGCCCCGCTCGGGGCTCCCCCACCTGGCTCGGGGTCCTCCGGGGCTGGCTCCAGCGGCTCCGCGGCCCTGCAGGAGCGTCGGGGGCGGGGCAGCCGCAGCGGCGGGGCCGGGACTGGGTGGGAGCTCAGCCTTCACGGGGGTCGGCCCCGCTCCCCGCCCGAGGTTGCCGCCCACAGCCTGGCGTCCGGGGGGCGGGGTGCTGGTGGGGGGACCCCTGTGCAGAGGCGCCCGGCGGGCTGGCTCCGGGCAAGTCCACACTGCGGCGCTTTGTCCTGGGTTGCGGTGGGGGGGCCGGGGGCTGCCCAGAAGCTCTGACTGGTTGCTCTGGAAACCCGAAGGGGCCTGGAGTGGGGGGAGAGGGGCCGCCGGGTCACACCCCCGGGCCCTCCCAGTGCTGAGTCGGCTCGCGCTTCGGTTCCCACAGGGTGGGGGCGGGGCCGCAGCTTCTACCCCGGGGTCTGGGGGGGGGCAGGGGTGTGTGTGTCGCCNGGGGCCGCAGCTTCTACCCCGGGGTCTGGGGGGGGGGGGGGGGGGGGGGGGGGTGTGTGTCGCCAGGCGGGGGGGGGGGGGGGGGGCGCGTGCCGCAGGGGGGCGTGTGCGGAGCTGGCGGGGCAGCCGGGGACGTTCTGCTCCGGGCTCCTCCCTGCGGCCTCCTTTCCCGCCTGCAGCCCCGCGCGGTGGGAGGGAGGGGGAAGGGGGAAGGGGGGAGGGGGGAGGGGGAGGGAGGGGGTTCCACCGGGCCCCGCCCCCTCTCTGCGGGGGAGCTGCCGCCCTCTCCGCCTCCCGAGCCAGCTTGGGGGAGGCGGGGCAGGGCGGGCTGGCGGGTCAGCGGGGTTCAGGCTGAGCACCCCTGCAGGGCTGCGTCGGAGACACCCCGAGTCCGCGAGACCTTCCCTGGGTGTGCCTCAGGGTCATTTTGGGGCAGTGTGGGTATCATGGGCGATGCCTATATTTGTTTGGTAGGGCGCTTGCAGATTGGGGGGGTTAGGTGGGGGAATCTTGCCAGGAAGATGCGGCGGGCCGCGTGGGGGGCGCTGAGGGACACCCCAAGGGTCGGGACCTCTGTGGGCACAGGGCTGGGCAGGCTTAGACCCAGCTGGTTTGTTCCCAACGCCACAGCCCTGGTGGGTGGAGGGTCCGCAGGTGCTGGGGGGCCAAGGGGTGTGACCGCTTTGGTCCCACATCTTCCTGAGCCTCACCTTCTGGGGCTGGCCTCCTCCTGGCTGGGTTTGGGTTCAGAGGAAGGGAGAGCCGCGTGGTAGCGAGCTGGGCCTGCCGGAGGGCTGTGGGCACAGTGGCTGTGCCTTCCGAATTTCCCCGCCACCACACACTTCTGTGCACGCAGGCGTGTGTGTGTGTCTGTGTGTGTGCGTGTGCGTGTGTGTGTCTGTGTTTGGAGCCTGCACCGTGGCGCCATGGCGACGGCCCCATAAACCCGCCCCCACAAGCTTCATGCTGGCCGCCTGCCCGCGGCTGGCCAGCGCCTCCTACCTCGGGATCCCCCCTCCCCCCCTGCCCTATTTATAATCAGTTCCCGGGTTTGCCGTGCTTGGTGGGAAGGGGTGTGTCAGCTTGGGGCGAGCAGGGATCCAGGTGGGGGTCCCTGGAGCACAACGTGGGACACTGGGAATGTTGGGTGGGGTTCCCATGCCTGGACCCTCAGTGGGGGCGGTGGGAGGCGGTGTGACGCTGGGTGTGGCTGGGCCAGGCCTGCAGGGCCTCACAAGGCTGTTTCCTCTTCCCTTCCCTTGGGCCCTGGCTGTCTCCTGGCGTGGCATTCTCCCACTCTGCAGCCATCCATTTGGCTCACAGACAGGCATTTGGGCTGCCCAGGGTGGGCGTCTGTGGGTAGTAAGGACTTGGTGACCCTGATTCCCTGTGGCAGCTGGGAGTCTCTGGCCTCGGACAGCTGGGTTGGAGGTGGGGGTGGATAGAGGCGCCTCTCAGAGCCTTCTAGCTGGTGCTCTGCTCAAAGGGCTGTGGGCTTGGAGCGGCCACCCCTAATCTGGCCTGGAACGGGAAGTGTTAACCTGGGTGGCCACCGCCTCTAAGCCTGCTGTGTGGAGGTGGGGGTCTGCCAGTTTGCCTGCCTGATGGACAGCAGCAACGGTGCCTGCAGCCCGCCCGCCCATGTGCTCTGGCAGCTGCCCCCCGCCACCCCCCATGGACTTCCTCCCCCAAGACCCCAGCTTCTTCCCCAGGCTCTAGTTCTCCCAGCTCAAGCCTCTCATCCCTCCAGGCCCGGCAGCCCAGCACCCGCCTTCAGATCCCTGTGAAGCCAGAGCCCACGCCCTGCCGAGGACCCCTCCTCAGCCCCGCTGCCTGCTCTGCCACCCTCTTTAGACTCTTAGACTCTGTCCGCCCCCACTCGCCCCAGCACAGTCTTAGGGACTTTGAAGGATGTGTTTAGAACCTGATGTCATTTCTGACGTTGGAGCCCTGGGGCCTGGTGGGGGAAGGGGCAGCTGTGGAGGTGGCGCTGCCTCTTGGGGTGCCCCCCACTCTGCAAGGGCCCCTTGGCTGTGGGTGGGAGGGGCCGCCGAGCTGCTGAGTCAGAGGGGGCCGGCCCGGCGTCCTGGAGGAGGGCGGGCAGCCGGCAGTGCCGGCAGGGATTGCACAGAGCCCCAGGAGCCGCGCAGCCGGGAGTCTGCGCCCTCCAGCTCAGCGCCCCAGCCTTCCTGCCCTGCCGCTGGACGCTGCCGCACCCTCCCGTAGTGCCGGAGCCTCGTGCAGCCTTCTCAAGGTGTCCTGCCCTCTGCCTTCGCCCCTGCGCTGCCCTCCCAGCTCCAGCAGCCATGGTGGCCGGCATGCTCATGCCACGGGACCAGCTGCGGGCCATCTATGAGGTGCTCTTCCGCGAGGGCGTGATGGTGGCCAAGAAGGACCGGCGGCCCCGTAGCCTGCACCCCCATGTGCCTGGCGTCACCAACCTGCAGGTCATGCGTGCCATGGCATCCCTGCGGGCACGGGGCCTGGTCCGTGAGACCTTTGCCTGGCGCCACTTTTACTGGTACCTCACCAATGAAGGCATTGCCCACCTCCGCCAATACCTGCACCTGCCGCCGGAGATCGTGCCCGCCTCTCTGCAACGTGTGCGCCGCCCCGTCGCCATGGTGATGCCCGCACGCCGCACCCCACAGGTGCAGGCTGTGCAGGGTCCCCTGAGCTCCCCACCCAAACGGGGGCCACTGCCTGCGGAGGAGCAGCGGGTCTACCGCCGGAAGGAGCCTGAGAAGGTGTCACCTGAGACCCCTGTGGTGCCTGTCACCACCCTGGGGACCCTGGCCAGGCCCGGCCCAGAGCCTGCCCCTGCTCCAGCCACAGGTCAGCTGCACCCTGACCCCAGGTCATGAGGGGTGGAAAATGGAGGTCTGGTTGTCGTTCCTTCGGACCTAGGCCTGGGTCATAGTGGTCAGTGGGCGTGCTGAGTGTCACTCACACCAGCAGGTGGCCCCCCTGCCCGAGGGTGTGGGGTGCGCTTGCCTGTGGAGCCACGTGGCTCCTCCTCCTCGGATGGGGACCTTGGGGTGTCTAGACCAAGGAGGAGCCTGTGGCTGATGCCAGCGCCTCCCCAGGCACACTCCGGGGCGCCCCCTGCCTTCTCTCCAGCACTGCCCTTGCCTTCCCCCCACGCCTCCTCCCCTGTCCCAGTGACCTGTCTGCCTGGAGGCCCCTTCGGCGCTGAAATGGGGTGTTTGAGGAGGTGCTGGCGCCGGTCATGGGTGGTCATGCTCCAGCACGTGGCCTGGCCGCCTCCCCTGCCGCAGTGGTTGATGGTCAGGCTTGCTGTTGCACGGAGCGCCTAGTGTGACCAGTAACAGTGCTTGGCCAGCTTGGGCTTGGTGGTGGCTGGGGACGGCCCTGCGCAGGATGGGGAGAAGCACAGGGTCCAGGCAGGAGGCTCCTCCACCAGGGCAGAGGCCAGGCTGTGCTGTGGCATGTGCTGGCCTAACTGGGGGCCTAGATAAGCCCTTCCTGGTACGAACCAGGTCCCACAGGGCAAGACAGGTCCTGTCATCCCAGAGGCTTCCAGAGACCCCTTGCTCTGTACCTTCTCTGTGGCCTCCCTCTGTCCCCAAGCACCTGTGCCAGCAGGACCCAGGTGGGCAGATGTGTTCCCTGCAGCCTGAAGCTCACACACACACTGGAGCGCTCCGCCCTCAGCGCCGTGCCAGCTCAGGAGGGCCCTGGCCCCCAGCAGAAGGCCGGCCTGGCCCCACCTCCCTCTCTGGGGCTGGCACTTGGGGAGCAGCCTGCTGTCTCCAGCTGAAGAAGGGGGCCTGGGGAGGGGCTCTTGGGGTGGGCAGGAGTTTGCCCGAGGTGTGGGGGAGGCCAGGGGAGGCCCAAGGTTGGGGCACAGCTGCCCTCGAGGGGTGCCAGGCAGATCCCTGGTGCTGGTCAGGCTGGGGTGAGTTGGGCTTGTTGGGGGCTTGCCTTGAGCTCGTTTGGGGGGATCCATGAGGCTGTGGGGTGGAGGCTGGCCCCCCTCCTGGCTCTCTTCCCAGCCTTGGGCAGGTCTTGCGGCCTCTCCACCTCCTCTCTAAATGGGCGACATGTCTCCTGGAGGAGGCATGAGACAAAGACCGTTTGGCCAGGTGTGTAGTCCAGGCCCCAGCCCATGGGGCCTTTCTGCTGGCTTCTCTCCCTCCCCCCGACACTGCTGCCCACCCACCTCCAGCCGTTTGGCAGCCCAGCCTCCTCATGCTCAACTCCTGGGTGTGGTGACTGGGAGCCCTTCCCCTCCTTTTTTCTCCTTCCTTGTCCATGGCTGGGCTGGGCCAGCTTGGCGGGCAGCTGGCGGCAGGGCCAAGGGTGGGGGGGCTGGGTGTGGCCACAGCGGGCAGAGCGGAGGGCACCCCTCCCCGATGGAGGTGACTCAGTCCCCCCGAAGCCACAGCCACCGGCGGCAGCTCAGAGTTTCCAACAGGAAGCGAGCTATAACTCCGGGATGAGTCAGGGCCAGCAGGCTCAGACCCCTCTCCCCTCAACTTCACGGCTGAGCGTGGGGATAGGAAGCTAGGGGAAGGACGGGGCTCAGATGTGGGGTGTGGCAGAGGGCCAGGGCTTGGCCTCGGGCAGTGGCAGGGGTCATGATGGCCCTGCATACAGGCCGGAGCAGTTCTGAGGATACCCGAGACCATGGACTTCTCTGAGTTTTAAAGTGACCAAGCCGTGAGCTGCCCTGCCCTTCCCTTCCCCGCTGCACAGCCCCTCTGAAGCTGGCAAAAAGCAGGGTCAGAGCTCGTGGGCCAACTGTGCTAGTCCACGATGGCTCTGTCAGGTGGGCTGCCCCTCTCCATCCAGCGCTGGCTGGGGAGCACCAGCTGTACCCCTGCGGTGAGGCCCTGCCCTCTCTGTGCCCTGGCGGTCTGCTTGTCCCTGCTAGTGGCACATCTGTGTGGGAAGCCATCTGTCCATCTGCTCGTCTAGCCATGCACAGGCCAGGGCCATACCCAGACGGAGCCCCTGCCCCAGGGGGGCCCAGATGTGTGGGGTGAACTGGGTGAGGAGAGAGCGATAGGAAGGTGGCTTCAGACGCAATCAGGGAGGGCTGTCTCAGGAGGTGCCTGCCCTGCCAGGAGCAGCCCAGAGAGGGACAGAGGGAGGCTGGATGGCCAGAGGGAGAGGACTCATGGGAAGGCCCTGGGCCTGTGGCAGGGAGTTTTGGTTGCTTGGTGTGGTGGGAAGTTGTTGGAGCAGGTTTTATATGTGAGTTTCATTTACATTTCAGTTTTATTTTATTTTATTTATTTTTTTGAGATGGAGTCCTGCTCTGTTGCCCAGGCTGGATTGCAATGGTGCAGTTTTGTCTCACTGCAACCTCCGCCTCCCGGGTTCAAGCGATTCTCCTGCCTTGGCCTCCTAAGTAGCTGGGATTACAGGCATGCCCTACCATGCCTAGCTCATTTTGTATTTTTTATTAGAGATAGGGTTTCTCCATGTTGTTAGGCTGGTCTCGAACTCTTGACCTCAGGTGATCCACCCGCCTTGGTCCCCCAGAGTGCTGGGGTGCCAAGCCATAATTTACATTAATTTACATAATTTACATTTCAAATAGTGTTGCTTTGCCTGGCTCAAAATTCAGAAGGAACCCAGGATTGTGTGGAGGAGACGCCAGCTGAGTGCTGTCCACCCACAGCACCGAGAGCTGCTTCCCACAGGAACGAGCAGGGGCCGGCGCAGCCGCCACCACTTCCCCTCCCCATGGAGGATGCATGCCTGTGCCTCGACCTCTCCACTTGGCCCTCTGTTGCCCTGCGTCAAGGGGGCTCCTGGAGGTGGCCCGGCTGCCTTGCCCTTCTTCACAGCCGCATGGTGTCCTGGGTGGAGGCGGACTGTGGCCTGGCCAGCTCTCCACAGGTATCACTGGCTTGGCCGAGTCACCTGTTTGTGGGATTTCTGTCGATCACAGGCAGGTTTCTAAGTGCAGTTAATGGCGGGATTTGATTTGTGCTTCATCGGTCCACAAGCAGCTAGGTGAAGGTGTGGAGAGGGGAGACAGGAGGTGTCACAGTCGCCCCTGGACACAATGCCTGGGAGGACTCAGGTGGAGGAAGGGACCACCTTTGGGGCTGAGGAATGTGGGTCTCAGCGAGTGGGGTGGGGTGAACAGTTGGGGCACTGCTCCCACATGGCTCACAAATTGCCACTGGGCACATGGATGCCTGGAATGTGGGTGGGAGGGTGGGTGGGGTTGCAGGGTGGGGTCTGCTGGGCGGGGCAGGCACAGCAGGGAAGACCCATGGGCTGGGGCCGGAGGGCTCTCTGGGATTGCAGGCAGGCCAGCCCCCTGCACCCCCAGGCGGGTCTGCTGGGCTGGTCTGACCCGTCAGTCTGCTGGGTTTCAGCTCCGTCAACTGACTAAGGGGTGGCTGTGAGGAGGAGCCGCCGTTCCCAGGGCACAGTGGGCCTGGCCCTCCCTCCGCTTCCCACCCCTTCCCTCCTTCCTGCCCGGCCTTCCTCCCTGCCGGCTCCCGGAGCAGCCTGGCCTGTGCAGCAGCCATGGACAGGTACAGCATGGAGGAGCTGATACAGCTGGGCCAAGGTAGGGCAGGCAGAGCTGGAGGCTGTGGGAGGCAGGGGAGGGGAGCCAGGGACCAAGGCCTCTGGCTGTGCAGGGCCACGAGGGGCCGGGGCTGCTCCTGGCAGACCTGTCTCTTCCCGCTGCCCACAGTTCTGAGACGCCAGAATCTGGGATGCAGGGATAGGCCCGGCCCCCTCTCGGAGCTGCCCCAGGGCCGTGTATGATGTGTCCTGGACCACGGGCCCTGTCCTGGCTCAGTGGAGTGGCAGAGGAACTGCCCCCTGCCAGCCTGGGGCACTCCTGCATCCAGGAGCTGGTTCTCACCCAGGCTGTTGAGTCACAGGCTCCTCGGAGACTTCCCTGGCCTGAGGTGGGGAGCGGGCTGAAACGTCCGGCCTGCCGGCCCCTGCCCACTGCTGGCCGGATGCCGTCCTGGGCTCAGCTGGGAGTTGGGCCCTCTCTGGCGTGCCTTTGGGGCAGCAGGTGTCCCTGACCCTCAGGGCTGCCTGGGGGCCACCCCAACCCCTGGCCACCCAGAGCAGGCCCCTGCAAACGTTTCCCTCAGCAGCACCTTTTGAAGTGTGGGGCTGGAGAGCAGGAGGCTGGGGTGGGCCCACCTGGCCCCAGCCCTCTTGTCGTTGAGCTCCCCAGCATGGACCAGGGTGCCCTGCCCAGTGGCCGGGGCCAGGCTGGTTCTCTGTGCCTTGCTGTGGGCTGAGGTGACTACACTGGAGGCCACCTGGGCTCAGAACCGTGTGCGGGATGTTGGGTGGCGCCTCAGGCTCCTTGTCTGTATGACGCATTCGTGGTACAGGACTTCATGGGGCTCGCTTAGGGTTCCATGTGGTGCCAGTGGAAGTGTCAATGTGCATTCTGCTGGGCCTCAGGCGTACCCAGCAGACGAGGGTCCAGGGTGAGAGGAGCGGAACCATGTGCGCCCCACGTCCTGCTTCCCCGGCCGCACTACAGGATGTGTATGCTACGAGCCTGCCTGTGGCTGAACTCTCTGACCCAGGCCTTCTACAGAGCAGGGCTTCGGGGCTCCTGGGTGGAGCCAGGCCCAAGAGGGGTGACCCCATCCCAGATGCCCCAGGACCCCAGGAGAGGCCTGAGGCTGGAGGCGCCCCCTGTGCTCTGGGGCAGGCACTTGCCTGGGTGGCTAGAGCCCTGATTTCGGGCTGCTGGGTCCCAGGCCTGTGCGTGACCTTGGGGCAGCTGTCCCGGCCACCGGTGGGGCCAGGTGCTGCCTTGAGTGACCTGCGCAGGGCCCTCTGGGAGAATGGGCAGCCTCTCCTCTTGGCCTTTGTGGCCTTTCCAAGAGCACCCCCCAGGTGGGCAGGGACTGCAGGGACATGAGCCCACGACCCCCACCCCCCACCCCCTGTTCTATTAGAGCCCCTGCGGGAGCTGGGGGACCGAGGTGTCAGGTGGCACTGCCCAGCCAGACCCGACTGCCGCAGGGCCTGGGTGCCCTCGAGCCGTGCGTCATGTTCTAAGTCTGGGTGGTGACCGTCCTCTCGAGCCCTCCTTGGATATTTATATCCCCTGGGCCCCTGCCCACCACTCCCCTCCCCCATGCGCTGCTGCTCACAGCAGCACAGCCGTGCCCTCCTCCCACCCGACGCTGCCGCCGCGGCCTCTGCCTCCTCTGAGGGGCCCGTGACCTCCCACACCCCTGGCCCGCTCTGTCTGCCCCGTGGGCTTCTGCCACTGTCCCTGATGAAGATCGTGCCCGGTAGGTGGGCGGCCCTTGGAAGTCTTGTGAAAGCCTGGCCCCTGCTGGGGACAGGAGCCAGAGGGCTGGGGCGCTGAGGCTGGAGGAGCTCTCTGTCCCCTCATCCTGCAGGCAGCCCACTTCCTGCGCCCTCACCCAGACCCCCTCAGCTCAATCTGCAGTCCCACTCGGTGGGGGGGGAGGCGCTGGGGCTGGTGAGGAGAGCGAAGGTCTTTGAGTGTGGTGGGATCAGCTGCAGGCTTGGGTGGGGGGCGCTGGCATCCCTCTGTGTCTGGCAGCTGTCCCCAGAGGGCAGCCTTGGAGGCAGAGTGGGCTGCTCAGGCCCCTCTGGCGGGGATAGCCGGGGGAGGCTGGGAGACAGGGTGTGTGCCAAGGCTGTGGGCAGTGCTGGGGGGCTGCGGCTGGCCCCTCCTCCCAGCGGGTGTGGCCGTGGGGACGCAGGGGTTAAGGCCTGCTAACCTTGAGCGTCAGTAGCTCAGCCCAGGGACAGCTGAGCCAGCCGGGTGGGGAGGCGCCGAGGGCCGGACCGGCAGAGGGAGGAGGAGAGGAGGCGGGCGGGAGCTGTCTCGGGGCTGCGGCAGCGCTTGGGGCGGTCCTGCGGGCAGGGCAGGCTCTGGTCCCGGTGCTCCCCCTCACTCACCCTGCACGCAGGGAGGGGGCTGTGTAGCCTGAAGCAGCCGGTTTCTGGCGTGGGAAGGGCGGCCCGGGCGGCTCTGCCTGGTGGCCATGGAGCCCTCGGGCAGCCTGTTCCCCTCCCTGGTGGTGGTGGGCCACGTCGTCACCCTGGCCGCTGTGTGGCATTGGCGCAGGGGACGTCGATGGGCGCGGGATGAGCAAGGTAAGCCCCTGCCGGGGACTCGGGGCGTGGCGGACGGTCCGCCTCCCTCCCGCCCCTTCATTCCCTGTGCCCTCCCCTTCCTGTCCCCGAGCTGACTGTCAGTGAAAGCAGTGTTGGCCCCCAACCCACCCTGCAGTGTAGACCCCGAGCCTGCTGCAGTCCCAGTGCAGGGCAAGCTATGCGGCGGCCCTAAGCCTGCAGCCTGTGTCGGGCAGGTGGGTGGAAGGGGAGGCCAGGTAGGGCAGCAGCGTCCCACTGGTGAAGGGAAGGCTGTGGAAGCCACTGTGGCAGGGAGAGGTGCGGCAGGTGCCTGTTCTGGCCAGCACGGAGGTGGAGGTGGCTACCCACCCACAGAGCAGGGGGTGGAGTCACACACAGGTGAGGCAGGTGTCCTCATGCCCTCAGGCAGGGCCTGGAACGCCTCACAGGGGGCGGGGGCAGCCAGGCTGTGCCCTGCCTCCCTGCTCAAAGTCACCAGCTCCTGGGCTGTGGTCCCAGGTGGCAGCCGGGCCCAGTGCAGGATGGGGTGGGGCTGGAGTGAACAGAGCCTGGGGCGGGACCCTGGGGATTAGGCAGCAGCCTGGGCATCTGGCCAGAGGGACTGCCCCACCGGGGACCCTGCCAGCCAGGCCTCCTGCAGTGGGGAGGCTGCCTGGCTCAGCTCCTCCGCTAGATCCTCCATACTTGAGATGAGTCAAGATGGGGCTTCTAGGCGTGGTGCTGGGGACACCCCGAGCTGCCGGGATCAGACGGGCTGAGGGCTTCTTTCCCATCCACGTTTTTGGCTGCAGACCAGACACTGTTCCTCCCTCCCCACCTCAGCCCACGATTGCCCCTTTCTGCCGCGGTCCTGGATCATGGGATGCCCCTGCTCCCCCGTGGTGCCAGGCGGGGCTCAGCCCCTCGCTTCTACCCCCAGCATTGTCTCCCCACTGCCGGGCACCGTGCCCGGCCTTCCTCCCTGGGCCCCGCACCCCCCACCTTACATCCTGCCGAGAGCTCCCTCCCAGGCCGCCTCAGCTTCCCGGCCCGGCCAGCGGCTTGGGGCGCGGCTTCCTGGCTGTGCTGGGCGGGGCTGCGCGCCAGGGGCAGGTTCTTCGGGTCTGGGCCCGGCTCCTGCGGTGGCGGATTGTGGGGACGCGGAGAGCCGGGCCGGCGGCCTCACAGCGTGGGCTGGAAGCAAAGGCGCAGCCGAGGCCCAGCTCGCCCTGCCGTCCGGGGTCGAACCCGGGCTCAGGCCGTGGCCGGCATGTGGGGGGCAGGGGGCGCCTTCGCCTCGCCGAGGGAGGTCTTGCTGGAGCGGCCGTGCTGGCTGGACAGTGGCTCCGAGCCGGCGCGCAGGGGCCACCTCTACCGGCAGCTGTGCTGCGTAGGTGGGTGCGGCGGCACCCAGGGGGCCACGTGCGCTCACCTGGGGGGGCTGGGGCTTTGCTGGGAGCTGCGGCCGGGCCGGGATGGGGTGGTGCCCAGGCCAGGTGCAGCCCTGCCTCCGAGCTCCGGAAACACCTGGGGAGGGAGGCGGGGTGATGGTCCCCTATCCCCGAGTGTTTGTCTCTGGAGGAGGCGCTGAGGGGCGGGGCTGGCTCGTCTCCAGCCTGGGCTTTGGCCCGGGTTTCCCGATGCCAGGACACGGGGGAGGGAGGAGGTGCCGAAGGCGGGGCTCCAGGCCTTCCGTGGACTTGCAGCAGTCCAGGGCCAGTGGGATTCCCTTCCCGGTATTGGGGTTTCCGCCCTAGGGCCGTCTCCACTAGCTGCGGGACCTCAGCCTTAGTGTCCACACCTGTAAAACGGGGGGCGATACCGCTCAGAGGGCCACGGCAGCATCGCCGTGGCTGGCGGCCGAGGGTCGGCGGCCCTGGACAGCACAGGTGTCAGGCAGGCGTGTAGACACACCCGAGCTGGGGGTGTTTTGTGTGCGTCCCCGGTGGGAGACCCAGCTGAGCTGCAGCCGCAGAGGGTGGGCGTACCTGGCTGGGCGGGGGAGGTGGGTGTTTCTTGGTTTTAGGATCGGAATAGGAGGGACGGGCATCCACGGGAGCGGTCAAAGGGCAGGCAGGGCTGGGAGGGAGGGGGTTGTGATGGGTGGGGAGGACCTCAGAGCAGAGGCACCCAGAGGCGGGCAGTGGGGAGGGGAGCTCAAGCCAGGCTTGGGGGGTGGAGGCCCCTGATGGAGCCCCCAGCCCACCCTGCCCCAGCCCTTCTCCTCACCCAGCCTCATTGCTGCCCTGTCTCTGTCTGGAGTCCCCACACTGCCCCATTCCTGACCCTGCCCAGGGTGGCATCTTTGAGGCTGTTAGTGGCAGGGAGAAGGCTGGAACAGGGGCCTGGCTAGGGTGGAGCCCACTCGAGTCCTGGACCTTGGCCCCGGCTCGTAGTTTCCAGCTGTCCCGGACTCCCCGTGCCCACCTTCCTGGCTGTTCCGGGATCACACGCCGTGTTCCTCAGCAGAGTGGCAGCCCTGTTCCCGCAGGCAGGAGCCACCCGGTCACTGCTGGGCCCCCAGAGCCCACACCCAGCAGGGTCTCGGTGTGGTGCTTGGCCTCAGGATAGCTGCTGGGCCCGAGGCTTCTGAAGAGGCAGACAGTGCTTCCAGTGGCTCGGGGCCGGGGAGGGGCGGCCGATGTGTCAGGTGTGGTGTGCCCTTGGGCACAGGACCGGAGGTGTGACCAGTGCGGAATCAGATTTGGATTTGGGAGCTTCTGGTGCCTCCTAAGTTCTGGAGGCTGCTGGGCTGGGCAGGCAGAGCAAGAGGGTTGCCCTGAATCTCATGCCAGGCTCAGTCAGGCGTGGGGACCAAGGGGTATCTTCACCAGGGACGGACGTAAGACGTGACAGAGTCCTGGGGGCTGGCTGTGCCCCTTGGCTTGGGGTGGGGGCTTCCCCACATCTATGGGGCTTGGGCACCCCCCATTGTGGGGGTTCTGGTGCCCCCTCACGGCCTAAGGTCAGTAGGAATGGGGTGGGGTGAGCTCTTCCCAGAACCGAGGCCAGAGTGCAGCTCCCAGCTGGACCGAATCAGCCTGATGTGGGGCTGGAACATTCTTGTGGTTGGGGCGGCACATTCTTTCCTATGGTGGTCGGGTGGGCTGGGCAGGCCCAGAAGCTGGCCAGAGGCAGCTCCGCCCCGGGCCCCAGGGAGCCAGAGGCCCCAGCCAGCACAGGCCCTTTGCCCTTTGCCCTTTGCAGCTGAGGCTGGGTCCCTCGAGCCCCACCCAGATGCAAACAGCACCCCCCACCCCTGGGGTCGCCCAGGTCCTGCCCCAGGTGTGGCTTCCCTTCTGTGAGTCACTGGCCTGGGCCCCCTCCCCATCCCTGACTCATTGGCCGGGCCCCTCCTGGGGCTTCCCGCTGCTCCATCCCCCCACAAAGCCCGGCCCCCATGAGTCAGCCCTCAGCTACGCGCCTCCGGCCTGAGGTGTACTGCCAGTCTGCCTGTACCAGGGTGGGCTCCTTAGGTGGGCAGTGCTCCAGGACGTGCGGGGGGCAGCTTGGGAGGGGCCGGGCCTGGCGTGGGACCCCAGTGGCCCTGGAGCAGGAGCCTGGCGGGCTCTGGGGCAGGGCGGGCACATGGAGTAGGGTGTGGTCCCGGCTTCCCTTCGTGCAGGTCTGTGAGGAGGTGCGATGCTGGGGCTGCCAGAGCAGATGGGCAGCAGGCCCCTCCCCTCACCAGGTGTCTCGGCTTCCTGAGTCCACCGCAGCAGAGGGGTGGGTGGGCAGAGGCTGAAGCTGGGCCTCAATGGAGCTTTAAAGAGAGGCGTGGCCTCGGAGCCACTCCCATGGGGAGCCCCTCCCTCTGTTGGGGGGTTCTTCTGGGTGGCCGTGGGGAAGGCCTCTGTGCCTTTACTGTCCTGGAATCAGCCAGTGTGCAGTGAAGGGGCAGGTGCCCTGTACCCCTAGGTCCCCCTAGGGGGCTGCAGTGGGCAGGATGGGTGAGGAAACTCCGGTTTCCTGTTTCTGGTGGGCCGAGGGCGTACCCATGGGGGAGGGGCTCCTTGCTCCTTCCCGCCGGGACACTCCCCTCCCTGGTGGTGTGGGGTGGGGCCCCGGGGCGGGCCGGCCTCTCAGGGAGTACAGCAGGCAGGGAGTGGCCACACGGACTCCAGCTCTGAGCTGAGCCTGTGCCGAGCGAGCGTCTCGTGGGGCCGATAGCCTTCAGCTGCCCGTGTGCCACTCGGGGCTGCCCAGAGCGCTGTGGCTGAGGCTGAGGGTCTGGGTGAGGTGTGGGACGGCACCATGTCTCAGTACCAGCTCCGTGTGCCTGAGCCCGAAGGCCTGGGCCGCAAGAGAACCAGCTCGGAGGACAACCTGTACCTGGCTGTGCTCAGGGCCTCTGAGGGCAAGAAAGGTAGCGGGGGTTCCCCTCCGGCACCCCCGCCAGGCAGGGCGGGCCCCTGTAGGGGGAAGGCCACTTCCTGTAGCAGGAAGCCTTGGCACCGGGTGGAGGGCTGTCTTAGAGATGGGGGTCCGGGGCGAGCCATCTCCAGCCAACATGGAGGAGGCCGACTAGCTTCGCAAGGCTGGCGGGGGCCTCCGAGCGTCAGGTGTCGGCGGTGGAGGGCCCCTGTGCTCTGGGGAGCGCCCGCTGCCCGTCAGGACACACAGCTTCCCTTTCAGTACCCGCGGGCCCTGGCCCTGGCCCTGCCACACCCCTGCTTGGGTCTCAGTCTGTGGGGGGCGGGGGGAGTGCAGGACGGGACTTGTGTGTGCTGTGGGCTCAGGGTGTGGCCCAGGACCCTCCTGTCTCCTCTGGGGAACAGTTGGGGGTGGGGTGGCTGCACCTGGCTGTGCCTGACCCCTGCCTGGACTGAGACTGCCGGGCCCCGGGTACCTGTGTCTCTGCTGTCCTGGCTGGGCTGTGGTGAGGGTGCCTGGGGCTCAGTGTGTGATCTGAGGGGCGCTTTGGGGCTCCCTTGAGGTGGGACCTGGCCAGCCAGGCCGCTGTGTCTGCACGGTGGTCACCTGTGGGTTCCTGGGGCTTCTCCCAGGCCCCAGGTCAGCTGCTCTTGTCTCCCCCAGATGAGCGGGATCGTGTGCAGAAGAAAACCTTCACCAAGTGGGTCAACAAGCACCTCATCAAGGTTGGTGGCACATGCTCATGTGTGTCACGGGGGCCGAGGCGGCGGGTGGCACTGAGGGAGGGTGGCCCCTGCCGCCCAAGGCTGTCCTCACGCTGCCTGCGAACTCACCTTTCATCTCTGAAACCTGTTATTTTCTGTCTTCTTTCTGCGCACGCCTGCTCCTGTCTCTCTCTCCCTCCTCTTCCTCTGGTCTCCCCTTGCAGCACTGGAGGGCAGAGGTAGGTGCCTCCGAGGGGCAGGGGCGTGCTCTGTGGGCTCCTGGGGGACTCAGCTCCCGCCTCCTTCCCTCTGCGACCGGCACCCACTCTGCATGTAGGCCCCCCAGGGCCTATTGGTGGCTCTGGGGGACCTGTGGCCACCCCAGCTGCTGCTGTCCCCACAGGCACAGAGGCACATCAGTGACCTGTATGAAGACCTCCGCGATGGCCACAACCTCATCTCCCTGCTGGAGGTCCTCTCTGGGGACAGCCTGGTACGTGTGCCTCTGCCCCATCCGGGCCCTGCCTGCCCCCACGTGGACACCCCTGTCTGCCTTGCCTCCCTGGGGCCTCTCTGGCCACCCACCCTACTCAGGAGTCAGGTCATCCCTCCTGACTTCTCCCTGGGGCAGCCTGTCCCCGGCAGCGCCTCCGGCCCGGGCTGCCGGGCAGCACAGCCAAGGGCCTGGCCTAGGAGTGGCCGCAACCCCCGTACCTCGGCTGCTCTGGGCCTTGCTGCCCTCCGCTTTGGGTCCCTGACATAGTAACCTCACGCTCTGCTCTGCTTTGGTTTCTCTGCTGCTTGGACTCTGAACCTTGACCTCTGCCCTTTACCCTTTGCCCTGCCCTGGCTGGGCAGCCGAGGGAGCGGGACGTAACCAGGAGCTCACGCCTGGTGAGTGGCTGTGACGCCGGCCGCAGCGGCACGGGAGTTCCCCAAGACCGTGGAGCCCAGCTCTCTGGGGGCTGGAGGCCCATCGGCTGACCCCTGCCAGGCTCTTGGGCGGGCAGGTGGTTGGGTGTCAAGCCGCCTGCCCACCGTGCTGCCCAGAGCTGGCCTGGGACCCACCAGCGGCTGCTGAGGCTGCCGCTGCTGGGCAGAAGGAACCCCCTGTAGTGCCACTGCCCTCCACACCAGGCTTCCTGGCTATTGTCACCTCCCACCCCTTCCTTCCTTCCCTCAGCCTGGATCGCTGGACTTCCTGAGTCCCTGCTGGGCCTGGCATGGCCCCTGGGCCCGGCATGGCCCCTGGGCCCATGGCCTCCCTTTCCCTGCAGAGGAGGGTGAACCTGGGATGAGGGGGGCTATTGCCCCCTGGGGAAGACCCTTGGCTTAGTCGCTGTGGTGCTTTTGGGGGTGCTGAGGGTAGAGCCTGGGAGCTCCCGTTCCACTGTGGGTGCTGACCGTGCTTCCCCACAGCCCCGGGAGAAGGGGAGGATGCGCTTCCACAAGCTGCAGAACGTCCAGATTGCCCTGGACTACCTCCGGCACCGCCAGGTAAGGCTGCCTCCCTGGCGCCGGGCCCCACCCAGACCCCTCACCACGCCAGCCCTGCCCGTGGGCCGTGACCGAGAGCCCCTCGCTCACAGGTGAAGCTGGTGAACATCAGGAACGATGACATTGCCGACGGCAACCCCAAGCTGACCCTCGGCCTCATCTGGACAATCATCCTGCACTTCCAGGTAGGACGGCTGCCCCCAGACCCCCACCTGCAGGAGTTTCTAGGGTAGCCTGGGCTCCTTGGTGGCAGGCGGATCTGCTTTCTGGCTGGGGTGTGGCCCAGGAGCTGGCTGGCATCGTCGGTATGGTGGCACCTGGGCGCCTTCCTGCCAGCTGCAGCCCTGGATGGATCTATGGCCTGAGGGTACAGGTATCTCACTGGGGCCGCCTATCCTTGCCCTCTGGCCCTGCTGGGCAGGGCCTGGAGCCTCCCTGTGGAGGAATGCGGCCCAGTGCCTGCCCTGGGGAGGCTTCTGCAGCAGCACAGGCTGCACGGGCTGACTCACCCGCTGCTTGTCCCGGCCTCACAGGAAACCGCAAATCTGAGAGCTGGGCAGGCAGAGCCTGGTGCTGGCATGGCAGCTGAGTCACACAGGCTGGCAGGACGACAGACAACTAGGGGTGGGCGGGCAGACCCTGAGTACAGGCCCAGGCTGCCAGAGGCCCCACCCACCAGCCTGCAGCCAGTGATGGAGCTTGACCCCCAGCCTTTTCCAGACCCGGGGGTTCTGGACCAGCTTTGGGGGTGCACGGTTGCTCCTCCTGGGCCTACTGTCCTTCCGCTCTGGTCCATGCCAGCCCTGGAGGTGCAGGGTGTAGTCTAGCCCTCTCCAGCTAGCAAAGCGGGCACCTGCTGTGTGGTGGCAGCTGCCCCCGGCCGGAGTGGTTGGACTTGCGGCCCCGAGGCATGGCCTGTCCCAGCAGCCTCCCAACAGGGAAGGATCCTGGAGCCCCGTGCTGCTTTGGCTGGCTTGGCGGCCCTGCACACTCACCCTGGGTGCTGAGCTGCCCCTGCCCTCGAGCATGTGGTTGTGGGCACAGGGCAGGCCTGGCAGCTGTGGCTGAGCTGTGGCCTCCTGTCCTCTGTGGGGGTAGATCTCAGACATCCAGGTGAGCGGGCAGTCAGAGGACATGACGGCTAAGGAGAAGCTGCTGCTGTGGTCACAGCGCATGGTGGAGGGGTACCAGGGCCTGCGCTGTGACAACTTCACTTCCAGTTGGAGAGACGGCCGCCTCTTCAACGCCATCATCCACCGGCACAAGTACACGGCCGGGGGGGAAGGGCTGGGGGTTGGGAGCACCCCCACAGTGCCTCGCCAGGCAACTTCAGACACGTTGGGGCAGGGAGCGGGGCAGGAGGAACAGGGTGAGTGCCAGCAGGCCGCCTCGGGTTGCTGGAGTTCAGCAGGGCCCAGCCCCACCCTGGTGCCCTTCAGAAGCACCACGGCTTTCTTGAGGCTGGAGGGCCTGTGGGCTGCTGGTCCTCACAGCCAGGAGTATGTGCCCACTGTGGACGCCTCTGGAGGGGCCTGGTGGGCAGGGTGGCTGCAGGGAGCCCCAGCTGCCCGGCACCCTTTGCTCTGCGTAGTCCTGTACTGTGCCCCTGGGCTCCTGGGTGTGGGGGTTGCAGGATGATTTCAGCCCTGCCCATGTGGCAGTGCACCTCTGAGGGTGAGCGTGGGAGGTCCATGGTTGGCGGGCTGTGTGGGGAGCTGGCCTGTGTGCCCGCCTGTGTGGCGCGGCTGGTCTTGTCCGGCCCACCTGACCAGCCACCTGATTGTCCCAGGCCCATGCTTATCGACATGAACAAAGTGTACCGGCAGACCAACCTGGAGAACCTGGACCAGGCCTTCTCTGTGGCGGAGCGGGACCTGGGAGTGACGCGACTCCTGGACCCTGAGGGTACGTCTGCGTGGCCCCCCTCCCGCCCCTCCCCCTGCCTGCCCCAGAGCCCCCCCTGAGCTGCCCCTCCCTGCAGATGTGGACGTCCCTCAGCCCGACGAGAAGTCCATCATCACCTATGTGTCGTCCCTGTACGATGCCATGCCCCGCGTGCCGGACGTGCAGGACGGGGTGAGGGCCAACGTGAGTGGGGTCCCAGAGGGCCGGGGGCATGGGCCCGGATGCCCGGTCGGCCCCTGACAGCGGCCCGCACCTGCCTGCAGGAGCTGCAGCTGCGCTGGCAGGAGTACCGAGAGCTGGTGCTGCTGCTGCTGCAGTGGATGCGACACCACACCGCCGCCTTCGAGGAGCGCAGGTTCCCCTCCAGCTTCGAGGAGATCGAGGTGGGGTGAGCGTGCGGGGAGGGGCTGGGCCTACCCTAAGGACGGGCGTGGTTGCTGACACCCTTGTTTCCTGCAGATATTGTGGTGTCAGTTCTTGAAGTTTAAGGAGATGGAGCTCCCAGCCAAGGAGGCCGACAAGAACCGGTCTAAGGGCATCTACCAGTCCCTGGAGGTGAGTGGGACCCCGGGAGGGGTGGGTGGTGTCTTGGAACCCCAGGCCTGCCTTTGGGACCAGGGCTGTCCCAGGTCTGGCAGGCTGAGGCCTGAGAGCCCAGCGCCCTGCCCCCCGTCCCCTGCACGTTGGGCCTGAGCTTGGCCCTGTCCACAGGGAGCGGTGCAAGCAGGCCAGCTCAAGGTGCCTCCTGGCTACCACCCGCTGGACGTGGAGAAGGAGTGGGGCAAGCTGCACGTGGCCATCCTGGAGCGGGAGAAGCAGCTCCGCAGCGAGTTTGAGAGGTGGGTGGGGCCCTGTGGTGGCAGGGGAACCACCCGAGGGTGAGTCACTGCCTGGGGAGGAAATCCCCCCCCCGCCCGCCCCTGGTGGGGGAACCCGAGCTCCCACTGGCCTCAGGACAGTGGGCCACAGGCAGGGAGGCCAGAGCAGGAGGCGAGCTGAGCCTGTGGCCAGGGCCGTGCCAGACCCAGCTGACGCGGCCCCTTTGCTGTGCTTGTCCCGCAGGCTGGAGTGTCTTCAGCGCATCGTGAGCAAGCTGCAGATGGAGGCGGGGCTGTGTGAGGAGCAGCTCAACCAGGCCGACGCCCTGCTGCAGTCGGTGAGAGGGTGGGGGCAGGCCGAGGGAAGGAGGGAGGCCGGAGGAGAGGAGCCTGCCCCACCCTGCAGCCAGAAAGCCAGGAGAGGGCTGTCCCCTGGGCTCCTGGGGCAGGAGCCGGGCGGGGCCTGTGGTGGGGAATCCAGGCCTGAGCTCCTCCCTCCTGGTGTGCAGCCAACTCTCCCTGCCTGCTTTGGGCAGAGTTGGTTTCTGGCCACTGGGCAGAACCCAGAGTGGCTGCCTTGCCCCCTGCCAGGCCCCCCCCCCACACAGCGGTTTACTGCTGGGGAGCAGTGGGGAGAGGACCCGGCCCTGGAGGATGGGGTCCACACAGTGTTTCAGGAGGAGTTAATTACCTGGGGTGGGTGACGAAGGATGACGCCTGGGACCCCAAGGACACAGGTCTCGGGGGTCTCAGTTCATGGACTGGGCAGAAATACTCTGGAGTTGGTCCCAATCCCGCGGAAGGCCGGCAGGAGGATGTGTGAGGTGGCCAGGGGGTAAGGGGCAGTGGTCCACAGAGTCTGGGGAAGCAAGTGAGGGTGGCCGCCTTGGCCAGGGCCCCTGTGAGGTCAGAGGGGTCCGCTGGGCTCCAAGTCACAGGCGACGGCCTTGCAGGATGTCCGGCTGCTGGCCGCAGGCAAAGTGCCACAGCGGGCGGGGGAGGTGGAGCGGGACCTGGACAAGGCGGACAGCATGATCCGGCTGCTGTTCAACGATGTGCAGACCCTCAAGGATGGACGGCACCCGCAGGGCGAGCAGATGTACCGCAGGTGAGGCCCGCCCCCCGCCCCCACACCCAGTACCTCTGGCCCCAGGCCTGCCGACGCCTACCTGAGTCCTCTGCCGCCCCAGGGTGTACCGTCTGCACGAGCGCCTGGTGGCCATCCGCACCGAGTACAACCTCCGGTTGAAGGCAGGCGTGGCGGCCCCTGCAACCCAGGTGACCCAGGTGACTCTGCAGAGGCGCCCCGAGCCGGAGGATTCCACCCTGCGCTACCTACAGGACCTGCTGGCCTGGGTGGAGGAGAACCAGCACCGTGTGGACGGTGCTGAGTGGGGCGTGGACCTGCCCAGTGTGGAGGCGCAGCTGGGCAGCCACCGAGGCCTGCACCAGTCCATCGAAGAATTCCGGGCCAAGATCGAGCGGGCGCGGAGTGACGAGGTCGGTGGCACTGTGTGATGACAGTGGGGGTGGGCCGGGCGCAGGCACCACAGGCCTCACCTGTCTCATCTGGTGCAGGGCCAGCTCTCCCCCGCCACGCGGGGTGCCTACCGTGACTGCCTGGGTCGGCTGGACCTGCAGTATGCCAAGCTGCTGGTGAGTGGGGCAGGACTGGCTGGGGGAGGTGGGTAGGCCACGGCCTGCTGACATGCACCTTCCCACCCACAGAATTCCTCCAAGGGCCGCCTCAGATCCCTGGAGAGCCTGCACAGCTTCGTGGCAGCTGCCACGAAGGAGCTGATGTGGCTGAACGAGAAGGAGGAGGAGGAGGTGGGCTTCGACTGGAGTGACCGAAACTCCAACATGACCGCCAAGAAGGAGAGCTACTCGGTGAGGGCGGCTCGGCGCCCCTGAACCCGCAGACCCTCTGCACCTGTGTCCTGGCCACCCCCATGGCAGAGACCAGTGAGGGCGGCTCGGCGCCCCTGAACCCGCAGACCCTC
>NW_016107764.1:2605449-2629966 GCF_001604975.1 Cebus imitator | reverse complement strand
CCCCCATGGCAGAGACCAGTGAGGGCGGCTCGGCGCCCACAGACCCTCCCCACCTGTGTCCTGGCCACCCCCATGGCAGAGACCAGCAGAGCCCTGGGTTGAGTTTGCTGGGTGCTTGGCAGAGTCAGGTGTGGCCAGCTGGCCCTGAGACCCTTTGCCCTGGTGCCAGGCCCTGATGCGGGAGCTGGAGCTGAAGGAGAAGAAGATCAAGGAGCTCCAGAGTGCCGGGGACCGGCTGCTGCGGGAGGACCACCCGGCCCGGCCCACGGTGGAGGTGGGCCACGGGGGCCTGCAGTGCTCCCTGGGTAGGGGTGGGGTTGTGGGGGGCCGCGCCGGGCCCCCAGGTGGGACGGGAGACAGGGTATGGTGGGGCCTGACGAGGACCTGGGGTCCTGCAGTCTTTCCAGGCGGCCCTGCAGACGCAGTGGAGCTGGATGCTACAGTTGTGCTGCTGCATCGAGGCGCACCTGAAGGAGAACGCCGCCTACTTTCAGGTGAGAACCAGAGCTTCCCTGCCTTGGAGCTCCTGGACCCCTCGTTAGAAGGGCAGCTCTGACCAGGAGTCCCTTTGTCAGCAGACATTGCCAGCCGCTGCCTGCAGCCCAGCCGGGGCCTGGACAGGGTGCTCCCAGGCCTCTTGGGGGCCTCGCCACTCCTTCCTCAGCGTCCCCCTCTTGGGCCTGCCCTGGGGCATATGTGGGCTGGGGCTCTGGTCCCTGGTAGCCCGGCATGACCCCTTCCCATTGCCCCAGTTCTTCTCAGACGTGCGGGAGGCCGAGGAGCAGTTGCAGAAGCTGCAGGAGACGCTGCGCAGGAAGTACAGCTGTGACCGCTCCGTCACCGTCACTCGGCTGGAGGACCTGCTGCAGGACGCCCAGGTGAGGGACGGGGTGTGTGGGGCTTGTCCAGAGAGGCTGGCCTGGAGTCTGGGCTGCATGGGTACTCTGGAGACCGGGGGAGGGGGGCAACTGGAGGGGCCCGCAGGGGTGGGAGGCACCACGGGGGGTGTGGGGAGCTGAGAGGCAGCCGGCCCGAGCTGGGGCCACCCCCACTTTCACAGCCACAGAGGGAGTAGAAGTCTTAAGTCAGCTGCTGTCACCAGTACGTTTGCTGTAGAAGGGGGCACCAGCAGTTTGGCCTGAGACCTGATGTGGGCAGAGGGGAGCTGGGCTTTGTGCTCTGTGAGCAGGGGTAGGGTCACCCAGGAGAGTGGGTGCACAGTGGGGAGTGACAGGGAAGAGGCACTGGAAGCTGGAGTGGGCTTTGAGGTCAGCAGGGCTGGGCCTGGGAGAGTGCCTGGTCCCCGCAGAGGCGTGGGATGGGATGGGAGGAAGCAGTGACCTTCTGCAGCCTGCAGGGCAGGGACGAGGGGTGAGGACATTGTAGACGTCAGAGTGTAGCTGGCAGGCCGTAGCAGGTGATCTGGGGTAAGAGGAGGGCACCCTGTCTGCGTCGGGGAGCGAGGGCACGTGGGTCTGCCTGGGGTCAAGCTCTGAGGCCTGTCCCACCCATACCTCCTGCCTCCAAGGGCTGCCACTCTGGGAGCATCAGGAGGGCCCCACAGACCTGGTCCCGGGGGCTGGGGGTCCTGGGGCAGGCCCTCTCTGGATGCTACCCTCCCCAACAGGACGAGAAGGAACAACTGAATGAATACAAGGGGCACCTCTCAGGCCTGGCCAAGCGGGCCAAGGCCATCGTGCAGCTGAAGCCCCGCCACCCAGCTTACCCCGTGCGGGGCCGCGTGCCCCTGCTGGCCGTGTGTGACTATAAGCAGGTGGAGGTAAGGGGGACCAGGCTCCACCGGGGTGGGGGTGCCAAGCAGGGCACGGTGTGGCCCTGTCCTCACCGACTCTGCCCATCCCAGGTGACCGTGCACAAGGGTGATGAGTGCCAACTGGTGGGCCCTGCGCAGCCATCCCACTGGAAGGTGCTCAGCAGCTCCGGCAGCGAGGCCGCCGTGCCCTCTGTGTGCTTCCTGGTGCCCCCCCCCAACCAGGAGGCTCAGGAGGCTGTCACCAGGTGGGTGGCGGGGGCTCAGCAGCTGCGGGTGGGCGGTGGGCGGTGGGTGGGGCACGGGCGAAGCTGACTGTGGCCCTCACCCTTCAGGCTGGAGGCCCAGCACCAGGCCCTGGTCGCGCTGTGGCACCAGCTGCATGTGGACATGAAGAGCCTTCTGGCCTGGCAGAGCCTTCGCCGTGACGTGCAGCTCATCCGCTCCTGGTCCCTGGCCACGGTACGCCTGCCCCCGGCCGGGGACTCTCTGGGCGGGAGGAGGGGAGGGGTGTTCTGCAGGGTGCTCAGCCCCACCTGCTTCCCCCAGTTCCGCACCTTGAAGCCAGAGGAGCAGCGCCAAGCCCTGCACAGCCTGGAGCTGCATTACCAGGCCTTCCTGCGGGACAGCCAGGACGCGGGCGGCTTCGGGCCTGAGGACCGGCTGATGGCCGAGCGCGAGTATGGCTCCTGCAGCCACCACTACCAGCAGCTGCTGCAGAGCCTGGAGCAGGGTAGGCGGCGGCAGGGCCGGGTGGCTGGGCTGGCGTGAGGCGGGCAGTGGAGTGACCCGGACGTGTTCCCCAGGCGCACAGGAGGAATCTCGCTGCCAGCGCTGCATCTCGGAGCTCAAAGACATCCGGCTGCAGCTGGAGGCCTGCGAGACACGCACCGTGCACCGCCTGCGGCTGCCGCTGGACAAAGAGCCAGCCCGCGAGTGTGCCCAGCGCATTGCGGAGCAGCAGGCAGGCGCCCCCCCACCCTGCCCCTCCTCCCGACCTCCCCTCCCTCAGCCCTCAAGGGATGCTGTGTGCTCTGCCTGCCCAGTGGTGAGTGCGTTCCCACTCCCTGTCTCTGCAGAAGGCGCAGGCAGAGGTGGAGGGGTTGGGCAAGGGGGTCGCCCAGCTGTCCGCCGAGGCCGAGAAGGTCCTGGCCCTGCCAGAGCCATCGCCTGCGGCCCCCACGCTGCGCTCGGAGCTGGAGCTGACGCTGGGCAAGCTGGAGCAGGTCCGCAGCCTGTCTGCCATCTACCTGGAGAAGTGAGTGCACCTGGCCACAGGCGAGGGGCTGGGGTGCGCGAGGGCTGTGACCTCGAGGGAGAGTGCAGGAAGGGACGAGGGCAGTGAGTTGGGGGCTGATGTGGCCAGAAAGTGGCAGGCCCAGGCCAGGGTGGCGGCCGCAGAGGTGGTGAGAAGAGCTCAGGTCTGGACACGCTTCAACAGTGGCGGCCGGGGCACTTGCTGGTGATCAGATTCGGGTGTGGGGAAGAGAGGAGCGGAGGTGCACGGGGGCTGCTGAGTGCGGTGGCGAGGCTGTGGGTCCACTTTCAGTGGCGGTGGCAAGGCTGGGGATCCACTTTCAGTGGCACAGGAGGAACTCCTCCACCTCCTCTCGCCCGCCCTGTCCTGGCCTGCACTTAAGGGCCTCTACATTCACTTCCAGTGTGTTAGGTCACAGACTTAGTCTCCTCCTGTGTTGCAAATCACATGTCCACCCCCGTCCACCCTTCACAGACACCAATGCCGTGATGGGGCCGTCACTGTCCGCCACATGGTGCTGTTTCCACCCCGGTGTCCCCTTCACCCAGTCTTGGGTGATCCCCTTCACCCAGTCTTGTGATCCAGCCAGTGGGCTCTGCCTGTCTCGGGGCTTTGGGGTCTGCCAATTCTGGGTGGCACACCCCCTCTGCCCTCTTCAGGCTTGAAGCCTGAGGGGACTTGTGGCGCACGGACTCCCAACCTACTTCTCCCTGAAGCCTGTGACCACAGGGCCAGCCGACCCCGGGGCTGGGTCTGGACTTGGCAGGCAGTACCCTGGCTCACTGTGGCTCAGGTTCCATCCCCGTGGGCTGTCTGTCGAGCCCTGTGTCCTGGCCCTGAGCCCTGCTTTCCCGCCAGGCTCAAGACCATCAGCCTGGTGATCCGCAGCACACAGGGGGCGGAGGAGGTGCTCAGGGCCCACGAGGAACAGCTCAAGGAGGCCCAGGCTGTGCCGGCCACCCTCCTGGAGCTCGAGGCCACCAAGGCCTCTCTGAAGGTATCGTTTTGGGGCTTGGGCCTCTGGAGGGTGGAGGTACTGCAGGTCCAGCTGAAGCCACACGTGACCCTCCTGTCCCCAACAGAAGCTGCGGGCCCAGGCCGAGGCGCAGCAGCCCGTGTTCGACGCCCTGCGGGATGAGCTGCGGGGGGCGCAGGAGGTGGGGGAGCGACTGCAGCAGCGGCACGGTGAGCGGGACGTGGAGGTGGACCGCTGGCGGGAGCGGGTCGCCCAGCTGCTTGAGCGCTGGCAGGCCGTGCTGGCCCAGACCGATGTGCGGCAGCGGGAGCTGGAGCAGCTGGGCCGCCAGCTGCGTTACTACCGCGAAAGCGCAGACCCGCTGGGCGCCTGGCTGCAGGACGCCAGGCAGCGGCAGGAGCAGATCCAGGCTGTGCCGCTGGCCGACAGCCGGGCCGTGCGGGAGCAGCTGCGGCAGGAGAAGGTGGGCCTGGGTCAGTGGGGACGGGGATGGGGTGGCCGGGCGTGCCCTGTGGCTGCCGTGCTGACCGCACTGTCTCCCAGGCCCTGCTGGAGGAGATCGAGCGCCATGGCGAGAAGGTCGAGGAGTGTCAGAAGTTTGCGAAACAGTACATCAACGCCATCAAGGTGAGGCCCGGCCACGTGCGCCAGGCCCTGAGTCCACGACTACTGCCTGGGTGGCGGGTGTTCCCTGAGCCTGGGCCATGCCACAGAAAGCCCGTGTGAGAGTTTGTGGGCTGGGCAGGGGCCACCAGAGGGCAGAGCTGGTGGCTGACCACGGTGTGTTCCCACAGGACTATGAACTCCAGCTGGTCACATACAAGGCGCAACTTGAGCCGGTGGCCTCCCCGGCCAAGAAGCCCAAGGTCCAGTCCGGGTCGGAGAGTGTCATCCAGGAGGTAGGGTGGGGCTGAGCCTCACTGGGAGAGGGGCTGGCGGGCCTCCGAGTCAACGGCTCTCACAGGGCTGACCCCAACTGTACCCCACAGTACGTGGACCTGCGCACACGCTACAGCGAGCTAACCACACTCACGAGCCAGTACATCAAGTTCATCAGCGAGACTCTGCGGCGCATGGAGGAGGAGGAGGTGCGGCCCTTCGGGTGGGAGCCGGGTGGGGGCCATCTCGCCACCTGTTATACCCCACACGCAGCCAGAAAAGCAGCCTGAGGCCATTTCTCGTGGCCCTCCCCAGTCCCCCTGGGCTGCCAGCACCCCCTGCCCCCAGCTCAGCCTACCCCACTGTGGCCTGCCCCTGGCCTGGCGCGGCTGTGCTGCTCCCACGCAGTGGCTGGCGTCGCCTCTTCTTCCTCATGAGCGTGCCCCCAGCAGCCCAGTGGGCGTCCTGTGTGCTCTGCCTCAGCGTTCTGCGTTGGCCTCTGCGTTCAGCCCTTAGCTGTGGGAAGTCGGGGGTGGTGGGTTGTGGGTCTAGGGAGGGGACTTCCAAGGCACCCACCTGTTGGCTTCTCCTTACCTTCTGCGTGGCCCTGAATCTTCTTCGAGCTGGCTCGGGTCTGCACTGCTGTCTCCACGCTGGCCGCCTTGCCCCACCCTGCCCCACACAGGCTTCCCACCCAGGTCGGGAGAGGGGTTCGGTGATGGGAGCCAGGCCCTCTGGTGTCCTGCAGAGCTCAGGCAGGGCTGCGTGCTGGGTGTGGCTCGCAGGTTCCGAGCCCCGGCTTTGCTCTCTCTTCCCCTGTCCGTCTGTCTGTCTCCATCGCCTGTCTCTGGGAAGCGGGGAGGACGCCTGGGCCTCCTTCCCCAGGCTGGTGAGCACAGTGGAGCTGGCTGCGCTCGCTGCCCGAGTGCCCTGGGCGGGTGCACGCTGTCTCCTCGGCCGGGCTGGGGCCTCTGTCTTCCCTGATCCCTGTTCCGCGCTGTCTGAGTGAACAATGCCGGTGTGTGCCCTATGGGCGCTGGTGCCTGCCCGTGCTCACGCTCTCTCTGCTTCTCTTCTTCTCTCTGCTGTGGCCGCAGAGGCTGGCTGAGCAGCAGCGGGCAGAGGAGCGCGAGCGGCTGGCCGAGGTGGAGGCCGCGCTGGAGAAGCAGCGGCAGCTGGCCGAGGCGCACGCCCAGGCAAAGGCACAGGCGGAGCGGGAGGCGAAGGAGCTGCAGCAGCGCATGCAGGAGGAAGTGGTCCGGCGGGAGGAGGCCGCGGTGGACGCGCAGCAGCAGAAGCGCAGCATCCAGGAAGAGCTGCAGCAGTTGCGGCAGAGCTCGGAGGCGGAGATCCAGGCCAAGGCCCGACAGGCAGAGGCGGCAGAGCGCAGCCGGCTGCGCATCGAGGAGGAGATCCGCGTGGTGCGCCTGCAGCTGGAGGCCACTGAGCGCCAGCGCGGCGGGGCCGAGGGAGAGCTGCAGGCGCTGCGCGAGCGGGCGGAGGAGGCTGAGGCGCAGAAGCGGCAGGCGCAGGAGGAGGCCGAGCGCTTGCGGCGGCAGGTGCAGGACGAGAGCCAGCGGAAGCGGCAGGCGGAGGCGGAGCTGACCCTGCGCGTGAAGGCTGAGGCCGAGGCTGCACGCGAGAAGCAGCGGGCCCTGCAGTCGCTGGAGGAGCTGCGGCTGCAGGCGGAGGAGGCGGAACGGCGGCTGCGGCAGGCCGAGGTGGAGCGGGCGCGGCAGGTGCAGGTGGCCCTGGAGACAGCGCAGCGCAGCGCAGAGGCGGAGCTGCAGAGCAAACGCGCCTCCTTTGCGGAGAAGACGGCACAGCTGGAGCGCTCCCTGCAGGAGGAGCACGTGGCCGTAGCGCAGCTGCGGGAGGAGGCCGAGCGTCGGGCGCAGCAGCAGGCCGAGGCCGAGCGCGCGCGTGAGGAGGCGGAGCGGGAGCTGGAGCGCTGGCAGCTCAAGGCCAATGAGGCCCTCCGGCTGCGGCTGCAGGCGGAGGAGGTGGCGCAGCAGAAGAGCCTGGCACAGGCTGAGGCCGAGAAGCAGAAGGAGGAGGCAGAGCGCGAGGCGCGCCGGCGGGGCAAGGCGGAGGAGCAGGCTGTGCGGCAGCGAGAGCTGGCCGAGCAGGAGCTGGAGAAGCAGCGGCAGCTGGCGGAAGGCACCGCGCAGCAGCGCCTGGCGGCAGAGCAGGAGCTGATCAGGCTGCGGGCGGAGACAGAGCAGGGGGAGCAGCAGCGGCAGCTGCTGGAGGAGGAGCTGACCCGGTTGCAGCGGGAGGCGGCTGCGGCCACGCAGAAACGGCAGGAGCTGGAGGCAGAGCTGGCCAAGGTGCGGGCCGAGATGGAGGTGCTGCTGGCCAGCAAGGCGAGGGCCGAGGAGGAGTCGCGTTCCACCAGCGAGAAGTCCAAGCAGAGGCTGGAGGCCGAGGCCGGCCGGTTCCGCGAGCTGGCGGAGGAGGCTGCCCGCCTGCGCGCCCTGGCGGAAGAAGCCAAGCGGCAGCGGCAGCTGGCCGAGGAAGACGCAGCGCGGCAGCGGGCTGAGGCGGAGCGGGTGCTTGCGGAGAAGCTGGCCGCCATCAGCGAGGCCACGCGGCTTAAGACGGAGGCAGAGATCGCGCTCAAGGAGAAGGAGGCAGAGAACGAGCGGCTGCGGCGGCTGGCGGAGGACGAGGCCTTCCAGCGGCGGCGGCTGGAGGAGCAGGCGGCACAGCACAAGGCCGACATCGAGGAGCGCCTGGCCCAGCTGCGCAAGGCGTCAGAGAGCGAGCTGGAGCGGCAGAAGGGGCTGGTGGAGGACACGCTGCGGCAGCGGCGGCAGGTGGAGGAGGAGATCCTGGCGCTGAAGGCGAGCTTTGAGAAGGCGGCTGCCGGCAAGGCGGAGCTGGAGCTGGAGCTGGGGCGCATCCGCAGCAATGCGGAGGACACGCTGCGCAGCAAGGAGCAGGCAGAGCAGGAGGCTGCCCGGCAGCGGCAGCTGGCGGCGGAGGAGGAGCAGCGGCGCCGTGAGGCCGAGGAGCGCGTGCAGAAGAGCCTGGCGGCGGAGGAGGAGGCAGCGCGGCAGCGGAAGGCAGCGCTGGAGGAAGTCGAGCGGCTGAAAGCCAAGGTGGAGGAGGCGCGGCGCCTGCGGGAGCGCGCGGAGCAGGAGTCCACTCGGCAGCTGCAGCTGGCCCAGGAGGCCGCCCAGAAGCGGCTGCAGGCGGAGGAGAAGGCCCACGCCTTCGCGGTGCAGCAGAAGGAGCAGGAGCTGCAGGAGACGCTGCAGCAGGAGCAGAGCATGCTGGACCGGCTGCGCAGTGAGGCGGAGGCGGCCCGGCGGGCGGCTGAGGAGGCGGAGGAGGCCCGGGTGCAGGCCGAGCGCGAGGCTGCACAGTCCCGGCGGCAGGTGGAGGAGGCCGAGCGGCTGAAGCAGTCCGCAGAGGAGCAGGCGCAGGCCCAGGCTCAGGCACAGGCGGCTGCCGAGAAACTGCGCAAGGAGGCCGAGCAAGAGGCCGCGCGGCGGGCACAGGCGGAGCAGGCGGCCCTGCGGCAGAAGCAGGCAGCAGACGCGGAGATGGAGAAGCATAAGAAGTTCGCCGAGCAGACCTTGCGGCAGAAAGCACAGGTGGAGCAGGAGCTGACGACCCTGCGGCTGCAGCTGGAGGAGACTGACAACCAGAAGAACCTGCTGGACGAGGAGCTGCAGCGGCTGAAGGCAGAGGCCACGGAGGCCGCACGCCAGCGCAGCCAGGTGGAGGAGGAGCTCTTCTCGGTACGCGTCCAGATGGAGGAGCTGAGCAAGCTCAAGGCACGCATCGAGGCCGAGAACCGCGCTCTCATCTTGCGCGACAAGGACAACACGCAGCGCTTCCTGCAGGAGGAGGCCGAGAAGATGAAGCAGGTGGCGGAGGAGGCTGCAAGGCTGAGCGTGGCAGCCCAGGAGGCTGCGCGGCTGCGGCAGCTGGCAGAGGAGGACCTGGCACAGCAGCGGGCCTTGGCAGAGAAGATGCTCAAGGAGAAGATGCAGGCGGTGCAAGAGGCCACGCGACTCAAGGCCGAGGCGGAGCTGCTGCAGCAGCAGAAAGAGCTTGCGCAGGAGCAGGCGCGGCGGCTGCAGGAGGACAAGGAGCAGATGGCGCAGCAGCTGGCGCAGGAGACGCAGGGCTTCCAGCGGACACTGGAGGCGGAGCGGCAACGGCAGCTGGAGATGAGTGCTGAGGCTGAGCGCCTCAAGTTGCGCGTGGCTGAGATGAGCCGGGCCCAGGCCCGCGCGGAGGAGGATGCCCAGCGCTTCCGGAAGCAGGCGGAGGAGATCGGTGAGAAGCTACACCGCACGGAGCTCGCCACACAGGAGAAGGTGACGCTGGTGCAGACACTGGAGATCCAGCGACAGCAGAGCGACCATGACGCCGAGCGCCTGCGGGAGGCCATCGCCGAGCTGGAGCGGGAGAAGGAGAAGCTCCAGCAAGAGGCTAAACTGCTGCAGCTCAAGTCGGAGGAGGTACCGCCCCCTCTCCGTGCGACGGGCGGGTGGGCCCCGGGATCTGCTTCGGTGGGTGGTAGGTGCTCCTGGGCCGGAGGTCCCTGATCACACCCTGTTCTTCCGCAGATGCAGACGGTGCAGCAGGAACAGCTGCTACAGGAGACACAGGCCCTGCAGCAGAGCTTCCTCTCCGAGAAGGACAGCCTTCTGCAGCGGGAGCGCTTCATCGAGCAGGAGAAGGCCAAGCTGGAGCAGCTTTTCCAAGACGAGGTGGCGAAGGCACAGCAGCTGCGTGAGGAGCAGCGGCGGCAGCAGCAGCAGATGGAGCAGGAGCGGCAGCAGCTGGTCGCCAGCATGGAGGAGGCGCTGCGGCGGCAGCGTGAGGCGGAGGAGGGCGTGCGGCGCAAACAGGAGGAGCTGCAGCGGCTGGAGCAACAGCGGCGTCAGCAGGAGGAGCTGCTGGCTGAGGAGAACCAGAGGCTGCGTGAGCAGCTGCAGCGCCTGGAGGAGGAGCATCGGGCCGCCCTGGCGCACTCAGAGGAGGTCACTGTCTCGCAGGCCACTGCCACAAAGACCCTGCCCAATGGCCGGGACGCACTGGATGGGCCTGCGATGGAGGCGGAGCCCGAGCACAGCTTTGATGGCCTGCGGCGGAAGGTGCCAGCACAGAGGCTGCAGGAGGCGGGCATCCTGAGTGCGGAGGAGCTGCAGCGGCTGGCACAGGGCCACACCACGGTGGACGAGCTTGCACGGCGGGAAGACGTGCGTCACTACCTTCAGGGCAGCAGCAGTATCGCGGGGCTGATGCTGAAGCCCACCAATGAGAAGCTGAGCATCTACGCAGCCCTGCAGAGGCAGCTGTTGAGCCCCGGCACGGCCCTCATCCTGCTGGAGGCGCAGGCAGCCTCAGGCTTCCTGCTGGATCCTGTGCAGAACCGGCGGCTGACTGTCAACGAGGCTGTGAAGGAGGGCGTGGTGGGCCCCGAGCTGCACCACAAGCTGCTGTCGGCTGAGCGCGCCGTCACCGGCTACACCGACCCCTACACCGGGCAGCCCATCTCCCTCTTCCAGGCCATGCAGAAGGGCCTCATCGTGCGGGAACACGGCATCCGCCTGCTGGAGGCCCAGATCGCCACGGGCGGCATCATCGACCCCGTGCATAGCCACCGCGTGCCCGTGGACGTGGCCTACCGGCGCGGCTACTTCGACGAGGAGATGAACCGCGTCCTGGCGGACCCCAGCGACGACACCAAGGGCTTCTTCGACCCCAACACGCACGAGAACCTCACGTACCTGCAGCTACTGGAGCGCTGCGTGGAGGACCCCAAGACAGGGCTGCGCCTTCTACCGCTCACGGACAAGGCTGCCAAGGGAGGGGAGCTAGTCTACACTGACTCAGAGGCCCGAGACGTCTTTGAGAAGGCCACCGTCTCCGCGCCGTTTGGCAAGTTCCAGGGCAAGACAGTGACCATCTGGGAGATCATCAACTCAGAATACTTCACGGCAGAGCAGCGGCGGGACCTGCTGCGGCAGTTCCGCACGGGCCGGATCACGGTGGAGAAGATCATCAAGATCATCATCACAGTGGTGGAGGAGCAGGAGCAGAAAGGCCAGCTCTGCTTCGAGGGCCTGCGCAGCCTGGTGCCGGCTGCCGAGCTGCTGGAGAGCAGTGTCATCGACCGTGAGCTCTACTGCCAGCTGCAGCGGGGCGAGCGCTCTGTGCGAGAGGTGGCCGAGGTGGATGCTGTGCGGCAGGCCCTGCGGGGTGCCGGCATCATCGCGGGCGTGTGGCTGGAGGAGGCGGGGCAGAAGCTGAGCATCTATGACGCTCTGAAGAAAGACTTGTTGCCTTCTGACGTGGCTGTGGCCCTGTTGGAGGCCCAGGCGGGCACCGGGCACATCATCGACCCCTCCACCAGCGCCCGGCTGACCGTGGACGAGGCGGTGCGCGCCGGCCTGGTGGGCCCTGAGCTTCATGAGAAGCTGCTGTCAGCCGAGAAGGCTGTGACGGGGTACAGGGACCCCTACACAGGGCAGAGTGTCTCCCTGTTCCAGGCCCTGAAGAAGGGCCTCATTCCCCGGGAGCAGGGCCTGCGCCTGTTGGATGCCCAGCTGTCCACGGGCGGCGTCGTGGACCCCAGCAAGAGTCACCGTGTGCCCCTGGATGTCGCCTGTGCCCGAGGCTGCTTGGACGAGGAGACCAGCAGGGCCCTGTCAGCACCCAGGGCCGACACCAAGGCCTACCGTGACCCCAGCACAGGAGAGCCGGTCACCTACAGCGAGCTCCAGCAGCGGTGCCAGCCTGACCAGCTGACCGGGCTCAGCCTGTTGCCGCTCTCGGAGAAGGCCGCTCGGGCCCGGCAGGAAGAGCTCTACTCGGAGCTGCAGGCCCGCGAGACCTTTGAGAAGACCCCGGTTGAGGTCCCCGTGGGTGGTTTCAAGGGCAGGACGGTGTCAGTGTGGGAGCTCATCAGCTCTGAGTACTTCACGGCGGAGCAGCGGCAGGAGCTGCTGCGTCAGTTCCGCACGGGGAAGGTCACCGTGGAGAAGGTCATCAAGATCCTCATCACTATCGTGGAGGAAGTGGAGACCCAGCGGCAGGAGAGGCTGTCCTTCAGCGGCCTCCGTGCCCCTGTGCCAGCCAGTGAGCTCCTGGCTTCCGGGGTCCTCAGCAGAGCCCAGTTTGAGCAGCTCAAAGATGGCAAGACCACGGTCAAGGACCTCTCGGAGCTGGGCTCCGTGCGGACGCTGCTGCAGGGCAGCGGCTGCCTCGCCGGCATCTACCTGGAGGAAGCCAAGGAGAAGGTGTCCATCTACGAGGCCATGTGCCGGGGCCTGCTGAGACCCAGCACAGCCGCGCTCCTGCTGGAGGCGCAGGCAGCCACTGGCTTCCTGGTGGACCCTGTGCGGAACCAGCGCCTGTACGTCCACGAGGCTGTGAAGGCGGGTGTGGTGGGCCCTGAGCTGCACGAGCAGCTGCTGTCGGCCGAGAAGGCTGTGACCGGCTACAGAGATCCATACTCGGGCAGCACCATCTCCCTCTTCCAGGCCATGCAGAAGGGCCTGGTCCTCCGGCAGCACGGCATCCGCCTGCTGGAGGCCCAGATCGCCACGGGTGGCATCATCGACCCCGTGCACAGCCACCGTGTGCCCGTGGACGTGGCCTACCAGCGTGGCTACTTCGACCAGGAGATGAACCGCATCCTGGCAGACCCCAGCGATGACACCAAGGGCTTCTTCGACCCCAACACGCACGAGAACCTCACGTACTGGCAGCTACTGGAGCGCTGCGTGGAGGACCCCGAGACGGGCCTGCGCCTCCTGCCATTGAAAGGGGCAGAGAAGGCCGAGGTGGTGGAGACCACACGGGTGTACACCGAAGAGGAGACGCGGAGGGCGTTCGAGGAGACGCAGATCGACATTCCTGGCGGTGGCAGCCACGGCGGCTCCACCATGTCCCTGTGGGAGGTGATGCAGTCGGACCTGATCCCCCAGGAGCAGCGCGCCCAGCTGATGGCCGACTTCCAGGCCGGCCGGGTGACCAAGGAGCGTATGATCATCATCATCATCGAGATCATCGAGAAAACAGAGATCATCCGTCAGCAGGGCCTGGCCTCCTACGACTACGTGCGCCGGCGCCTCACGGCCGAGGACCTGTACGAGGCCCGGATCATCTCCCTCGAGACCTACAACCTGCTCCGGGAGGGCACCAGGAGCCTCCGCGAGGTCCTTGAGGCCGAGTCCGCCTGGCGCTACCTCTATGGCACCGGCTGTGTGGCCGGCATCTTCCTGCCCGGCTCCAGGCAGACACTGAGCATCTACCAGGCCCTCAAGAAAGGGCTGCTGAGTGCCGAGGTAGCCCGCCTGCTGCTGGAGGCACAGGCAGCCACAGGCTTCCTGCTGGACCCGGTGAAGGGCGAGCGGCTGACTGTGGATGAGGCCGTGCGGAAGGGCCTGGTGGGGCCTGAGCTGCACGACCGCCTGCTCTCGGCGGAGCGGGCGGTCACCGGCTACCGCGACCCCTACACCGAGCAGACCATCTCGCTCTTCCAGGCCATGAAGAAGGATCTGATCCCTGCCGAGGAGGCTCTGCGGCTGCTGGACGCCCAGCTGGCCACCGGCGGCATCGTGGACCCCCGCCTGGGCTTCCACCTCCCACTGGATGTGGCTTACCAGCGCGGCTACCTCAACACGGACACGCACGACCAACTGTCAGAGCCCAGCGAGGTGCGCAGCTACGTGGACCCGTCCACTGACGAGCGCCTCAGCTACACGCAGCTGCTCAGGCGGTGCCGCCGTGACGACAGTACCGGCCAGCTGCTCCTGCCACTGTCAGATGCCCGCAAGCTGACCTTCCGCGGCCTGCGGAAGCAGATCACCCTGGAGGAGCTGGTGCGCTCGCAGGTCATGGACGAGGCCACGGCGCTGCAGCTGCGGGAGGGCCTGACGTCCATCGAGGAGGTCACCAAGAACCTGCAGAAGTTCCTGGAAGGCACCAGCTGCATCGCTGGCGTCTTCGTGGATGCCACCAAGGAGCGGCTCTCAGTGTACCAGGCCATGAAGAAGGGCATCATCCGCCCGGGCACGGCCTTTGAGCTGCTGGAGGCGCAGGCGGCCACCGGCTACGTCATCGACCCCATCAAGGGACTCAAGCTGACTGTGGAGGAGGCTGTGCGCATGGGCATCGTGGGCCCTGAGTTCAAGGACAAGCTGCTGTCGGCTGAGCGCGCTGTCACCGGCTACAAGGACCCCTACTCTGGGAAGCTCATCTCCCTCTTCCAGGCCATGAAGAAGGGCCTGATCCTGAAGGACCACGGCATCCGCCTGCTGGAGGCCCAGATCGCCACGGGTGGCATCATCGACCCCGAGGAGAGCCACCGGCTGCCCGTGGAGGTGGCCTATAAGCGCGGCCTCTTCGACGAGGAGATGAACGAGATCCTGACCGACCCCTCGGACGACACCAAGGGCTTCTTTGACCCCAACACGGAGGAGAACCTCACCTACCTGCAGCTGATGGAGCGCTGCATCACCGACCCCCAGACGGGCCTGTGCCTCCTGCCGCTGAAGGAGAAGAAGCGGGAGCGGAAGACGTCCTCCAAGTCGTCCGTGCGCAAGCGCCGCGTGGTCATCGTGGACCCCGAGACGGGCAAGGAGATGTCGGTGTACGAGGCCTACCGCAAGGGCCTCATCGACCACCAGACCTACCTGGAGCTGTCGGAGCAGGAGTGCGAGTGGGAGGAGATCACCATCTCCTCCTCGGACGGCGTGGTCAAGTCCATGATCATCGACCGCCGCTCCGGCCGCCAGTACGACATCGACGACGCCATCGCCAAGAACCTCATCGACCGCTCGGCCCTGGACCAGTACCGCGCAGGCACGCTCTCCATCACCGAGTTCGCCGACATGCTCTCGGGCAACGCCAGCGGCTTCCGCTCCCGCTCCTCCTCCGTGGGCTCCTCCTCCTCCTACCCCGTCAGCCCCGCCGTCTCCAGGCCCCAGCTGGCCTCCTGGTCGGACCCCACCGAGGAGACGGGCCCCGTGGCCGGCATCCTGGACACGGAGACGCTGGAGAAGGTGTCCATCACGGAGGCCATGCACCGCAGCCTGGTGGACAACATCACGGGGCAGCGACTGCTGGAGGCGCAGGCCTGCACCGGCGGCATCATCGACCCCAGCACCGGCGAGCGCTTCCCCGTCACTGACGCCGTCAACAAGGGCCTGGTGGACAAGATCATGGTGGACCGCATCAACCTGGCCCAGAAGGCCTTCTGCGGCTTTGAGGACCCGCGCACCAAGAGCAAGATGTCGGCCGCCCAGGCCCTGAAGAAGGGCTGGCTGTACTACGAAGCCGGCCAGCGCTTCCTGGAGGTGCAGTACCTGACCGGCGGCCTGATCGAGCCCGACACGCCGGGCCGGGTGTCCCTGGACGAGGCCCTGCAGCGCGGCACGGTGGACGCCCGCACGGCACAGAAGCTGCGTGACGTGGGCGCCTACTCCAAGTACCTCACCTGCCCCAAGACCAAGCTCAAGATCTCCTACAAGGACGCGCTGGACCGCAGCATGGTGGAGGAGGGCACGGGGCTGCGGCTGCTGGAGGCGGCCGCGCAGTCCAGCAAGGGCTACTACAGCCCGTACAGCGTCAGCGGCTCCGGCTCCACCGCCGGCTCCCGCACCGGCTCCCGCACCGGCTCCCGGGCCGGCTCCCGCCGGGGCAGCTTTGATGCCACGGGCTCCGGCTTCTCCATGACCTTCTCCTCGTCCTCCTACTCCTCCTCGGGCTACGGCCGCCGCTACGCCTCGGGGTCCTCGGCCTCCCTGGGGGGCCCTGAGTCTGCCGTGGCCTGAGCCTGCCCGCACCCACCCGCTCTGCATGCGGCCCAGCTCCCACGGAGTTGCTTGGGTCGTTTTCAACGCTTAAAGGTGTCTTCCTCCCAAGTGGTGCCTAAAGTTTAACCAAAAAGACCAGACTAATATATTAATATATATCTGCTGTCCTGACAGCCTGTATCTTGGGGGACAGGGCTGCCCAGCCCTGCTGGCCACCTCACCCCCTCGGGTCTCCTCACTCCCTTCTACCTGCCACTCACATAGCCAGGTGCCTTGGAGGGTCCCAAAGCTGGGCCCCAGCCCCCCCACTTGTCTTCCCAGAGTAGCCCGCCGGCCAGTCCTGGCTGCATAGGGCAGCTGGGCTCAGTCCCGTCAGAAGAGGGCCCTCAGCCTCGCAGGGCTCGAGCCTGGCTGGCATTTCTGCCCTGGTGTTTCTAGCACTGGCCCACATGGTGGGTCTTCCTGGGGACAGGGGGCCCCAGTCAGCCTCTCTCCCAGTCTACCCAGAGAACCCCCTTCCCCATGGGAAGACGAGGTCCTGCCTGCAGAGCCAGCGGGCCCAGCCCCCACAGCGCTGTCTGATCTCTGCTTTCCGGCTCACCCCCACACTCACTCCTGAGAGCCCGGCCTCCGGCTTCAGCCCTCCAGCCTCTGTTCCCTAGTAAGTGCCTTCCATGTCTGCCTCTCACCCCAGGCCCCAGGGACCCAGACCCAGGGGGAGACGGGCGTTCCAGCTGGTGTGGCTGGGAGCTGCAAGCCTGTCCTCCTGGTGGGCCCAGGGTCCCTCTAGCTTGTGGAGTCCCCACGCTGGGGTGCTGCCTGCCCATCTCTCTCCCAGGGAGCCCCAACCCCTTTTGGGCCCAGGGACTCCGGCCGGCTCTGTGCTGACCCTCCCGTTCCACCCAGCCCTGGCCTCAGCAGCGACCACTCCTGCCTCCACTCTCCGAGCTTTGCATGTTCCACTAACCCCGGGCGGGCGGCAGGTGGAGGTGTCAGGCTGCCGGCGCCTCTGCAAGGGCAGAACACTAACCTGACCGTGGGTGGGGCCTTGCGGGATCCTTCCCCAATAAAAGCAGTTCCAACCTTCCCATGCCTCTTTCTTTGTGTTTTTTTGTTTGTGTGTGTTAGTGTGGTGTTCCATTGCATTCTCAGGGTGGAGTTTTTGTTGTCAGTGTTTGTGGCGCGGGCATGGTTGCATGTTTTTTTGCAACGTTGTCCTTGTGGCAGCAGGAGGGTGGTGGATGGTTCCTTGGGGGAGGTTTTGGTGTGGGTGCGTTTGGGGGGTGCCGGTCTTCTGTTGCTTTTGGGGCTTTGTGCTGGTGCTGCCTGTATGGTTGGTGTGGGGTTGTTGTAGTTCTCTTTGGGGTGTTGATGTCTTTTGGTGTTCGGCGTATTCTGGCATTTTGCCGTGTCATTCACTGGCTCTTTCCCGCTGTTTCTCAGGGCTGGTGCTCGGTTGTCGCTTGTGAGTTGGTTTTTGCTTGCCGGTGAGCTGCGCATGGATGGGTTTGTGGGTGGTTGTTGGAGTCTGGTGTTGTTTTTGTGGGCCCCTTGTCGCTCAGGGTCTGGGGCTTCTTTCTGGCTGGGCCTCTGGCGGCTCTCGGTTTGTGGCAGTTTCTGGGTAGCGTTCGGGGTCGTGGTCAGTGGGGCGTGTGTGTGTGCGTGTTGGGGGGGGTTGCTTTTTCTGGTTTTTCTGATGCTTTTCTCTTTCGTTTTTTCTTTGATGGCTTGTTTTTGTGTGTGGGCTGTGCTGGGGTGTAGTTTTGTTTTTTCCGGTTGCTGCAGGTTTCGGTTGTCCGGGGTTTCAGTTGTTCTCCTTTTTCTGCCTCCCAAGTGTTTGTGATTACAGGCGTGCACCACCACACCTGGCTAATTTTTATATTTTTAGTAGAGATGGGGTTTCACCATTTTGGCCAGGCTGATCTTGAACTCCTGACCTCAAGTGATCCTCCTTGCCTTGGCTCCCAAAGTGCTGGGATTACAGACGTGAGCCGCTGTGCCCAGCCTTTGCTTCTCTTTTCTGCTGACGGGACCCAGGCCCGAGTCCTGGTCCCCTCACTCTTGCTGAGCTCTGCCCTCCCCGCCCCAGCTGGGTGGAGGTTGCTCTGCCCGCTGGTCCACTGAAACAGGAGCGGCTGTGGCCAGGTGGCCCACAGCTGTTGAGCGTGGCAGTGCCTCACTCTCCCAGGTGGCTGTGTTTTAGGGCCTCTGAGCCCTCACCGCTTAGAGTTATAGGGAAAGGGAGCACATGTTCTCGGTGGGTCACTGGGAGCTGCTGAGTGGACGGCCACTCCTGCCTCTACTCCTTGGTCCCCAGACCCATGTGGTCCTCTGTGGGGCCATTGATGCAGGCTGAAGGCCACATCCTGGGGACAGGGCCGCCACAGTCGCAGAGGACTGGTGTCAGGGCGGTGGCAGCAGTGCCTTTGGAGAGGCTCACTGACACTGCGGGCTGCGCGGCCCCGTGCTCCCACATCCCTCTGCACCCCCTTGCCTTGAGCAGCCAGAGGCCCTGGGGGCCGTTACTCAGGAGTCTGTCCCCCAGGGCAGACACGGAGGCACCGTGGGCCGAAAGGTGGGTACAAGCCTGGAGCACCAGCTGTCGCCTTTCCGAGGGGAGGGGGTCTCCAGGGCTGAGTTTACCACGCAGCCTCCTCTGCCCGCCACAGGTGCTCCCACACAGCCTCCATCCACTGTAGGTGCTCCCAGCACAGGAGCTCTGTTAGTCACGGGCCCTGAGTGGCAGAGCTTGGCTCCACAGCCTCACCAGCTGGTCTACCCTTCCTTTTCCTGGGCCCCACTCAAAACTGGAAGCCTCCGTGCCACCTGATAAAGGGATCCATGTCTTGTATCGTTCCATGTCCAGAGCCCAGAGGCCCTCCGGCTGCTGGGCTTTTCCCAGTGGTAGGAAACACAAGTCTCAAAGCTTGTCCTTGACCTGGGACAGGATGTCCTAACATGCCCAGATGTCTGGACTCCTAAAACCATTTTTTTTGAGATGGAGTTTCGCTCTTGTTGCCCAGGCTGGAGTGCAATGGCATGATCTTGGCTCACCACAACCTCCGCCTCCCGGGTTCAAGCGATTCTTCTGCTTCAGCCTCCTGAGTAGCTGGGATTACAGGCATGCGCCACCACACCTGGCTAATTTTGCATTTTTAGTAGAGACAAGGTTTTGCCATGTTGGTCAAGCTGGTCTCAAACTCCCAACCTCAGGTGATCCACCCACCTCGGCCTCCCAAAGTGCTGGGAGTACAGGTGTGAGCCTCCGCACCCAGCCTGACTCCTAAAACCTTTATGACTTGACCAGTCCCTGAATCTTGGCTCAGCCTCTCTCCCACCCTAGAGTACCCGTGTCCTAGCAGGATGTTCAGAGCTCCCGCCACTTCCTGCTCGCCAGGCCTGGTGGGTGCGATGCTGGCCGTAAACAGACCTGCGTGTTTATGCTTTGGATGACTGTCCATGTGTCTGCGAGTCTGTGAGCCGCTGTCCACCCATGTGAGCGGGAGCTGCCTTGACCTCCTCCCGGTGCAGTGGAGAGCCCTTTACCCAGCCAGGAGCCACAGACCACCGTCCGAGGCCGGGAGTCCGCTCCAGGAAGGAAAGCAGACAGCACGGCAGCTGAGCTGGCGCTGCTGGGGGACACTGTGGCTCTGCTGCCGTCCACCATAGTCCACCAAGCTCTTGTAGGGACCTGACTAGAAATCAAGCGGGAAGATGGTGACCATCACCCCTGCACCCTTTAGGCACCTGAGACGTTGCTGACACTGCCATTTTGACCAGGATGTCATATTGCTTTGTTGGGCTGGGGCTAGGGGTCATTTCTAAGGCTTCCATTTGGTCTTTTCTACTCCAATGATTTTTACGCCGTGGGCCAAAGGGCCCACGTGAGGATTTGCCCGCTGTTGAGCATGCCTGTTCCAATCACACATTCCTGGGCTGGGAAGTGATGGGCTGAGGCCTGGGCCAGGACTCCATATACTTCCTGCCCCACACTCCTATCCAGACGGGGAGCCTCTGAGGGTGCCTTGCGTCCCAGGTGTCTGCCTCCGCGCAGATCCTGATCTGGGCACCTGTCCCCAGGGCACAGGTGTCTAGATAAGTAGCTTCGGGTCCCTGGTAGAGGGACGGGGGGGTTGCTGCTGTCCACACTTGGAGTCCTGAGGCCTTTCACAAGGGGACCTGGGCCCTCTTTCATATCGTGGGCTCTGGCTCTGAGAACTGGCTTACGTAAGGGAACAAAGCAGCCGTTGTGTTTTCCACAGGAGCAGTGGGCCTGGACTCACTCACTCATTTTAAAACTCGCCGGTGCTGTGGACTAAGCCAGTGGTCCTCCGAGTATGCCCTTGGGACCACCTGGGAGCTTGTGAGAGGCAGAGCCTCGGCCCTGGCCCAGACCAACAGTCAGAAATTCTGGGCCTGGGGCTCAGCCACCTGTGCTCTAAGGAGACCTCCAGCAGCTGCTGCGCGCCCGCGTGTGAGAACCACGTGCAGGCTGCCCATCTGCGTCTCCTCTCAGGGCGTGGCTCCCCATGAGCCAGCTTCACAGGCCGCCGTGGTCAGGGTCTTCTGACCACTGCCCTGCCCCCAAACTTCCCGCCCACGGCCAGCAAACCTCAACAGGTGGGAGCTCCATAGCTGTACCGCCATGGATGCCGGGCTGACAGCATTGCCAGGCACTTGGTGGCATTCTGATCAACTGCGGCGTCTGTGCCCCGGGACCACGTCTGTGCCCTCTGTCCCAGGCCAGCTCCCGGAGGCGGAGCCAGAGCTGCACATGGTTTCTGGAGAACTCTCAGGAAAGCGGTGCAAGAAGTGGGGAGGGCGAGGAGCCGGCAAAGGGGGCTGGAGCCGTAGCCCCGCCCCATGGGCACCTGAGAGGTGGGCACAGCCCAGAGGTTCCCGCTTATGCGCAGACGTGGGTCTGAGCTGCTGTGGTGTGGCACGTGGTCCTCGGGCATCTCTGAATGAGCAGCTCTCGTCAGCCGAGGGCAGTGTTCTGGAGGACGGCGCAGGTGTGCATCTGCGGCAGCGGGGGAGAGGCACATGGAGCCCCAGGAGGGTCCTGGCGGAGCGGCCAGAGCAGACACCTTCACAGACGCAGTTCCTCAGCAGCAGTGCGGAGGGAGGGGGACACCCTGAAAACGCCTCCCTCGTAAATCCAGGCAAAACTTAAATAGCTTTTCAGGCACATGCCTGTCGTTACCAAAAAGAAAAGGAAAGCCCCAGGGATGACAGGTAAAGGGGGGCCTCAGTGCGGCGGCTGAGCTGACACTTCCCAGGGAATCTGCTGATCGTGGAAACCCTCAGGAACAGGAGGCAGGTCGCAGGCCACGCACACAGAGGCCTCTGTGGCTTCTAGATCCTCAAAGGGCTGCACCCAGTGAGAAGGTGGGTGAATCCAACTATCCAGCCACCGGATTCTGCCCGGGCTGACGGGAAACGTTTTCACTGAGCTTTATAATTACAGGCCATCCCCCTGTAGCGTCTGGAGAACCCCATGTGGAGAAATTACATCACCGTGGCCCCAGGTTGGTTGCTGCCTGGACCTGGCATAAGCCAACATAATCTTTTTTTTTTTTTGAGACAAGAGTTTCATTCCGTCACCAGGCGCCAGGTGGGAGTGCAGTGGCATGATCTTGGCTCACTGCAACTTCTGCCTCCCGGGTTCAGGCAATTCTCCTGCCTCAGCCTCCCGAGTAGCTGGGACTACAGGCGCACATCACCATGCCCAGCTAATTTTTGTATGTTTAGTAGAGATGGGGTTTTACCATTTTGAGCCAACATAACTTTATCTGGAGGTCTTGGCCCCAACCAAGGCTTCCCAGGCTTCAGATAACCCCCCAGGCTTTCCAGCATGACCTCACAGTCAAAGGTTATAAGATGCGTGGAAACACGAATCACGAACGAACAAGGACAGCCCTTGAACCTGACGGATGCAGGATACTGGGATTATTCTGTAAAGAATATAGAGTAAGTATGCCTAGAATGTTTATAACAAAAAATGTATAATGTGAAAAGTAAGATCTTAGCTGAAAACAGCAAGAAGATTTTAAAGAAAGTTGATAGAATTCCTAGAAACGAAACATATACTAATAATATTTAAAACTCAATGGGCTATTAAACAGCAGACTAGTCACGGTTGAAGAGCTGGTGATTTATAGATCTAAAGAGATTACTCAAAATGTGTCCCAGAGATAGGAAATATGAAAGAGAGGTTAAGAATGAGAACAGAAAACATCTACTATCAGTTTAACTGGGGCTCTAGCAGAAGATCCTGGAATAAGGTGAGAACGTTTTGAAGAAATATTGGCTGATAACTGCTCTCCAAATAGGTGAAAAACATGAATCACTTATCCAACAGGCACGGTAAAACCCAGATATGGCAAATAGAACGTCTACATCAAAACACACTGTAGCAACTTTGCAGAAAACCAAAAACCAAAACTGTTTAAAGCAGCTGGAGAGAAAGGACAGATTCCCTTCGAAAGGATAATGGACACAGCGCGGCAGCAAAGGTGGAGGCCTCTTCATGTATGTTCCGTGAGCTGGGAGCGCGGGCTTCTCCCTGGAACTTTTGAAATGAAGACTCTTGAGGCCCACCGCAGACCCACCGTGAAGACAGAAGTGACTCCGTGCTACTTGGGAGGCTGAGGTGAGAGAATCGCTTGAACCTGGGAGGCGGAGGTTGCAGTGAGCCGAGATCGCACCACTGCACTCCGGCCTGGCAACAGAATGAGACTCCGTCTCAGAGAAAAGGGCCAGGCATGGTGGCTCACACCTATAATCCCAGCACTTTCTGAGGCTGAGGCAGGTGGATCACGAGGGCAAGAGTTCAAGACCAGCCTGACCAACATGTTGAGACCCCTCTCTGCTAAAAACACAAAAATTAGCTGGGCCTGGTGGTGCATGCCTGTAATCCAGCTCCTCGGGAGGCTGGGGCAGGACAATCACTTGAACCCAAGAGGCAGAGGTTGCAGTGAGCCGAGATTGCATCACTGCACTCCAGCCTGGGTAACAAGGGAGACTGTCTCAAAAACGAAAAGAAAAACAAAAAACGTTTCCTGCCTTTGTATTTCTCAGGAAGAAGGTAGAGATTTTTATTGACTCTGGACTTTGTCAAATATCCATGTCGAAAATGTGAGAGCAACTATTAAAGAATGGAAAAAAAAAAAAAAAAAGTCCAGGCGTAGTGGCTCACGCCTGTAATCCGAGCACTTTGGAGGCCAAGGCGGGCAGATCACCTGAGGTCGGGAGTTTAAGACCAGCCTGACCAACATGGTGAAACCCCGTCTTTTTTAAAAAAAAAAAAAAAAAAGAATGGAAGCACTGTGTGTCTGTCAGTGGTGTTGGGACAGGAAACAGGGTGACTGAGGAATGCTAACAAAGAAGCCACTCGCCAAGGCGTGGGCAGGGGTGGCAGCGGGAGGGAAGCTGGTCCTGCAGGGTTCTGGACCTGCCAGCACTTGCTACCTCAGGCAGATCCTGGGGAGCGCTGCCCCTCCCTGTTAGGGCAGAACAGGTTTCTCCATTTCCAAGGTGTTTGATCTGCTGTGTATTCACAGGGTTCCAAAAGTCCCCAGGAAACAACTTAATATTGCAAACTTAGTGATCAAAACGCTGACCCCAATCAGGAAACACGTGGGTACCTGGGTGTTCCGGAAGCAGCAGTGAGGCCCCACAGGTGCGCCCCAAAACTGAGGCTGAGCTTGGGAAAGAATTCGAGGGTGAGCCGTGTGTTAGAAACTTCTTATTTTTTGAGACAGGCTCTTGCTGCCGCCCAGGCTGGAGCACAGTGGTGCCATCATAGGCCACTCAGCCTCAACCCCTGGGCTCAAGTGACCCTCCCGTCTCAGTCGCCTGCTACAGACCGCTGGGACTACAGACGTGCGCCACCACACCCAGCTCATTTTTGTATTTTTTTTTTTTTTGTAAAGACAGGGTTTTGCCATGTTGTCCAGGCTGGTCTTGAATGTGTGGGCTCAAGCAATCCGCCCACACTGGCTCCCAAAGTGCTGGGATTCCAGAGGTGAACCCCTGCACCCAGCGTAGACAGCAACTGTGGCAGAAGTTCCTCTGGACAGCCCGCCCGGCAGGCAAACACCTGGAGTCGCAGCGGAGCCAGGGCTGAGGGCATATGCATACCCAGTTTTGTTTTGTTTTTTGAGACAGAGTCTTGCTCTGTCACCCAGGCTGGAGTCTGGTGGTACCATCAGGGCTGACTGCAGCGTTGACTCCAGGGCTGAAGTGATCCTCCCACCTCGGATTCACAAAGTGCGGAGAATACAGGCATGAGCCAGGGCACCCAGCCTGCCCACTTCTGCTTACATGCCAATTAAGGGGCGGTGTATGCAGAAATCTCTAGGATGAGGGTGGTGACTTCCAGGTTGCCCGGTTGTGGCCATGGACAGGGGTGGTACCTTCTGGGTGTGTTGCCATGGCAACAGTGAAATGACTTGGCATACCGGCGGGCGTGTCTTACGGGGAGGTGGCTCCACCCTACACCTGTTTTAGCTAGCCCTCACTTTTGTCCAGTGTGTCCAAACCCTGCCTCCTACCTCAGGACGAAGTTTGCCCCGACTGCTGGGCCCTGGGAGAAGTCGTTCTTCAATGCTGGGAATGCATTGAGCAGGGCCGCAGGCCAGGGGCAGGAGCGGAGCCCCTCCCCGCCAACACCCAGCAGTCTTTGTGTCCTGGGCACAGAGGGCCGGCATGGCGAGGGCAGCCCCCTGGCAGGAGACGGTAGAATTGTGATGGGATTGCCCTGATTTTGCAGGTCAGCTTGGGGAGTGGGGTGGAGATGACTTTCCCTTCATTGGTGTCCTCTGAATTTCTTTCAGCAATGTTTT
>NW_016107764.1:2598905-2605200 GCF_001604975.1 Cebus imitator | reverse complement strand
AGTAGAGACGGGGTTTCACCATGTTGACCAGGATGGTCTCGATCTCTCGACCTTGTGATCCACCCGCCTCGGCCTCCCACAGTGCTGGGATGACAGGCGTGAGCCACCGCGCCCGGCCTTGTTTTCTAGTCTTAAGTATACAGTCTCGCGGTTCTTTGGCTACGTTTATTCCTGAGTGTTTTATCATTTGCAGTGCTATCGTGTGTGGAGTTGTTTGCTTAGTTTCATGTTTGGATTGCCTGCTGCTAGCCCGAAATACAACTGATGTTTGCCTACTGCGGAGACAGCCTGCCGGGCATGGCACCTGTCCTCCAGGGCCTCTCTGGACAGTCCAGCACGGTGGCTGGGCCCGGGGGGCAGACTGGCTTGCCCCGCCGGGTCATATGCAGGCAGGACCTGGGTTTCTGGGACCCAAGCTCTCACCCCCGCCTGTTTGCCCACCAGGTCCCATGGACAGCACTGTCGACAGGCCCTCCTCCCTGGGCTTGGCATGGAGGGGCCCTCTTGGTTCTGGAGCCTCAGCTGGTCCGAACCGAGCAGTCCACAGCTCCCGCCCTGGACTGGGCTGTGGGCCTGGCAGGTGAGGAAGAGAATGCTCCTCTGGCTGCAGCTGCTGGCCCAAGGAGCAGCCTCTTTTCTGGAGGCATTTTTTCCACACTAAGGAAAGGGAATGGATCATTTGAGCCCAGGAGTCAAGGCGAGGCAGGACGCCTGGAAGGGGTGGGGCGGCCGTGATCTGTGGGACGTGGCTTCCTGCTCTGCCCCGCGGAACAGGAGGCTTTGCCGTCCGAGAAACACGTTTGGAAGTGAGACAGTGTGAGCTTACTCAACTCACCTGCTGAATTCCTGAGTTAAAAAAAAAAAAATAACTGATCATTCTGAGGGGATCCCAGCAACAAACTTACATTTTTTAAAATGGATAAATTAGAGCAGCTTGACCAACATGGTGAAACCCCATCTTAAAAAAAATAATAATGGATAAATAAAACACAAAAACCAAGAATGGAGCACTAATTCTGTGTTTCCTGTGCAAACGGGCCTCTGGGGAGCCAACGGCATGAGACGAAAGTTTATCATCGCAGAGTTATTCCAGCCAGTGAACGAAGACGGCAGAGCTGAGGGGATGCCCACTTCCCATGCCAGGCAGCGCATGCCAGCCTCCGAGGGGACGCAGGCCTCACCCCTGCAGACCCACCAGAAACCTGATCGGCTCCACCGTGTCCCATCCTGACACATTTCAGAGCCTTCTGGGGGCAGAGTCTGATCCCCCACCCTGAAACCCTGAGCGTGTTTGCTGGGGAACTACTGGCTGGAGCCTCTGGGGACCACAGCTAAGAGGCCGAAAGCCAAGCGGGCTTGGAGCTGGGGAACGCTGGGGCCCTTCCTTCCCACCCTGGGAGGCAGCTGCCCGAGTCACCGCCCTCCCCTGTCCTCCCCCTGCTCACGAGCAGGGCTTCTCTTGGGCCTGGTCTGAGGATGCTGGACTGTGGGGTGCTGGACATGGGCCTGCCCTTGGCCTCAAGGCTGGGACTCCTGGCTGAGTCCCACTCCACCCACACCTCCTCCAGCTCTGCCAGGAAGACGGGGCTTCACCTGGCCTCTGAGGACAGGGGCTGGATGGAGCCCATTCGCCAAGACCAGGCTGAGCAGCGCACACTGGGTCCACCCCATTCGTCCTCTTCTGTCTCACATCGAGATGGATTCAGAGGTGACGCCAGTGCAGGCAGAGTGGCTTTGCGGCTCCCTGGGTGGTGGCCAAGATGTGGACGGCCTTCATGTGGACAGTGGCTTTGCGCGTTCACCGGCACAGGGTCCACGGAGGCTGCTACGCCAGCAGAGGGCAGCAAAGCACCTCCCAGCCCCGGTGTCTGGTCCTGGCCAGTCTCACTCCTGCTTCTGACCAGAGTGGGGACAGCAGGCTGCGCCCCATCTGGGAGGTGCCACATCACCCCCCGAGGGGAAACCAGCTCAGTAAGGGGGGGGGCTAGCGTCATCTCAGCAGCCCGTGCCCCAACACGTCCAGGAGGACGGTGGTCCCCAAAGTCCTCCTCCCCAGAGATTTCTCATCCCTAGGATGACAGTCACAGGCAGGTTTTGGAAACATTGAACGTAAATTCTTCTAATTGGTAAAATGTAAAAAAAAATAACAAAAAAACTCGATCCTGGTTACTTTATAATATATATACTCAAAGGATATAAATTTTGTTTTCATTTCAGCCTCTCTGGACATGGGAAGGATTTGCTGAGAGGTGGTGATTACCCACAGTCATATTGTGACCTGTGCATCCCCAACACTGAGCATTGAAAGTCAACAGAAAATTTGAAAAAGAGGGCAGTCCATGCCATGGAATAGATATCATTTGAAAAAAACGTAAGTAGGCGCTGCTGGTGCTCACACACATGCTCTCATTTACTGTCAAGAACCCAAGAACCAGGATTCCCTACAAAACCTTCATTTGAGAATCCATTTTATTTTATTTTATTTTATTGAGCTGGAGTCTTGCTTCATTGCCCAGGCTGGACTGCAGTGGTGTGATCTCAGCTCACTGCAGCCTCTGCCACCCGAGATTACAGGTGCCCGCCATCACACCCGGCTAATTTCTGTATTTTAGTAGAGACAGAGTTTCACCATGTTAGCCAGGCCAGCTTCAAACTCCTGACCTCAAGTGATCCATCCACCTTGGCCTCCCAAAGTGCTGGGATTACAGGCATGAGCCACCGGGCCCAGCTGAGAATCTATTTTAAATTAGAAAAGTGGTCAGGATTAAGGTGTGGTGGCTCACACCTTAATCCAAGGACATTGGAAGGTCAAGGTGGGAGGATCACTTGAGCCCAGGAGTTCAAGACTAGCCTGGGCAACATAGAGAGACCCCCATCTCTATAAAAAAAAAAATGCAAGAAGTAGCCAGGCATGGTGGCCCACTCCTGTGGTCCCAGCTACTCGGGAGGCTGAGATGGGAGGATTGCTGGGGTCCCAGAGGTCGAGGCTCCCAGACCCATGGCAGTGAGCTGTGATCATACCACTGTATTCCAGCCTGGGCAACAGAAGGAGATTCTGTCTCAGAAAACTACAAAAACGAAAACTTCCCTTCATTGGCCAGACGCAGTGGCTCATGCCTGTAATCCCAGCACTTTGGGAGGCCGAGGCGGGTGGATCACGAGGTCAGGAGATAGAGACCATCCTGGTCAACATGGTGAAACCCCGTCTCTACTAAAAATACAAAAAATTAGCTGGGCATGGTGGCGCGTGCCTGTAATCCCAGCCACTCAGGCGGCTGAGGCAGGAGAATTGCCTGAACCCAGGAGACAGAGGTTGCGGTGAGCCGAGATGGCGCCATTGCACTCCAGCCTGGGTAACAAGAGCGAAACACCGTCTCAAAAAAAAAAAAATTAGCTGGGTGTGGTGGCATGCACCTGTAATTCCAGCTACTCAGGAGGCTGAGGCAGGAGAATTGCTCGAACCTAGGAGGCGGAGATTGCTGTGAGGAGAGATCATGCCACTGCACTCCAGCCTGAGCAACAGAGTAAGGCTTCATCTCACAAAAAAATAAAACTGAATGTCACATTTGATGCACATGGCTTCCTGAACACAGCGTTGAGCCAGGAGGACGCAAGCCTCCCTGCACCCCAGCCCCACCCTGGCTGTGCGCACACCTCTTTGTTGATCCTCAAACTTTGAAAAACACCCTCATGTTATTACAACCGTATACTCATTGTGTCTGCAATGTGGCTCAAACCTTTCCCCATACACCGTTCTGTTAAAAGCCTTTTATTGATTTTTGGGGATATAAATATAAAATGTTCCTGTACAAATATTGCTGGAAAGTTCTTTGAAGTTTCGGCACTAAAAGCCCAGAGGGGATCAGTGGCAGGAACGTGACTCTTGCAGGTGTCCTGTGGGCTCAGCTTCCGGTGAGGCAGTATCTAGGGTTCAGAAGACCATTCAAACAACCACACAGGTGGGATAAAGCAAGTATCATTCATTTGGCAGAAACCATAGCAAAATCTAATAACATGCTGCCAAATCATGTAAGTGGAAAACAACCATCTATACCAAATATTACTATTTGTCATTTAGAGGATAAATTATCTGACTCAATAAATAAAATTATGGCAGATGGAATGAAGGTGATGATTTGGAATGAGGGGATTAGTGGTCCCTGGCAGTGCTCCCGACTCTACTTCATCTTCAGGTGTGTGGGAGGGGCCGGACTGCCTGGTCCACCATGAGGGGCCATGTGGGGGGCCACTGAGGGATCACGGGGGTGGGGAGGATCATGAGGTGGTGCCATGTGACCAGTATTGGCCAATGAGGAATGAGAGGAGGTATTTACGTGGCACCTTTACACCATGTGACCAGTATTGGCCAATGAGGAATGAGAGGAGGTATTTACGTGGCACCTTTATACCATGTGACCAGTATTGGCCAATGAGGAATGAGAGGAGGTATTTAACTTTCTATTCCACGGCCCTCCAGAGCCCCTGTCTCTCATCTAGGAAGACCCACAATGTTCAGCCTGGGCCCTGAAGCAAAGATGGAAGACAGAACCTCAACCAACCTCTGCCATGCAATGCGAGTGAAAACAAGCTGTGGCTTTAAGCCAGAGACCTGGGCTTGCTTGTGAGTGGCAGAAGGAAGCCTGTCCCAGTGTATGGACTGTGGACTTTGCTACAGCAAACCCCATAGGACACTCCCTAGTGGCCTGACAGCAAAACACTTATCAGAAGGACAGAGACCAAGGTTATGCAAAACACTTGGCAAAACTGTCTCCAGGAAAACTGGGAAGCAAGTCACATATCAATGAACTTGTGCCCAAGAGAAGGGGCGGAAATAGAGCTAGTCAAATGTGTGGGTGGCTGCGGCCACGCTTGCTGGGCGTTGACAAGCGAAACTGTGTTTGACCACCGCAAGCAGCAGCAGCAAGCCCTGGAGGGGAGGACGGGATCTAATTTCTAAAGTTGTCACATTATGTTGTTTATTACTTTTACCGTTAGTGTTTTTGAGGCAGAGCCTTGCTCTGTTGCTCAGGCTGGAGTGCAGTGGCACGGTCTTGGCTCACTGCTGCCTCAATTGCCCCAGGCTCAGGTGATCCACCCATCTCAGCCTCCTGAGTAGCTGGTGTGCACAAGTGTGCACCACACCGTGCCTGGCTAAGTTTTTTGTATTTTTTGTAGAGATGGGGTCTTGCTATGTTGCCCAAGCTCGTCTTGAACTTCTGGGCTCAAGCGATCCTCCTGCCTTGACCTCCCAAAGTGCTGGGATTACAGGCGTGAGCCACTGCATCCAGGCCTACACCTTATTATATTTACATGTAAATATACGTATATATATTTTATATTTATATATTATATATGTATATATATGTGTGTGTGTATTTTTTGAGACAGAGTCTCACTCTGTCACCCAGGCTGGAGTGCAGTGGCGCAATCTCAGCTCACTTCAACCTCCCCCTCCCAGGTTCAAGCAATTCTCCTGCCTCAGCCTCCCAAGTAGCTGGGACTACAGGCGTGTGCCACCACATTTGGCTACTTTTTGTATTTTTAGTAGAGATAGGGTTTCGCCATGTTGGCCATCCTGACCTCAAGTGATCTGCCTGCCTTACCCTACCAAAGTGCTGGGATTACAGGCGTGAGCCACCGTGCCCAGCCTCTGTATTGTTTTAAATGTCTACTTTTCAACAGAAAGTCATTAAACATGCAAAGAAACAGGAAAGTATGCTCATACACCTAAGAAAAGCAAATCAACAGAAAGAGCCACTGAGGAAGCCCAGGCATTGCACTTACTAGATGAAGACTTAAAATTAGCTATTGTTGAATAGCCCTGTTCAAAGAGCTAAGGAAATATATATCTTTTTCTTTTTTTTCCGCCTGTGCCTCACAAGGCCCGAGTAGGGCATGGCTGCCCGCCCCCTGGGCCGCCGAGGACTGCTCTACCCCTCCATTCTGGCCGCCGGGAGCAGAGGAGCTCCGGCGAAGCTGGAGGGGACAGGAAATAATATTTAAAGAGCTAAACTATGACAGAAATCTCTCACCGGATACAGGATATGCATTAAGAGGTAAAAATTGTAAAAAGGTGGCTGGGAGCAGTGGCTCACGCCTGTAATCCCAGCACTGTGGGAGGTCAAGGCGGACAGATCACCTGAGGTCAGGAGTTTGAGACCAGCCTGGCTGACATGGTGAAACTCCATCTGTACCAAAAATACAAAAAGTAACCAGGCATGGTGGTGCGTGCCTGTAGTCCCAGCTATTTGGGAGGCTGAGGCAGGAGAATCTCTTGAGCTCAGGAGGCAGAGGT
>NW_016107764.1:2564285-2598300 GCF_001604975.1 Cebus imitator | reverse complement strand
TGTGAAGAACATGCAAGATTGTTGCATAGGTACACACGTGGCAGTGTGATTTGCTGCCTTCCTCCCCATCACCTACATCTGGCTTCTCTCCCCTTGCTATCTCTCCCCAGCTCCCCATCCCCCCATAAAAAAGATATTATATTTATAAACAAACATGTGCCAAACAACAGAGCCTCAAAATACCTGGAGCAAACAGAATTAAAGAGAGAAACAGGCAATTCAACGATAATAGTTGAAGACTTCAATACTCCACTTTCAATAATGAATGGAACAAGTAGACAAAAATCAGCAAGGGAAGAGAAGACTTGAGCAACACTTAGATTTTACAGACATCGTTGGACCATTCCACCCAACACTAAAAGAATACACACTTTTCTCAAAAGCACATGGGACATTCTGTAGTGTAAGTCATATGTTAGACCATAAAACAAGTCTCAGTGAATTTCACTGGATTGGAGCCAAGCGCCGTGGCTCATGCCTGTAATCCCAGCACTTTGGGAGGCTGAGGCAGGCAGATAACTTGAAGCCAGGAGTTCGACACCAGCCTGGTCAACATGGTGAAACCCTGTCTCTACTAAAGTTAGTCAGGCATAGTGGCACACGCCTGTAGTGCCAGCTACTCGGGAGGCTGAGGCAGAGGAATTGCCTGAACCTGGGAGGTGGAGGCTGCAGTGAACAGAGACGACGCCACAGAGAGAGACTGGCGACAGGGTGACAGACGGAGCCTGGGCAACAGAGAGCGACTCCATCTCAAAAAAAAAAAGGAAAAAAATTTTTAGTGGATTGAAATCATACAAAGTATGTTCTATGACCACAGTGGAATGAAATTAGAAATCAAGGAACAGAAGAAAATTTGAAAAATTCACAAATTTGTGAAAATTAAGCAACATACTCCTAAATAACCCATGGATCAAAGAGGAAATTCTAAGGGAAATTAGAAAAACTTTGAAATGAATTTTTTTAAAAATACCAAAACTTATGGGATACAATGGAAGCAGTGCTCAGAAGAAAATGTGTAGCTAGAAATTCCTGCATTAAAAAGAAAAAAACATCTTGAGAGGCTAAGGTGGGAGGATCGATCGAGGCCAGGAGTTCAAGACCAACCTGGGCAACAAAGCAAGATACCACCTCTTTAAAACATTTAAAAATTAGCCAGGCATGGTGGCACATGCCTGTACTCCCTGCTCCTCAGGAGGCCAAGTGGGAGGATCACTTGAGCCCAGGAGTTTGAGGCTACAGTGAGCTGTGATTGTGCCAATGCACTCCAGCCTGGGCAACAGAGGAGACCCTGTCTCAAGAAGAAAGAAAAGGAAGGAAGAAGGAAGAAGAAGGAAGAAGAGAAGAAGAGGAAGAAGAAGAAGAAGAAGGAAGAAGAAGAAGAGGAGGAGGAGGAAGAAGAAGAAGAAAGAAGAGGAGAAGAAGAAGAAGAAGAAGAAGGAGGAGAAGAGGAGGAGGAAGAGGAGGAGGAGGAAGAAGAAGAAGAACAAGAACAAGAAACAGCATTTTAAGTCAATAACCTAACTTCCCTTCTTAAGGAACTAGAAAAGAAGACCAAATTAAATCCAAAGCAAGCAACAAGAAATAACAGGTTAGAGCCACCGGGCACGGTGACTCACACCTGTAATCCCCACACTTTGGGAGGCTGAGGAGGGTGGATCACGAGGTCAGGAGTTCAAGACCAGCCTGGCCAACACAGTGAAACCCTGTCTCTACTAAAAATACAAAAAATTAGCTGGGCGTAGTGGCATGCACCTGTAATCCCAGCCACTAGGGAGGCTGAGGCAAAAGAATCGCTTGAACCCAGGAAGTGGAAGTTGCAGTGAGGTGAGACTGCGCCACTGCACTCCAGCCTAGGTGACAGCTAGAGTCATCTCAAAAAAAACAAAAAGAAAAAGAAAGAAATAATAAGTTAGAGCAGACATAAATGAAATAGAGAACAGAAAAACAGTAGAGAAAAACCAATCACATTAAAAGTTGATTCTATGAAAAGATAAAATTGGCTTTCCATGCCGATAGCGCCCATACAATCATGGTGAATGTTCCTAAAAGCCCCCGGACTCTCTGCAAGAAGCATGGCAAGTACCGACCCCACAAAGCGAGACAGTTCAAGAAGGGCAAGGATTCTCTGTATGCCCAGGGAAAGCGGCGCTGTGACGGGAAGCAGAGTGGCTATGGTGGGCAGACTAAGCCGATTTTCCAGAAAAAGGCTGGAACTGAAACGAAGGTTGTGCAAAGGCTCGAGTGCATTGAGCCCAACTGCAGGTCCAAGAGAAGGCTGGCCATGGAGCGACGCAAGCATTTTGAGCTGGGAGGACACAAGAAGAGAACGGGCCAAGGGATCCAGTTCTAATCGCCGCCTTTTCTTTTATTATGAAGACAATAAAATCTTGAGTTTATGTTCAAAAACAAGACAACAAAAAACAGCAAACTGACACTTTTTAGCCAGACTTACCAAGAGAAAAAAGAATGCAAAATGGGTTCAATATGTGAAATTTAAGCAACGTAATACATCCTCTTAAATTAGTAAAAGGAGGGAACAAACGTGAGGCATTTTCCTGAAGACAAACAAATGGCAGAAGGGCACACAAAAAGATACTTGGTGTCATTGGTTATTGGAGAACTGCAAATCAAACCACTAGGAGATACTACTTTATACTCAGTAGAATGGCCGTGATTTATTTTTATTTATTTATCAGTTATTTATTTATTTATGTTGAGACAGAGTCTCGTTCTGTTGCCCAGGCTGGAGTGCAAAGGTGCAATCTTGGCTCACTGCAACTTCTGCCTCCCGGGTTCAAGAGAGTCTCCTGCCTCAGCATCCCGAGTAGCTGGGATTACAGGCGTGCACCATGATGCCCCGCTATTTTTTTTTGTATTTTTAGTAGAGACAGGATTTTACCACATTGGCCAAGCTGGTCTCAAACTTCTGAAGTCAAACGATCTGCCTGCCTCGGCCTCCCAAAGTGTTGGGATTACAGGCATGAGCCACCGTGCTTGGCCTCATAATTGATTTTTAAAAATGGACAAAAACAAGTGTTGGTTGATGAAGAGGTAGAGAAATTAAAATCCTCATACATTGCTGAAGGGGACGAAAAATGGTGCAGCCACTTTGGGAACCAATGACAGTTCCTCAGAAAGTTAAACCCGAATTACAATACGACCCAGCCGTTCCATTCCTAGGTGTATACCCAAAAGAATGGAAAACATGTCTATACAGAAACTTACACACTCATGTTTACAGGAGAAGTATTCATCATAGCTAAAAAGTGAAAACTCAAATGTCTATCAACAGTGAGTGGATAAAGAGAAGGTGGATTTTCCTGCAATGGAATATTATTCAGCCATGAACAGGAACAAAACACTGACACATACTATGGCTTGGATGAGCGCTGAACACATGCTGCTGGATGAAAAAGCCAGACATGAAAGTCCATATATAGCCTGATTCCCTTCATAGGAAACACCCAGAGAAGGCCAATCCCCCGGGACAGAAAGCAGAGCAGGCTTCCAGGGGGTGGAGAGTTCCTGTTAAAAGGTGTGGGGTTTGTTTTGGGGGTGATGGAAATGTTCTGGAATTACGTAGTGGTAATGGTTGCATAACCTAATTGTACCAAAAACTACTGTGGATTGTACACTTTAAAGGGGTGAATGTTAGAGATTATTTTAATGCATGAAGCGTGTGTTGAGCGGGAGAGAGATGTTTAGACAAGAACCGGCTGCGTTGAGAGCCGGAATGAACGGGAAGGACGCCAGCCGTATCGTCAGGGACTTACAAAGCTGGAAGGCACAGCTAGTGAGCCCTAAGCAGAAACGCTTTGAGTGACAGAGCCCAACGTACCTCAGCCTTAAATCAAGGATTAAGTCCAGAGTAAGGCCGACGCCCACAATTAAATCTCTGCAAATACTTTTAAGTAACAAAATGGCTCCAGGAAAAGTCCCTGCAGGGACTGCGGTGCTCATGATTAAGTCAAGAACTAGAGGCCGGAGTGCGCAAAGCAAAGCTGCTGTCAGACCTTTCGTCTCCGGCAAGGATCTGCCGCGTGGCCCTGGCCTGCGGAGCCGCCGGGATCAGATGGGGAGGAAGACACTTCCCTCTGCCATTTCTTTAAAGTTTTTATGGTGGAAAATTTGAACACACGCACAAGCGAACAGAGTAAGATAAAGAGCTCCCAGGCGCCATCACCCGCTTCAACAACGAGAAGCCCGTGGCCAGCCTTCCGTCCCCAGACCCCATCCATCCCCCACGTCCCATCCTCCGTGTATGTCTATCAAAGACAAGGGAGCTTTTACAAAACCATAATCCCAGCATCACTACTGGGCCTTAATATCAGCAAACAATAAGGGCCCTTACATTTGTAAGACCCCCACTAAAGTTCACAAGTACGTGGGTCTATGAAACGGCAAGCAAGCTGTGCCAGGCACCGAGCCCAGACCCCACCTGGAGTCCCAGCGCTCACTGCCCCGGGATTGCCCCATGCCAGCCCTGCCCTCTGCAACCCCGAGCATGAGTTCTAGGATCTGGGACAGGAATGTGGACCCCAGAGAGGGACTCAGGGCCAGCAGGCTTCCCTCCCCTCGGGCTTCTGACTCAGGATTCCTAGGAATTCCAAGTGTCTCTGAACTATTGATACCACCGGCCGCTGAAGGTCAGGAGAGAGTGCTGTCTCTACACCGTCTGGAGATCGGGGGCAGTGGCCTGGAAACATGGTGCCTGCCTGCCTTTCCCTCTGCTTTCCCGCAGAGACCTGGACTGTCTCTGCCATCCCACATCTAGGGACGGTTCCTCCACCTTGAATCCTAGGGTAAGGTTACAGTATCCCTGGCTCAGCAAAGCTAGTAACATTGCTGAAAATGGCTACCCTGAACAACACAGTTTCTTTTTCTTGTTTTTTTGTTTTTTGTGTTTTGAGACGGAGTTTCGCTCTTTGCCCAGGCTGGAGTGCAATGGCGTGGTCTCAGCTCACTGCAACCTCTGCCTCCCGGGTCCAAGCGATTCTCCTGCCTCAGCCTCCCTGGTATCTGGGACTACAGGTGCGCGCCACCACGTCCAGCTCATTTTTGTGTTTTTAGTAGAGACGGGGTTTCACCTTGTTGGCCAGGCTGGTCTCGAACTCCTGACCTCAGGTGATCTGCCGGTCTCAGCCTCCCAAAGTGCTGGGATGCCAGGCGTGAGCCACCATGCCCGGCCAACAACACATTTTCAGTGTAGACAAAACAACTTTCTCCTGGAAGAAGATGCCATCTAAGACTTTCATAGCGGGAGAGAGGCCAGTGTTTGGCTTCAAAGCGTCAAAGGGTGGGAGGATCACTTGAACCAGATGTTTGAGACCAGCCTGGGCAACAGGGTGAGACCCTGACTCTGCAGAAAAATACAAAAATTAGCCGTGTGCGGCAGCGTATTCCTGTAGTCTCAGCTACTTGGGCAGCTGAGGCAGGAGAATTGCTTGAGCCCGGGAGGTTGAGGCTGCAGTGAGCTGTGATCACCATTGCACTCCAGCCTGGGCAACAGAGTGAGACCCTGTCTCAAAAAAAAAAAAAAAAAAAAGAGCCAGGCAAAAAAAAAAAAAAAAAAAGAGCCAGGCACAGTGGCTCACACCTGTAATCCCAGCACTTTGAGAGGCTGAGGCAGGCGGAGTAGAGACGGTGAAACCCTGTCTCCACTAAAAGTACAGAAATGAGCCGGGCATGGTGGCGTGCACCTGTAGTCCCAGACACTCGGGAGGCTGAGGCAGGAGAACCACTTGGATCTGGGAGGCGGAGGTTGCAGTGAGCCGAGGTTGCACCAGTGCACTCCAGCCTGGGCGACAGAGCGAGCCTCTGTCCCCCTAAAAAAGAAAGAAGTGATACACTGGTGCGGTTGTCACCTCGTGGGATTCTTGTTGTTAGAGATTATTTAGTGCGTTTTGGTCAGAGGACCGTCTACGGGATATTGATCATTTGGGTTGTTCCAAAACTTCTCTGTGGCCTGACAAAGGAGCAGAAGTGTCCCACAGGATCAAAAATAAAAAAGGATGGTTGAGCCGCGAGCGCCTCTGCATTTGTGTCTCTGGGCCCCGGCGTCTGTGAGGTCTGCTCTGCAAGCTGGGGCCTGCTGTCCCTGTGGTAGACAGGCATCCAAGACCATTGCTTGGAGCCCACCGGTTGCCGGGTGTTGTCTGCTCCGTTTCCAGGGGGTCCGGGGGTCTCCTCATAGCGAGTGTGGCTGCGCCCGGCACCTCCTGCAGTGTTTGGAGAACTTTCCGCGTCTTGTTCCGCGGCCCTGTGCCCTGTGCTTTCGTTTCTTGCTTTGCACTGAACGCGTCGTGCTTCCTCTGCCGGCCTGCTGCGTGAGGCCTGCATGTCCGCTCTGACCTTGGCTGCCTTGGGGCTCGGACAAGCTTGTCCTGCTCCTGTCCGCTGCAGCCGAGCTGCCTGCTCCCCGGGCCCCTCTCGCCGGCCCTGGGCCCGGAGTGTGCCTGGGGCTGCACTCCCTCCTCTCCCCCCTCAGGCGCGTGGTTGTGACCCCCCATGCACCCATCTGTTTCTTTTCTCATTTCTTCTTCCTGACCCCTCCTCATGTTCACACCATAGGCGGGCCTGGAGGCCCGAGGCCGCTGTTCTCACGATGGGCTCATGTTTTTTTTTTTTTTTTTTTTTTTTTTTGAGACGGAGTTTCGCTCTTGTTACCCAGGCTGGAGTGCAATGGTGCGATCTCGGCTCACCGCAACCTCCACCTCCTGGGTTCAGGCAATTCTCCTGCCTCAGCCTCCTGAGTACCTGGGATTACAGGCACGCGCCACCATGCCCAGCTAATTTTTTGTAGTTTTAGTAGAGATGGGGTTTCACCATGTTGACCAGGATGGTCTCGATCTCCTGACCTTGTGATCCACCCGCCTCGGCCTCCCAAAGTGCTGGGATTACAGGCTTGAGCCACCGCGCCCGGCGGGCTTATGTTTAAGAGACAGCTGGACGGCCAGGGAAAAAGGCCCAAGATCGGGGATGGGGTCTGAGGCCGGGATGAAGGTCTGAGGTGGAGAAAGACGTCTAAGGCAGGGAGGGAGCTCTAAGGTGGGGAGGGCAGGGTCCTCAGGAGGGCAGCGGCAGGGATGGCAAATGGGGCCCCTCCCATTTCCACGCCTTCACCCCAGGCCCATGCGTTCTACTTATTGGGGAGGAGATGCCGAGGACGCTGTACTTATGGGTTCGGGGCATAGGCCCCACCTTGGAGCGCAGTGCCCAGCTCCACAGCCCTTGGCCACCGGCTGCCCCTTGAGCATGACTCCGCAGGGCATTTCCGCCACCTGAGGGCCGAAGCTCTGGCGCTACCATGCGGATCACCACGGCGACCACAGGGCCCTTGAAGGGGCTTGTCGTGCTGCCTGTGCTGCCTTTGCCAAAAGCGGCCCCTGGGGCTCAGCTGTGTTACGTGGCATCCTGCCAGGCACAGCTCCCGAGGCTGGGAGGCGTTCCTTCCCTTCCCTGCCGAGAAAGAGGAATAGAAGCAGTTTGTGGTTCCCTGGGATGGACGACAGTGGGATCCCTCTCCTCGGGCTTTGTCTCAGGCTGTGTCACAGGGCTGCAGCAACCTCACGCCCTCTATCACCCTGCAGCCCAAGGGCCCCCATCACCTGGCAGGCCGTGGAGCATCATGGTGGCCCACTGTGGCAGGGGCTGTGGCACTGGGACCTGGGGACGCGCCGGATGCCTGTTTAGACACCTCCCACTCCAGAGATGGACAAGGAACCGGAAAGAAAATGGCACAATGAATAATCAACGCAAAGCCGCACGGAGACCAAGGCCAGCGTGGGGTGAGAGCCGAGCCGGAGAGGTGGCTCGGACGTGCAGACCCATGGCGTCGCCAAGGAGCAGGACATGCAGGGCTCCGGCCCCCCGTGTGTCCTCAGCCCTCTGAAGCCACACAAGGCCTCTTAGATTCTGTAACTATAGTCATATACCTGGTGCCACCTTGGAACACAGACACAGGTGGGCAAGAAGTGAACTGTGCTGTCTTCACAGCTGAGGTCCATTTTTATCTGCCCAGCCATGCCTCTGACTCTTGGGCCCAGACAGCGGGTTCCCTCTCCTGGGGGCTTGTCTCAGGCTGTGGCTGCTTCGGCATGCAGGGGGCTGGAACACATCCAGGCCCTGTCCTCCGCCTCTCCCTCCCCAGCGTCTGCTGAGACGAGCTCACCCCCTCCCAGGCCCTGCCCTGATAAATCTCCCAGCACACGCTGCCCTAGATCCCGGCAGTGTTATTTCTGGGGAACCACTCCTTCCCCACCCTCCGTCCGTGGCTCAGCCGGGCCAACCCCACCCCCAGCTCCAGGCCCCAAGATGGCTCAGGTGGACCTATCTCCTGGGGCTGCCTCAAGCAAGGACCACAAAGTGGGGGGTCAAACAGCAGAGATGTACTGTCTCGACATTCTGGAGGCCAGAGCCTGCGATGCGGGTGTCGGCAGGGCGTGCTCCTCTGAAACGCTGCGCTGACCTCTCCCTGTTCATCAGCTTCTGGCTGTTTGCTGCCAAACCGTGGCAGTCCCAGGCCTGCGGCGACAGTGCTTCAGCCTCTGCCTCCGTCACTTCTTGAGTCCTCACAGGGCGGCATTTCCTTGTAAGGACACCACTCCATTAGGAGTGGGACCCACCCTGGTGACCTCATCCTCACTTGATTACGTCAGCAAATGCTCTATTTCCAAGTAAGGTCGCATTCGCAGGTACTAGGATGAGGACTTCAGCATGTCTTTTTGGGGGGCACAGTTCAGCTCAGGACAGCAGGCCATTCGATGAGAACTAACCTGCTGTTTCTGGAATTTCGGGAGCAAGGCTCATGGGCTTCCTCTGCCTTGTCAGCTCTGTGCTGGCCTGGCCCTGCGGATCTTGGCCCTCCGGGCTCTCCAGGCTGGAGCTGCAACCTGATGCTGCATGACCCCAGCCCCCACCCCCTCAGTACTACCAGCTAAGTTGCCTTTTTATTTTCTGTTTTTAAAGACAGTTTGAGCTGGGCGCCATGGCTCATGCCTGTATTCCCAGCACTTTGGAAGGCCAAGGCGGGCGGATCACCTGAGGTCAGGAGTTCGAGACCAGCCTGGCCAACAGAAAGAAACCCCATTTCTCTGAAAGATACAAAATTAGTTGGGCATGATGGTAGGTGCCTGTAATCCCAGCTACTCGGGAGGCTGAGGCAGGAGAATTGTTTGAACCTGGGAGGCAGAGGTTGCAGTGAGCTGAGATTGTGCCACTGCACTCCAGCCTGGGTAACAAGAGCAAAACTCCTTCTCAAAAAAAAAAAGACAGCCTGAGCTGGGTTTCTGGGGATTGGCTGGAGTCTGGGCTTCACTCATCACTCCAAGGGGCCTCAGGGTCTGGGTCCTGCCATGTGGCCACTTCTCCAGCTCTGGGAGGGGCCCAGGAGCTCTGCCCAGCTGGGATGGGGGTGCAGGCCCCTCAGATCAGAGTACCCCAGCTCTCTGGGCTTTTCTATCACAGAGATGCCCGAGTTGGTCAGTTTGGAAACAGTTATTCTTGCCATAGTTTTTTTTCCTAGTGAATCTTTGGATCTTGCAAAGAAAAGTCAACTCCTTATCTGAACCCAGGTCTCTGCTGGAGTCGGCTCTCCCTGGGACCCCTCCCCGTGCCAGTCCCTTGCTCCCAGGGGCTCAAAGCTCCCCTGAGAGGAGAAGAGCCTCAGTGCCTGCCTGCTGTGCCCATTCGGCCCCTTGTCCTGGGCCAGAGGAGAAGCAGAAGTCCCAGCCCCTGGCCCTCCGCCCTGCCCCCTCCAGTCCCTGTGCCTCCTGCCTCGGCAGACCCCAGACCCTGGCGCTGCTCCAGGCCCCACGAGCACATCAGTGTGTCTGTGGTCCACAGCTGCTGTCAGGCACACACAGCGTGTCCACCGGGAGGTCCCTGGGGCTGGGGCTGGTCTGGGCTGCGTCTTCAGTGCTGGTCATCTGTGCCTGCCCTCAGGCCGTGCACACGGGGTCCTCCTGGGCTGGCATCTGTGCTGGTGCTGCGGAGCCACAGTGCAGGTGGGGCCAGACCTCTGTCCCCAGCCCGGGTCAGGGGCACGAAGCCAGGGGAGGAAGGGTATTGGGAGAGGATGTCAGCTTGAATGGGCAAGGAGAGGACAGGGAGAAGGGAGGTTATGGTAGACAGGTGGCCTTTGTGAAGGTCCCGTGGCAGCACCCAGGATAAGCCCCAGCAGGGCAGCTGCTTCTGTGTGCAGGGGCAGGCATGGAGGGTGGGGCCCCGCCTGTGATGAGGAAGCCTTCCTGTGGAAAGGGACCCTGTGGTCAGCTGAACTATCAGGAGCTGGATGCACCTGAAACTCGGAGAGTGGCTGTCAGAGCCCCTGGGGGAGGCGGGGTGGCCGCCATGCCTCAGGGGTCCTGCCTGGTGGGCATTGCTGTTCCCTTCCCGGAGGAGCCAGGCTCAGCCCAGACCCTGCCCCAGGGGCCAGGCAGGAGAGGCTGGAGGCTGCCCTGGGCCCCAGTCCTGCGGCCAGCCCCATGGAGGCTCTAACAGAAGCCCCACGCACCCTGCCTGGCTGAGGAGGCGACCCAGGGTGTCAGGACCTAGGGCGCCTGCCCTGCCTCCCCAGGGGAGAAGGGGAGGGGTCATCAGGCCTGCCTGGCCCAGGCAATGGTGCAGACGCGCCGGCCTCCTGACGGCTGGGCCGGGATGCCTTCCACGGCTCCTGTGGGGCTCACATGCTTGGTACCCCTGGACCTGGGGTGGGGGTGTCAGTGGGCAGCATGGGCCATCCAAGGGTGCGGGCCAGAGCAGCCCCTCCCGGGAGAGGCGTCCACCACCCATCCGCCCACAGCGTGTCTGCGGCCCGCCCGGCCTGCCTGCTCACCCCACCCAGGATTTTCTGATGGAAAGTTCCTCAGGCCACAGCAGCACATACGCTGTGAAGAAGACATGCCTGGGCAGGGGTGGGTCTGGGCCCCACAGGCTGGGCAGGCGCTGGCCTCCAGCCCCAGGGACTCCCAGTCTCTGTCCAGGCTGCCTGGAGGCTGTCCCTGCTCTCCTTCCTCTCTCCCAGGTGCACCACAGTGGCGGGCACAGGGGGACCTTGGCCTGTGCGCCCAACACACAATCCTCTTCTCAGTAGAGGCCAGCATTGCAGGAAGGACTCAGTGGGTGGGGGAGCGCCTGCACTGGCGCCTGCTGACCAGCTGACCACAGACAGCGTGCACCTGCAGGGACCGGGGCGCCCACCCCTGCACTGGGAAGTCCCCTCCTCCCATTGTCAGGCCTGGGAGGGGGGGCTCCAGGCTGAGGAGGGGCAGTTTCATTCCAGGCCTGGGTGGGGGTGGGAAAGGCGTGGCCACAGGGCGGAGGTTCCTGGAATCGAGACCAGCCAGTCTGGGGTGGTGGGAAGTCTTGGGTGGGGGCTGTCGGGGCCCTGGGGGTTGGGTAGCTGGGGAATGGAGAGACCATGAGGGTGTGGGTGAGGAGAGAGGCGTCCTTGGGGTCAGCATAGCTGCAGGGGAGGAGGTGGGAGAGCCCTCCTGTAGCTCCTCAGTCCCTGGCCCAGAGGAATGTGTGCAGCACCCCCATTTCCCCTGCCCCCAGGTCCTCCCATGGCAGGCCTGGCACCCACCGCCAGCACTCCCTCCCTCTGGCCGCCCGCCCAGCAAGGGAGCTCAGTCCGGGTGGGCTGGATGGGCGGGCCTCGGGGGCAGTGAGCTCCTCCAACCCTGGCCCATCCACCTCCCCCGAGGGGCAGGGAACTCAGGGGCAGAGTGAAAAGCCCCTTCCCAGCCCCTCCCACTCACTCGGTTGGGCCAGGCCCTGGTTTCCCCGGAAGCAAATGGCTGACAGGAGGCAGCGTGGAGAGGAGGGTGAGGCCCTGGCCGAACCTGACAGCTGCATCGGCCAAGCTGTGGCCGGGAGGGAAGGCTGGGGCAGGGGCGTCGGGAAAGATGGAGCTGACCCTGGGCTCTGGGCTCCCTGCTGCCCCCAGGTCTGCTGCAGCGGTGGCCACAGACAGTAAGTCTAAGGACACGATACCAACCCCAGCCTTGAGAACAGGGCTGAGGGGCTGGCAGGCCCGGCAGCCTTCCAGGTCCTTTCAGGTCCCCTTGCCCCTCAGCGCTCACCATGGGAGACCTGGTCTCATGGGGGTGCTGCCTGGGGCGGAGAAGAGCCACACAGGGGCCAGGCCCCAAGTCCAGGGAGTCTCTGCCGCCACTGGTGTTCTGGGGAGCTCCTGGGCCTGGTGGATCCCACATGCCACTCAGGTGACAGAGGGTGGTGATGGAGATGGTGGTAACGGAGGCTGTGAAGCCAGAGCCTGGCAAGGGGGAAGGGCAGCCAGCTCTGGTGAGGCAGCAGCAGCGGGGTGGGGGGCAGGGCAGCCCCTGGGCCGAGTCGTTCCTCCTGCAGGCGTCCCCGGGGTCCCTGGATGCCCGTCGGAGCTGGCTGGACGGTATGGAGGAGTCTCTTGTCCCTCATGCTGTGACAGCCACCACCCAGCTACAGGAGGATGAGGTGTGGAGGGCGGGGGGTAGGGCTGGGGAGTGACACCTTTGGGACTCCCATGTCCTCTGAATCTCAGCTGAAGCCACTGATGCCTAATGATGCCACTGGGCGTCAGGCCACAGCTGACCCTACCTGGGGGGCGGAAGATATGGCTCTTGTCCCCATGGCCGGTGACCCCTGAGAAGGGCAGTGGTGGGAGGGCTGGACAGAGGCCACCAGCACCCTGTGCTCAGCCTAGCCCCATGCCCCAGCAGCTGCTCCTGTGCCTGCTATGGGTGAGGGCACCACAGCTGGGTAGAGGCTACAGGAAGACAGGAGCCTCTCAGAGCTGCATCCAACAGTGGGGCCGCCTGGAGCAGCAGGCAGAGGCCAGGTGAGGGAGCACACGTGGGGAGGGCACCATCGCAGGGTGGGCTCCACTGGCCGCCTGGTCATGGTCCCAGGTGGAGGCTCCTGGAGCAGCTTGTCCTGGCAGCGCAAAGCTTTGAAGTGGCCCACCATGCTCTCCTGGCTGTGCCGTGGCAGGGCAGCTGGAGCCTGAGGGCTGGGAGGGGCCATGCAGTGCCTGCAGGTAGACCCAGGCCCAGGGAGGGCTGCAGGCCGGCTCAGGGCTCCACAGCACACGTCCCCAGCACACGTGTGCCCCAGCACGTGTCTGCAGCATGTGCGTGGTGGTGCTGTGGCATGAGCCCCTCAGCCTGGCTGGTCGGCCCCCCAAGGAGTCCTGAGTGCTCTCAGAAAAGCCCCCCCACAGCCCCTCCCCTGCCATTCATTGGGGTGCCATCCTGGTGCGGATGTCTGTGATGTTGCCCCAGGGGACATGTCCCAGGCCCCCAGTCCAAGGCCCCCTCCCAATGCTCATGTCCCCGCCCCGGCCCCTGACCCCTTTCCCTTGCCCCTGGTCCGACAGGGGGTGAAGCTCAGCTGGTGAGGCAGCCGCCACAGGGGCTCCAGGACTAGGTGAGGCTGGCCAGGGATGGCACTGCCTGTGCTCAGTGGGAGCAGCTGCATGCCCGGCGGTCTGCTGAGCCATCACCCCAGCTCGCATTGGCGGAAGCAGCCTCTGAACGTCAAGGACTCATGAACCAGGATCAGGTATTTGCACCCGCCTGGTCAACCCCAGAGGAAGGGCTTCCACCCTGCCTGTGCCCTTTGGGGAGGCTGCAGTTCACAGCCCCGAGGATCAGGGATGGCTAGGAGTGCCCGAGGGCTTTCAATCCCCAGGCCACACTGCCCAGGACGACGCTAGCTTTCCCCCGGCTGAGGGCCCAGCTGGCCAGTATGGCATGGGGGGCAGAGGCAGCTGCCCACCCAGTGGTGGCCCCAGAACAGCACCTCCTACCAGGTAGCCCCGGGCCTGCTGGCTCAGGCTCTGGAGGGTGCAGGGGCCAAATGTGGAGGGTTCCAGGCCCAAAGCTGGCAGTCAGGTGGCACGGTCTCTCCCCAGCTGTGCTTTAGGCAGAGGAGGAATCCTGGGGGAACCCTGGTTAGAGCCTCAGCAGCCAGACACGGGGCTGAAGGCCACACGGGAGCCAGGCCAGCAAACCTGCTGGGGCCTGGTGGGGCTGGAGGAGGGGCTTTGCCAGAGAGCTGCTGGGCCCCAGTCTTGCAGGTGCCTGGGAGGATTGAAGGAGGGAGGAGGTCACCCCGGAGTCCTTGAGGAGAGGAGAGGTGACCACGCGCAGGCTGGACAATCTGGGGCCTCTGGGCTGGAGCTGCTGGGAGGGGCCTAGCCAGAGGACACCCGCTCTTTTGGGAAAAGAGGGTACAGCCGGGGGGAAGGGAGGCAGGGGCAGGTGGGGTCGGGCGGGGAGTTCTGGTGCAGATTTCATGGCTCGGCTCTCACCCTTCTAACAACTTGGAGCCCCCTGCGTGGTTGTGCCGCCCTCCCATGGGCTCAGAGCTGGAGGTCCAGGTGGCCTTGGCGCCCCCGAAGGTGGGTCTAGCCCGCCCAGGGCCAGTGCCTCTGGGACCAGCACTGCCAGCCTCTCAACTGTGTTGGGGTGGGGCACAGCGGGCCCAGGCACCTGGGCATGCCTTCTACCGTTTCCCGCAAGTGGAGTTCCCAGTTAAGATCGTGGTATTGCTATGTGGGACCTCCATTTATGTGGCAATTGGAAAGCAGACACATTTGGAGCAAGATAGGAAAAAAATTCACCTCTGAGATAAAGGTTGGAGCCTCCTGCCCTGTGCTTAATGCGAGCTCAAGGCCCAAAGTGGGTTCTGCCTGGGCTCGGCCTTCCTCCCCTTCCTTGTCCCTCTTCCTCCTCCCTCCCTCCCCCTCCTCCTCCCCCCCTTTCTATAAAATGGGAGAAGCTGGGCTTGCAGGAGGCAGCCTCAGGCTTTGCCTCCCCCAGGACCCTGCAGCCTCCTCTGCCCTTGCTCTCCCTGGCTTATTTCCCTGGCTTGGGGACTGTTTGAATTTCCTGGGGCTTCCGTAATCACTGTCACCAACGGGGCGGCTCTAACAACAGTAACGTGTGGACCCTAAGCTCTCCAGGCCAAAGTCCAATCTAGAAACGTGGGCAGGGCCATTTTCCTCGTGCGTGCGGCAAGGCCTGGCTCCAGCCCCATGGTGCCTTCCCTCCGCGTCTTCACACCGTCTTTCCTCTCTGCGGTCTGCGTTTGTATCTGAGCCCCTGTCTGAAAGCACAGCCCCTCCAGCATGACCTCCTCCAACTCACCATATCCGCAGTGACCCTGCTTCCCAATAAGGTCCCGTTCCCGAGGGATCTGGAGTCAGGCCTTCGATGTAGGAATTTGGGGTGCAGTTCAAGCCACGGTTGGGAGAAACGCTCTGGCCCTCCCTCTCCTGGCCCTGACTGAGCACGGGGGGCCCTGGCAGGCAGCAGCTGTATACCTCACGTCAGCCGGCCTCTGAGGTCTGGGCAGCCAGGGCCATCACCCTTGCTGACGGGGGACAGGGGGTCAGTGTGAGGCACAGCGAGGAGTGTGTAGAGAAAGAGAATTCGGGATATGGGGGGTTCTCAGGGGGACAGAGGCAGCAGGGCTCCAACGCCCACCTCAGCCCTTCCCCCGCCCTGGAGGCAGGTGTGTCACCAGGCTCCTCTGACGGCAGGTGTCCCCTGAGAGCCATTGAGAGGAAGGCCTCCCACGCCCTGTACCCCGGCCTGCGGTTGGAGCTTCGGGCTGCCATGTCCAGGCCCTTGGTGGAGAGTCAGCCTGCGGCTCAGCTCTGTCCCACCTGCTCCTGCCTGCATCTGCCCTGTCTCCTCTCTGGGCCGTGTGCCCTGGAGGGAACACTAGAGGGGGACTCCCTGCTCCCAGCTGCTTTATGGAGCAGTGGCAGGTGCTCCTATTTGGGCTAGGCCAGGCTGGGACCCGAGGGACCAATGGAGATCCTGGCCAGAGGCTCTAGCCAGCACAGTGCCTCCACGGACCAGCCCAGAGGCAGCGTGGGCACTGCTCTTGGGACTCTGCCCTCTGAGAGCCTCCCTGACCTGCAGGGGGAAGCTGGGTGCCCGTGCCAGGTAGAGGTGGGTAGAGCTGTGGGCAGTACTGGGTATTGGGGCCATCTCTATCACCTCCCGACACTCTCCCTGATGCCCTTCCCTGCTGTGTAGGTGCTGTAGGCCCAGGTCTGGGGGCTGGAGGAGTGACCTGTGGACCCTGGGGAGGTGGTAGCTCCCAGAAGCCCCGACCGGGAGTGGCCCAGGGAACTGGACAGTAAGGAAGGCACCCAGGTTTTCCCCCAGAGGTGTCCCCAGAGGCTGCTGGACTGGAGGACTCCACGGGGCAGGGGATCTGGAGTCACAGGAAGTCAGAGCCAAGGGAGAGGCGCGGGGGCAGATGCCAATGGGTGCATCGAGCAGGGCCAGCTCCATGCTGCCTGCCTCCACAGGAGGGGTGGGAGCAGCAGGCATGTGGCCCATCCCCGGGCACTTGAGCAGGCTCGGCCTGGCCAGGCTCACACCCCGTTCTTGCAGCGAGGGGCTGGCAGAGACCCAGGTTCTGTGGCCTGGCAGGGACGTGGCCTGCAATGGCTCAGCTGAGGGAAGAAGTGGCTCTGGGTGCGCTCCAAGCCACAGGCCACAGCCAGCCCCACCACGCTTTCCAACAAGACTGCACAGTGTCCAAGCATCCACTGAGCAGGGCTGGGATGGGTGCGGTTGGTGTGGCTGTGCCTTGGGGGAATGTGGGCCCCCCCAGAGTTCTGCTGCGGTCAGGGCTCCCAGCAGCCAGCAACAGCCATGCCGCATGGCCCGTGTGGTGGATGTGGACAGGGTCCAGGCAGCCTGGGTGAGCAGGTGTGAGTGTGGGCCTGATGGCTGGGTGAGGGCAGAGCCAGGGCAGTGGTCCTGAACACCCTCACCCCTGAAGGCCTGACCCCTCCCTCCTGTGCCTGCGTGGGCATCTACAAGTGCCCTCATAGTGTGCATTGCAGGTGGCTAGGCGGCTTTAGATGAGTTTCTGGTCAAGAATGACCCAGGTAGAGGTGAGGGCTGGGGCTTTCGGGAAGGGGGCACTTGTGGGGGGTGAGGAGCACCTGAGCCCTCAGGACCTCCAGGACTAGTGGACAGTGGAGGAGGAGCCTTGGGGAAAGAGGAAGAGGGGCCTTGGGGACACAGGAGGAGGGGTCTTGGGCCCTGTCCTTCCCTGGCCCTGCCCACCTGGGATCTCAGAGCAGCCAAGGAGAGGGCCCGACAGAAGATCCATGGAAGATTCCCCACAAGGCTGAGGCTGCCCCCAGGCCAGCCCCTGAGGCTGTGAGCCTCCATGCCCAGCATCTCCAGCAGGCCCCAGCTTTGGAAGGTGGGTGCCAGAATGGGCTTCAGAGAGAGGGCCAGGTACTCCCAGGGTGACAGGGGGCATTCTCTGAGCCCGGATGGAGGGGGTGAGGCCTGGCACTGCTCCCACACAGGACACAGGGACCCCAGCTCTTAAAACCTCATGGGGGAAGAGGGGTCCGCCAACCAGGGCCTTGAAAACCCCTGGACCCAGCAGACACAGGACACGAAGCGGTGTTCCAGGGGGCTGGAGGCAGCGACGCCAGCCGCATGGCCAGCAAGTGGCCTGTGGGGAGGGCCGCCGCCTCTCTGGCCAGTCCGCGCTTCCCTCCAAACGCCTTTCCTTAAAAAAAAAAAAAAAAAAAAAAAAGCTGTTCTGAAGGGTGCAGGACGCCCCCCCCCGCCCGCGGCGCGTTCCTTGGCGGTGACTACTTGCTGGGGCGGGGACAGGAGGGGGTCCTGGCTGCCTGCCCCGCCCCGGTCCGGACCCCACCTGGCCGCCGCCTCGACGGGGCGGGGCCTGCGCGGCTTGAAATGCGGGCGGCGCGAGCGCGCGGGACACTGCGGACGCCAGGGCAGCGGGCAGGTGCGGCAGGTGCGGCAGGTGCGGGGCGGGCGGCGCGCGGGGGGCGCGGGGAATCCCGGACTCTCGCGGGAGCCGCTCGCCGAGGCCGGGGTGACGCGCGGCTTGGGCTCCAGGGCCCGGCAGGTGTCCCGCCCCGGGCAGTCGGAGCTCGGAGGGCCCAAGTAGCCCCTCTCTGAGTCCCGGGCGCCGGTGGAGAGGGGCGCCCGCCCGACCGTCATGGGAGAGGCGGCCACGGGTGGGGGTCTCATGGGCCGGAGGTTTCCCGGCAGCAAGGGCTGGTCGGGGCAGGCTCTGCAGGGTGGGGAACGCCCAGGCCAGGAGGCGGCTAGGCCGGCAGATGGAGAGGGCGACTCCTGGCAACATTGGGGAGGGAGGCGTCGCTCACCCTGGGAGCTGCCTGCGTTGGGTGAGCGGGTGAGCAGTCCTGGGTCCGCCCCTGCGGTCCAGTAAGCGGTCAGGGGTCGCCTGGAGACCCCTGGGAGGCGGAGGCAGGAAGGGTCCTGCCCGTGGCTTGGACCCAGTGCTCTGCTTCCTTGCTCCTCGCCCTGCTGCGCTGCACCAAGCTCGTTGTCAGGGCCTGATCTGACTGTGGTGCAGGATACAGGTGGGTGGTATCTTCCCAAAAGGGTGCACACCTGGGCGGAGGCCAAGGCTGCTGCCTCCTGTGTGGGCCCAGGCAGGGTCTGTCCTGACCCGGCTCAGGCAGGCAGCTGCAGCCACCCCGACCCTTGTCCCAGGCTGCAGCGGGGACTTGCTGGGCAGTCTGGTGACAGGCAGTGACCTCTCCCAGGAGACACAGACCCACCTTCCTCAAGAATGGCCCTCCACCACTGGTGCCTGGGGTCCACCTGAGGTGGGGAATCCACAGGAGGGGCCTTTTGTGCCTCAGACTCTGGGGAAATCTGCTCAGCCTCCTCCCCACCCGTCACTCACTCCCCATGCCCACCTGGGTGGCAGCCACCTCCTCCAGATGCCCCCACACTCAAAGCTGCCCTCCCACCTCCGTCTGGCTGCAGACTCTCCAATCCACCTGCCCTCCCCAGGCCCCACGTGGAGTCAGGCGCCCTCTCCTGGGCCTTCTTCCTGCCCAGCCTGGGAAGGGGCAGGGCCCTGGGAAGGGGCAGGGCCCAGGGAAGGGGCAGGGCCCAGGAGGGCTCATACCAGGCCCAAGGTCACCGAGGAAGAGACGGAGTGGTACATGCAGCCACAGGCCGCCTCTCACGCATGGTGCGGGCGTGCACTGGCTGGCACACACACGTGCAGGGCATGCCTGCCCCCGACTCCCTGCTCCAAGCACCCAGCCTCCAGCATTCCTCCCTGAATCTCCTCTTTGTTTGGGGAGCTGGAGCCGCTGGCCTAGCTTCTTCGGCCCACATAGCACGTGGCCGGTCTGGGCTGGCTGCCCGAGCCCAGGTCGAGGGCTGCTCAATGTGCTGTCCTCACCCTCCCCAGCCCCCCCACCCCAACCCTGCCGAACTCAACACATGCGTTCTGGACTTGGCTGCCACCCACCTCCGCGACACAGGTTATGGAGGCTCCTCTCTCCAGTAATAGGATTCTGCTCCATCTTCATTCATCCATTAAATCTGAGACCCCCTCTCACCCCAGTGGGCACTGCCCCTCCCCCTTGCTGGGCAGCCGGGTGCTCCTCTCATCTCCCCACCTCTATCCTGCCCAGATGTCAGGGGATGGGGCAAGGCCCCGACCCACCAGAAGCCTGGCCTGGATGCTGCAGGGAGCGGCTCCCTCGGGCTCACAGACCCTGGGGTCTGGAATGGGGCACGCAGGAGAGGGCCCAGCCCTAGGGGAGCCAGGCTGGGTTCCTGGAAGCAGTCTGATGTAGCGGTCACCAGGGAGTTGTCTCAGGATGGCCTCAGGAAGGGAAGGGAGGAGGAAGCAGGGTGGGTAAAGGAGAAGCTGGCCTGTCCCACCATCTCATGCACCCCCTGAGAAGCAGAGAAGGCCACCCCAGACAGGCTGTGCCCTTGAGCCTGGCCTCTTCCTGGGGAAGTACAGAAAGTTCTCAGTGAGGACCTGGCCCCTGGGGCCACCTCCCTGCACTCCAGGCCGGATACCCTCAACCCGGCGTGCCTGCTGGCTTGGGACTTGTCAGGTGTGACCAGATCCTCTGTGAGGGTCCCCTCTAGGGCTGGGAGTAATGTTTCATTGACTGTGAGAACCAGGCAGGACAGACCAGGTGCCCGAGCACTGCCTGCCCCTCTCTGTGGTGCCTCCTTCTGCTGCCCAGGCCTGCCCCCTGCCAGGTAGGCGCCTCCTCCTGGCTGCTTGCTCCTGGGACATGACAGTCCGGAGTGGCCTGGGAGCAGCATAGCCTTTCACTCAGTGACACTAGCTGTGTCCCCTGGCAGAAGTGTTCCCCTCCAGAGACCAGGACAGCTGAGCCCACCCACCGCAGAGCTATGGGGCTGAGGAGCCCAAGCGCCATCATGTCCATCATGGGTCAGTGGGAGATGAATGGGCCACTGTGGCTGCCAGGCCTTGGTTCCCGGGGACCCCTGTGGCCCACCTCCTGGGACACACGCATGGGACGCCAGGTTTTGGAGTGGTATAGCTGGCTTCCTGGGGAATGGTGCTGCAGCCTGCAAGGTGTCACTGGGGAGCTGGCACTCCAGCTGTGCCTTCTGGAAGTCATTCAGGACAGCAGATTCTGGCTGGAGCAGATTGTGGTGTCACCAGTGGGTCCATGGCCAATTGCAGCGTGACGACAAACACCCAGGCATCCCTGTGGCACACCAGCCAGCTGCCAGACGTCTGTGGCCTCTTGGGAGCTTTCTCCAATGCTGGCCATTTAACAGCAGCCCACTCCGTGGTCCTCTGCATCCTCCATGTCTTCTGAGCCACCTGACACTGCGTCCTGAGCACGGCCCCTCAGGACAGCTGAGCTGCAGCACTGCTCCCTGGAGCCCTGGCTCTATGCGTGCAGCCCTCTGGCCCTGGCTCCATGTCTGAGGCTCTGATCAGCCTGGCAGCAGCAGGATGCCCTGAGGAGCCCCAGGACCAGTATCTGCAGAAGGGAGGGGAGGGGGCTAGGGTTTTGCCGTGGTGGATAGGTGGGCCACAGTTTTAACAGGCAGCCCTGAGGAGGGGCAGCGATACGCCTCGACAGCCCTCAGAGTTGCCTCTGGAGCGTGCCCTTCGTGGGACCAGATGTGGGGAGAGGGGACAGGGAGGACCCAGCGCTTTCTAGGGTTAGGCTCTGCGCATTCGGAGGACGGGCAGCATGGGTGCCTCCAGGAGGCAGCTGGGCACATGGTTTTGGAACCCAGGATAGGCTGGTCTCTTGCTGCAGATTTGGGAGGCTGAGGGTAGGTGGGAGGAGGTCTCAGATCTAATGGGTAAATGAAGATGGAGCAGGATCCCGTTACTGGAGAGGGGAGCCTCCATAGCCTGCGTTGCGGAGGTGGGTGGCAGCCAAGTCCAAAACGCACGTGCTGAGTTTGGTAGCCATGGGTGGCGGCTGCCTCCAGAGCTGTGGAGAGCGGGGGTGGGGCGCAAACGTGGGGCCCAACCCTTCTCCCAAGACCCCTTGTAGAGGTAGGGAAGGGTGAGCATGGACAGGCTGCTGAACAGGGGAGGCTCCAGCCGGAATGAGGGTGAGAACCAAGAGGGGGTCTAGGGCCCGTGGTGCTGAGAAAACGGGGAGCAGACCCTACTCCTGGGTGGGTGGGCACAGGGGCGCAGAACACTGCAGGGGCTTAAAGAGCAGGAACTTGCTGTCACCGCTCTGGAGGCCAGAAGCCAGTAGGCGAGGAGTGGGCAGGGCCACGCTCCCTCCGGAGCTGGAGGGGAGGATCCTTCCTGCCGCTTCCAGCTTCTGGGGCCGCGGACGTGCTGGGAATTCCTTGCTTGTAGATCCAGTCTCTGCCTCTGTCTTCTCCCTGTGTGTCTGTCTTCTTCTTATTTTTTTAAATGCTTTAATTTTTTTGAGACGGAGTCCTGCTCTGTCGCCCCAGGCTGGAGTGCAGTGGTACAATCTCGGCTAAAATCCCCGCCTCCCAGGTTCAAACGATTCTCCTGCCTCATCCTCCCCAGTCGCTGGGATTACAAGCGTCTGCCACCACACTAGGCCAACTTTTGTATTTTTGGTAGAGACAGGATTTCACCATGTGGGTCAGGCTGGTCTCTTAACTTTTGACCTCAGACGATCTACCCACCTTGGCCTCACAAAGTGCCAGGATGACAGTTGTGAGCCACTGTACCTGGCTGTTGTCTGTCTTCTTATAAGGACACTAGTTATACTGGGTAAGAGCCAGCCTAGCCCGGTCTGACCGCACCTTGACCGGATGACATCTGCAGAGGTCCTGTTTCCAAAGAAGGTCACATTCTTAGGGACTGTAGATTAGGTCTTACACATACCTTTTTAGGGGGCACAATCCAACCCGGTGCAGAAGGGCACGGGCCTGGGTGGAGGCGGCTGGCGCAGGAGTGGTGGGGATGTGAGGAGGTGAGGCACCTGCACCCTGCTCAGCCAGTCACACAGCTGCGGATGGAAAGGGTCAGCACAGGGCATGCTGGGGCTGCAGCCGGAGGACCAGGGCCCATGGGGGGAGAGAGGCTTGCCTGGCCTGCACACAGCTCCTGGCAGGACTAACATGTGGCTGCAGCCCCCAGGGCAGGGTGTGGGCTCAGAGGGGCAACAGCCCAGAGGCCGTGGTGCTGGCGGATGTGAGATCTAGCACAGGCAGAGGAGGGTGCAGGGCCAGGCCGAGGCAGGAGACCGGGGTTCAGAGGGCAGGATTCTCGCTGGAGTCTGGTGCTTGGCTGCGGAGGGAGGGCGGGGCCTTGGGAGCCAGGAGGGGGTGGCAGAGGCCTCTCTGGAGTGACAGGTCCAGGTGGGGTGGGAGGTTTCAAGAAGTCACTGGAGCTAGGATGGGGCAGAGCCTTTGGAGAACAAAAGAGAGGAGCCCGGAGGTGGGAAGATGCCGGAGCCCAGGCTGAGGGGTGGGCCCCTCAGGCAGGGTTGGGGACCGGGGTGCCCTGGAAGGACCCGAGGGCACAGGGCCCTGGGCTGGCGGGAGGGCATTGGCCTGGGGTAGAGGTCAAAGGACAGCCTGCAGGACGGACAGCCCTGGAGTCCCGAGAGGCTCCTGGCAGCCAGCCTGGGTCCCTGTGCCCTGGGTCCCTGCACTCTGGGTCCCTGTGCCCGCCCTGGGACCCTCTGCCCACCTGCACTTCTGTGGTACTCCTACTGGAGCGCTCCCAGGCAGACTCAGGTCCTCAGGGACTCTCTGGCTGCACATCTGTGGGTGGCGCTCGGCCTGGGATAGCATGGGATTGGCCCCATGACCACATCTTCCCTCGTGCCCAGGCCACGCAGGGTCCCTGACTGAGCCTTTCTGTCCCCTGCAGGACAGAGGTGGACCTCGGCAGGCTGCGCATATCCTGCTGTATGTGATGAGCAGCGTTCACCTCCCGGGCACTGACAGCACGGAGCAGGCCAGCATCCCCAGAGCCATGGCAGCCACACTGGGAGCTGGCACAGCCCCCAGGCCTCAGGCCAGGAGCATAGCTGGGGTGTATGTGGAGGCCTCGGGCCAGGCCCAGAGCGTCTACACTGCCATGGAGCAGGGTCTTCTGCCCGCTGGGCTCGGGCTGGCTCTGCTAGAGGCCCAGGCAGCCACCGGGGGCCTGGTGGATCCTGCCCAGGGCCAGCTGCTCCCTGTGTCTGAGGCCCTGCAGCAGGGCCTGGTGGGGCTGGAGCTGAAGGAGAAGCTGCTGGCCGCTGAGCGCGCTGCCACAGGCTATCCTGACCCCTACGGGGGTGAGAAGCTGTCCCTCTTTCAGGCCATCGGGAAGGAGGTTGTGGACAGGGCCCTGGGCCAGAGCTGGCTGGAGGCCCAGCTGGCCACTGGGGGCCTGGTGGACCCTGCCCGTGGCGTGCGCGTGGCCCCTGAGCAAGCCTGCCAGCAGGGCCTCCTGGACCGGGAGACGTGGCACAAGCTGTCGGAGCTCGAGCCTGGCACAGGCACCCTGCAATTCCTTGACCCCAACACGCTAGAGCGGCTGACATATTACCAGCTGCTGGAAAGGTGTGTACGGGCCCCCAGCTCGGGGCTGGCCATGCTGCCCCTCAAGATCACCTTCCGCTCCGTGGGCGGGGCCGTGAGTGCAGCCGAGCTGCTGGAGGTGGGCATCCTGGATGAGGAGGCTGTGCGGGGTCTGCAGGAAGGCAGGCTGGCTGCCGCGGACGTGGGCGCACGGGCCGAGGTGCGGCGCTACCTGGAGGGCACCGGCAGTGTGGCCGGGGTCGTCCTGCTGCCCGAAGGCCACAAGAAGAGCTTCTTCCAGGCTGCCGCCGAGCACCTGCTCCCGATGGGCACCGCGCTGCCACTCCTAGAGGCCCAGGCCGCCACCCACACCCTAGCGGACCCCACCACAGGCCAGCGGCTATGGGTGGACGAGGCAGTCAGGGCAGGCCTAGTCAGCCCAGAGCTCCATGAGCAGCTTCTGGTGGCTGAGCAGGCCGTGACAGGGTACCACGACCCCTTCAGTGGCTCCCAAATCCCCCTCTTCCAGGCCATGAAGAAGGGGCTAGTGGACAGGCCACTGGCACTGCGGCTCCTGGACGCCCAGCTGACCACAGGAGGGCTGGTCTGTCCAGCACGTAGGCTCCGGCTGCCCCTGGAGGCCGCCCTGCACTGTGGCTGCCTGGATGAAGACACTCAGCGACAGCTCTCAGGGGCTGGTGGCTTCTCAGACCCCGGCACACATGGCGGCCTGCGCTATGAGCAGCTGCTGGCCCGCTGTGTCACCGACCCGGACACTGGGCTTGCTTTCCTGCCACTCTCCGGGGGGCCCAGGGAACAGCAGCCCCAGGGACCCCCATTCATCATGCACGGTACTCGACAGGCCCTGAGTTCAGCCACAACCACTATCTCGGTGGGGAAGTTCCGGGGCCGGCCCGTGTCCCTCTGGGAGCTGCTCTTCTCTGAGGCCATCTCCGCAGAGCGGAGGGCGATGCTGGCCCAGCAGCACCAGAAAGGGACCCTCTCTGTGGAGGAGCTGGCTGCTGAGCTGAGCGCCACCCTCGAGCAGGCTGCAGCCACTGCCAAGGTCACCTTTTCTGGGCTGAGGGACACCGTGACACCAGGAGAGCTGCTCGAAGCCGAGATCATCGACCAGGACCTGTACGAGCAGTTGGAACACGGGCAGACCACGGCCCAGGATGTGAGCAGCCTGGCCTCCGTGCAGAAGTACCTGCAGGGCACCGGCTGCATCGCCGGCCTGCTGCTGCCTGGCTCTCAGGAGCGCCTGAGCATCTATGAGGCCCGACGCAAGGGGCTCCTCCGACCCGGCACTGCCCTCATCCTCCTGGAGGCGCAAGCCGCCACAGGCTTCATCATCGACCCGAAAGAAAACAAGGCACACTCCGTGGAGGAGGCGCTGAGAGCTGGCGTCATTGGGCCCGACGTGTATGCGAAGCTGCTGTCGGCCGAGCGCGCCGTCACCGGCTACACCGACCCCTACACCGGGCAGCCCATCTCCCTCTTCCAGGCCATGCAGAAGGGCCTCATCGTGCAGGAGCACGGCATTCGCCTGCTGGAGGCCCAGATTGCCACGGGCGGCATCATCGACCCTGTGCACAGCCACCGCGTGCCCGTGGACGTGGCCTACCGGCGTGGCTACTTTGATCAGATGCTGAACATGATCCTGTTGGACCCCTCTGACGACACCAAGGGCTTCTTCGACCCCAACACACACGAGAACCTCACGTACCTGCAGTTGCTGGAGCGCTGCGTGGAGGACGCCGAGACGGGCCTGTACCTCCTGCCACTCGGCAGCACGCAGTGCCCGCTGGTAGACAGTGCCACCCGGCAGGCCTTCCAGAACCTGCTGCTCTCTGTGAAGTACGGGCGGCTTCAGGGGCAGAGGGTCTCCGCGTGGGAGCTGATCAACTCTGAGTACTTCAGCGAGACCCGCAGGAGGCAGCTGCTGCATCAATACCGGCGACGTGAGGTCATGCTGGGGCAGGTGGCCCAGCTGCTGGAGGCTGAGACGCAGAGGCAGGCGGATGTCACACTGCCTGCACTGCGGGGCCGGGTCACCGCCCACCAGCTCCTGGAGGCACGAATCATCGACCAGCAGCTGTTGGACCAAGTGCTGGCTGGGACGGTCAGCCCCGAGGCCCTCCTCCTCATGGATAGCGTCCGCAGGTACCTGCGTGGCCTGGGAGCTGTGGGCGGCGTGAGACTGCTGCCCTCCGGCCAGCGGCTTAGCCTCTACCAGGCCATGAGGCAGAAGCTGCTGGGGCCCAGTGTAGCCCTGGCCCTGCTGGAGGCCCAGGCAGCCACCGGAACCATCGTGGACCCTGACAGCCTGGAGAGCCTCTCAGTGGATGAGGCTGTGCGCAGGGGTGTGGTGGGACCAGAGCTGTATGGCAGGCTGAAGCGGGCTGAGGGTGCCATCACTGGCTTCAGAGACCCCTTCTCTGGGACGCAGGTGTCCCTGTTCCAGGCCATGAAGAAAGGTCTCATCCCTTGGGACCAAACTGCCCGCCTCCTGGAGGCTCAGGTGGCCACAGGAGGGGTCATCGACCCCATGGGCCACCACCACCTCCCCATGCCAGTGGCCATTCAGCGTGGCTTTGTCGACCAGGAGATGGAGACAGCCTTGTCCAGCTCCTCCGAGACCTTCCCCACACCAGACAGCCAGGGGCGCACCAGCTATGCCCGGCTCCTGGAGCAGTGCCCCAGGGATGAGACTTCTGGCTCTCACCTCCTGCCCTTGCCAGAGAGTGCTCCTGCCCTCCCCACTGAGGAGCAGGTCCAGAAAAGCCTGCAGGCCATGCCGGGCACCGAGGACGGCACGTCCCTCTGGGACCTGCTCAGCTCCTGCCACTTCACCGAGGAGCAACGGAGGGCCCTGCTGGAGGATGTGCAGGAGGGGAGGACAGCTGTGCCACAGCTACTCGCCTCTGTGCAGACATGGATACAGGAGACTAAGCTCCTGGCCCAGGCCCGCGTCACGGTGCCCGGCCCGCGGGGTGAGGTCCCTGCCGTCTGGCTGCTGGATGCTGGCATCATCCCCCAGGAGACCCTTAAGGCCTTGGCTCAGGGCACACAGTCACCCACCCAGGTCGCTGAGCAGCCGGCGGTGAAGGCCTGCCTGTGGGGCACGGGCTGCGTGGCTGGCGTGCTGCTGCAGCATTCCGGGGCCAAGGCCAGCATCGCCCAGGCCATGAGGGATGGCCTACTGCCTGCAGGCCTGGGCCAGAGGCTGCTGGAAGCCCAGGTGGCGTCTGGCTCCCTTGTCGACCCCCTGACCAACCAGAGACTGTCAGTGGAGGATGCAATTAAGGTCGGCCTGGTGGGCAGGGAGCTGAGTGAGCAGCTCGGGCAGGCTGAGAGGGCAGTGGCCGGGTACCCGGATCCCTACTCCGGGGGCTCCCTCTCGCTGTGGCAGGCAATGGAGAAGGGGCTTGTGCCGCAGAACGAGGGCTTCCCCCTCCTGCAGGTGCAGCTGGCCACGGGGGGCGTGGTGGAGCCTGTCCATGGGGTGCACCTGCCCCAGGCGGCAGCCTGCAGACTTGGCCTTCTGGACACACAGACGAGCCGAGCGCTGACCGCAGCTGACGAGGACAACAAGTTCTTCTTTGACCCCAGCGCACAGGACCAGGTGACCTACCAGGAGCTCAGGGAGCGCTGCGTGCACGACCCCGAGACCGGCCTGTTGCTGCTGCCCCTGACCTCGGACACAGCGCTTGAGGTGGATGACCACACTGCGGTGGCTCTGAGGGCCATGAAGGTACCTGTCAGCACGGGGAGGCTTCAGGGCTGCAGCGTGTCACTCTGGGACCTGCTGCGTTCCGAGTACATTGGCGCTGACAAGCGGCAGGAGCTGGTGGCACTCTGCCGGTCTGGGAGGGCTGCAGCCCTACGGGAGGTGGTCAGCGCGGTCACTGCCCTGGTGGAGGCTGCGGAGAGGCAGCCCCTGCAGGCCACTTTCAGAGGGCTCCGGAAGCAGGTGTCAGCCAGGGACCTGTTCACGGCGCAGCTGATCAGCAAGAAGACGCTGGACGAGCTGAGCCAGGGGGTGACGACTGTGACGGAGGTGGCAGAGATGGACAGTGTGAGGCGGTCCCTGGAGGGCGGCAACTTCATTGCCGGGGTCCTTGTCCAAGGCACCCAGGAGAGGATGAGCATCCCAGAAGCCCTGAGAAGGCACATCCTGCGGCCCGGCACGGCACTGGTGCTGCTGGAAGCACAGGCAGCCACCGGCTTCATCATCGACCCCGTGGAGAACCGGAAGCTGACTGTGGAGGAGGCGTTCAAAGCAGGGATGTTTGGCAAAGAAACCTACGTGAAGCTGCTGTCAGCCGAGCGCGCCGTCACTGGCTACACCGACCCCTACACCGGGCAGCAGATCTCCCTCTTCCAGGCCATGCAGAAGGACCTCATCGTGCGGGAGCACGGCATCCGCCTGCTGGAGGCCCAGATCGCCACGGGCGGCGTCATCGACCCCGTGCATAGCCACCGCGTGCCCGTGGACGTGGCCTACCGGCGTGGCTACTTCGACGAGGAGATGAACCGCGTCCTGGCGGACCCCAGCGACGACACCAAGGGCTTCTTCGACCCCAACACGCACGAGAACCTCACGTACGTGCAGCTGCTGCGCCGCTGCGTGCGTGACCCGGACACCGGGCTCTACATGCTGCAGCTGGCCGGCCGGGGCTCCGCCGTGCACCAGCTGAGCGAGGAGCTGCGCTGTGCCCTGCGTGAGGCCCGCGTGACGCCGGGCTCGGGCGCCCTGCGGGGCCAGAGCGTCTCCGTCTGGGAGCTCCTCTTCTACCGCGAGGTGTGCGAGGGCCGGCGCCAGGACCTGCTGAGCAGGTACCGGGCGGGCACGCTGACCGTGGAGGAGCTGGGCGCCACCCTCATTTCGCTGCTGGCGCAGGCCGAGGCTGAGGCCGGAGCCGGGAGCCCGCCCCCAGACCCCCGGGAGGCCCTGCGCGCGGCCACCATGGAGGTCAAGGTGGGCCGCCTCCGGGGGCGTGCGGTGCCCGTCTGGGACGTGCTGGCGTCCGGCTACGTGAGCGGGGCCGCCCGGGAGGAGCTGCTGGCCCAGTTCGGCTCGGGGACGCTGGCCTTGCCCGCGCTGACCCGCCGGCTGACCGCCATCATCGAGGAGGCCGAGGAGACCCCCGGAGGCGGGCAGGAGCGCCAGGACGCCTCGCGTGGCCCTCGGGACCCGGGGCCAGCCGGGCAAGGGGACGGTGACTCCGGGCGCTCCCCGGACAAGGCCGAGGCCGCCCGCCGCCAGGAGCGGACCCTGCGGGGCGCCACCATGGAGGTGCAGCACGGGCAGTTCCAGGGGCGGCCGGTCTCCGTGTGGGACGTCCTCTTCTCCTCGTACCTGAGCGAGGCCCGCAGAGACGAGCTCCTGGCCCAGCACGCGGCCGGCGCCCTGAGCCTGCCTGACCTCGTCGCCGTCCTCACCCGGATCGTCGAGGAGGCCGAGGAGCGGCTCAGGAAGGTGTCCTTCCGCGGCCTGAGGCGCCAGGTGTCCGCCTCCGAGCTGCACACGTCCGGGATCCTGGGCCCCGACACCCTGCGGGCCCTGGCCCAGGGCACCAAGACCCTGCAGGAGGTGACGGAGATGGACTCGGTCAAGCGCTACCTGGAGGGCACCAGCTGCATCGCGGGCGTCCTGGTGCCCGCCAAGGACGAGCCGGGCCGCCAGGAGAAGATGAGCATCTACCAGGCCATGTGGAAGGGCGTGCTGCGGCCCGGCACGGCCCTGGTGCTGCTGGAGGCGCAGGCGGCCACCGGCTTCGTCATCGACCCCGTGCGCAACCTGAGGCTGTCCGTGGAGGAGGCCGTGGCCGCGGGCGTGGTGGGCGGCGAGATCCAGGAGAAGCTGCTGTCGGCCGAGCGCGCCGTCACCGGCTACACCGACCCCTACACCGGGCAGCAGATCTCCCTCTTCCAGGCCATGCAGAAGGACCTCATCGTGCGGGAGCACGGCATCCGCCTGCTGGAGGCCCAGATTGCCACAGGCGGCATCATCGACCCCGTGCACAGCCACCGTGTGCCCGTGGACGTGGCCTACCAGCGTGGCTACTTCGACGAGGAGATGAACCACGTCCTGGCGGACCCCAGCGATGACACCAAGGGCTTCTTCGACCCCAACACGCACGAGAACCTCACGTACCTGCAGCTACTGGAGCGCTGCGTGGAGGACCCCGAGACAGGCCTGTACCTGCTACAAATTGTAAAGAAGGGTGACACCTACGTGTACATCGATGAGGCCATGAGACACATGCTGCTATCCAGAACTGCAAAAATGCGTGTGGGGAGGTTTGCTGACCAGGTGGTCTCTTTCTGGGACCTGCTGTCCTCTCCATACTTCACAGAGGACAGGAAGCGGGAGCTGATCCAGGCATATGGAACCCAGAGTGGGGGCCTGGAGAAATTGCTGGAAATCATCACTACGACAATTGAAGAAACAGAGACGCAAAACCAAGGCATCAAGGTGGCAGCCATCAGAGGGGAGGTGACAGCTGCAGAGCTGTTCAACTCCGGAATCATCGATCAGAAGACCCTCCACATGCTCCGTGCAGGGAGGACTGGGGGGCAGGTGCTCAGCACGCTGGAGGAGCTGAAGCCCTACCTAGAAGGCAGCGGCTGCATCGCGGGGGTGATAGTGCCCTCCACCATGGAGGTTGTGAGCCTCCATGAGGCCAGCAGGAAGGAGCTCATCCCTTTAGCATTTGCGACCTGGCTGCTGGAGGCGCAGGCCGCCACTGGTTTCCTGTTGGACCCCTGCACCCACCAGAGGCTCTCTGTAGATGAGGCTGTGGTTGTGGGCCTGGTGAGCGAGGAGCTATGTGAAAGGCTCCTGAAGGCTGAGAGGGCTGCCACAGGCTACAGGGATCCGGCCACGGGAGACACAATCCCACTGTTCCAGGCCATGCAGAAGCAGCTCGTCGGGAAGGCAGAGGCACTGAGGCTGCTGGAGGTGCAGGTGGCCACGGGGGGTGTCATCGACCCACGGCACCACCACCGGCTCCCACTGGAAACAGCCTATAGGCGGGGCTGTCTGCACAAGGACACATACGCACTCATTTCTGACCAGAAGCACATGAGGAAACGGTTTGTGGACCCGAACACCCAGGAGAAGGTCTCGTACCAAGAGTTGCAGCACAGGTGCCACCGGCAAGAGGACACTGGCTGGCTACTCTTCCCAGTGGCCAAGGACGCACGGGACTCCCAGTACGTCGACGAGGAGACGCTAAGGGCCCTGGAGGCAGAGCAGGTGGAGATAACAGTGGGAAGGTTCAGAGGCCAGAAGCCCACACTGTGGACACTGCTGAATTCGGAATATGTGACGGAGGAGAAGAAGTTCCAGCTGGTGAGGATGTACAGACTGGACACGAACCGGGCACTGCAGAAGGTAGCACAGCTGATCTTAGACACGATTGAGACGCAGGAAAAGGACAGTAAACAACTGTGGTTCCAAGGGATTAGAAGACAAGTCACAGCCTCGGAACTCCTGAGCTCACACGTCATCACAGAGGAAATGCTGCAGGACCTGGAAACTGGGCGGAGCACGGTGCAACAGCTCAGGAAGGACAAGCACGTCAAGCGCTACCTGGAGGGCACCAGCTGCATCGCGGGCGTCCTGGTGCCCGCCAAGGACGAGCCGGGCCGCCAGGAGAAGATGAGCATCTACCAGGCCATGTGGAAGGGCGTGCTGCGGCCCGGCACGGCCCTGGTGCTGCTGGAGGCGCAGGCGGCCACCGGCTTCGTCATCGACCCCGTGCGCAACCTGAGGCTGTCCGTGGAGGAGGCCGTGGCCGCGGGCGTGGTGGGCGGCGAGATCCAGGAGAAGCTGCTGTCGGCCGAGCGCGCCGTCACCGGCTACACCGACCCCTACACCGGGCAGCAGATCTCCCTCTTCCAGGCCATGCAGAAGGACCTCATCGTGCGGGAGCACGGCATCCGCCTGCTGGAGGCCCAGATCGCCACGGGCGGCGTCATCGACCCCGTGCACAGCCACCGCGTGCCCGTGGACGTGGCCTACCAGCGTGGCTACTTCGACGAGGAGATGAACCGCATCCTGGCGGACCCCAGCGACGACACCAAAGGCTTCTTCGACCCCAGCACGCACGAGAACCTCACCTACCTGCAGTTGCTGCAGAGGGCCACTCTCGACCCTGAGACTGGGCTCCTATTTCTTTCTGTGTCTCTGCAGTGACTGTGCTCCCCTTATGAATTTGCTGCAACTCTCGAGAAGATGAGGCAGAATTCTGTTTTTTGTGCGTGTTCCTATTCTTTCATTTTGTTGTTTTACCCATGAGTTATCTGTGGAAAATATTTCAGGTTATCGTGCATTGTGAGTGGAATTTGTCTTTTCCTATCAAAGTCTTTCATAATTGATTTCTTGGTTTTTCTGTGTCCCTCTTGCTTTCATATTATTTCACTTTTCACAACTTTTTTTTTTCCCCCCAAACATTTTTGTGTCTGTTTTGGATTCACTTGCTGCCTTTTTAAGCAAGGTCACTGTAGACTCTCAGTCCATCATGTCAACCAGTACACCTTTGTTGCAGTGTAATTTTCATTAAATGCACTAATTTCCCTTATGTTGTGCTGTTCCTATTCATCGTGAAACCCATTTTTCATCAGCCAATGTCTCCCACTTCGTGCTCTGGCTCAGTTTGCTTCCTCCGGTGCCTTTCCGCTCCCTGCTGTGCTGTCCAAGAACAGGGGCTGGATTCCGTCTCCTGGCTGCTGCTTCACCTTATAGGTGTGACCTCACCAGCGTTTACTGAGCGACTCTCTTGTGGAGAAATACCTACGGCGGCAGGACAAGAAAAATATGAATGAAACTCTTGTTTTTGATTTCAGGTTTTTGAAGGTTCAATCACTAATGTTTACACCCTGAATATAGAGATAGATACTAGATTAAACAAGTGAAGTAAGCCATCCAAAACCCAGGGTTCCTAGAGCCCATCTCAGAATCATATCCACATAGGCTGCAGTGAAGTCTTGCTCACAGATTCCAGGGAGAACATGGAGTTTTGTTGTTAATAGAAGACTGGCAGTTGGAGCAGGTGACAAAGAAGCCCTGCCGGTCCCCCTTCATTCACTCCACCATGGGTTGCCTGTGGCATCTGGGCGGCTTGCTCTCCAACGGTAGCAGCAAGAACCCAGGTGTGCTGCCCAGTGGCTGTGTGTGGCTGGCTTCCCGGGGGCCTGCAGGATGGTCGTGGGCACCACAGAGGACAGTCCCTGTGCTGGGCTGGCTGGAGCAAGGGCAGACTGAGAGGACAGGGCTTGGACATTCTGGATGAAGAGCCAGTGGCCCCAGGGCAGAAATGACATCTGGGCAACTCATCAAAATGTGCCTTCCAGGCTCTGAAGAAAATCCCTGCCAGGGTCTGGAGGTGGGCCTGAGGGGACAGGGGCCAGCAAGGAAGTAGAAACTGTAGCGAGGTTCACACGTGCTAACGTTCACAGACGTCAAAGTAGTCACTTGGCACAAGCCACTTAATAGCTCTCAGCCGAGTTTCATAGCCGTGTGCAACCGGTGGTGACGGCTGGGATGGGGATGCAGTCAGGGATGCAGCCTTGACTTGGGGGCCAGGGAGAACCTGAAGAACAAGTATTGGAAAGGCATCGGCAGGGTGCTCCCACACATACTCCTCCTGTTGTTCTTCAGCAAGCCCTGCATGTGTGTCAGGCACTGGCGCTGCACAAGTTCTCACCGTGGACTTTACGGCAATGCCGAAGCAGGGAATGCATGCCTGATCGGTGTTTATGAGCTCCATGTTTTTCTAGCCTTTTACCTTTACCTTATCTTTGTCGTTATATTTGAAATGAGTCTCTTACACACAGCATATTAATGGGTGGGGGCTATCTTTACCCAATTTCACAGTCTCTATGTTTGGATTGGTATATTTACACCATTACATTTTATATAATTATTTATGCATTTAGACTTTTTTTTTTTTTTTTGAGATGGAGTCTTGCTCTGTCGCCCAGGCTGGAGTGCAGTGGCGCGATCTCAGCTCACCACAACCTCAGTCTCCTGGGTTCGAGCGATTTTTCTGCCTCAGCCTCCTGAGCAGCTGGAACTAGAGGGGTGCCCCATCATGCCCCGCTAACTTTTGCATTTTTAGTAGAGACGGGGTTTCACCGTATTGGTCAGGCCGGTCTCAACCTCCTGACTCTGTGATCCACCCGCCTTGGCCTCC
>NW_016107764.1:2559726-2564135 GCF_001604975.1 Cebus imitator | reverse complement strand
AAGAAAAGATCTGTCTCTTTTTTTCTTTCTTTTTTTGAGACGGAGCTTCGCTCTTGTTGCCCAGGCTGGAGTGCAATGGCACCATCTCAACTCACTGAAACCTCTGCCTCCCGGGTTCAGGCCATTCTCCTGCCTCAGCCTCCCAAGTAGCTGGGATTACAGGCATGCGCCACCATGCCCAGCTAATTTTGCATTTTTAGTAGAGATGGGGTTTCTCCATGTTGGTCAGGCTGGTCTCAAACTCCTGACCTTGGGTGATCCACCCGCCTCGGCCTCCCAAGGTGTTGGGATTACAGGCGTGAGCCGCCGCGCCCGGCTGTACTTGGGATTTTTTACATTCTTCTTGCAGTCTCTGCCCTGCCACTTCATTTGAGGCATGATTTCTTTCTCCACATGCCCCCCATTCTGTCTTTGTCATATTACCACATCTACAGGCATTGAAAATCCTGCCGGCTAGTCTACGTGGCAGTTTTGCTTTCAACAGTATAGACTTTTTTTTTTCTTTTTGGAGACAGAGTCTTGTTCTGCTGCCCAGGCTGGAGTGCAGTGGTATGATCTTGGCTCACTGCAACCTCCACCTCCTAGGTTCAAGTGACTTTTGTGCCTTAGCTTGCCAAGCAGCAGGGACTACAGGTATGCACCACCATACCCAGCTAAGTTTTTGTATTTTAGTCTCTACTCAACGGTGTTTCATCACGTTTCCCACACTGGCCTTGAACTCCTGAGCTCAGGTAATCTCCCCACCTTGGCTTCCCAAAGTGCTAGGATTATAGGCGTGAACCACCACACCAGGCCTCAACAGTAATAGATATTTTTAATGATTTTTAAAAAACAGGCCAGGCGCGGTGGCTCACGCCTGTAATTCCAGCACTTCCAGACCCTGAGGTGGGTGGATCATCCAAGGTCAGAAGTTCAAGATCAGCCTGGCCAACATGGTGAAACCACGTCTCTAAAAATATAAAAATTACCTGGACATGATGGTAGGTGCCTATGATCCCAGCTACTCAGGAGGCTGAGGCAGGAGAATCCGGCTTGAACCTGGGAGGCACAGGTTGCAGTGAGCTGAGATCGAGCCACTGCATTCCAGCCTGGGTGACAGAGCAAGACTCCGTCTCAAAAAAAAAAAAAGGTGAAAATAGCATACTACGCTTCTCTAAATAGACGCCATTTCTGTTGCTCTTCCTGCATTCCGGAAATTCCAGCTCCCCTCTAGTATCATTCCCTTCAGGCTACATACCTTTCTTTAGCATTTTCTTTTAAAGTCGGCAGGTCAAGCACTTTGGGAGGCCAAGGCAGGCAGATCACTTTGGGTCAGGAGTTTCAGACCAGTGTGTCCAACATGGTGAAACCCTGTCTCTACTAAAAATACGAAAATTAGCTGGACATGATGGTGCTTCTAATCACAGCTACTTGGGAGGCTGAGGTGGGAGGATCACTTGAATTCAAGAGGCGGAGGCTGCAGTGAGCTGAGATTGCACCATGCAGTCCAGCCTGAGAGACGGAGTGAGTCTCCATCTCAAAGTCTGCTGGTGAGGAATTTTACACATACAAATACATAAACTATTTTATTTTACCCTATCTAGAATTGGTCAAATTTCTTGAATTTCATGAGTTTATATCTGTCTCTAAACTGGGGAACTTTTCTGCCGTTATTTATGTTAGCACAGGCTGACGCTTCCCCGTGCTGAGAACATCTGTCTTTTCACTCATTCCTGGAGTGTCCACTCCTGCCTGGGGGAGCATCAGGCTGGAGTTGCTGCTGCGAAGTCTTTTTCTGATCCCTCCAGCATCTGAGTCCTGGGGCACTGCCAGTGACTCACTGGCCTTTCCCTTGAGACTGGATCCAATTTTCAGTCCTTGGCATGTTGGGTAATATCTTGGATATTTTAAACTATCAGATGCGAGGCTCTGGGCCCCGCGAGAACGCGCCTTAGAACACTGACGCTTTCGCTTTGGCGGGCACTTGTCCCGGCTGGCTCAGGCCACCAGCCGTATCCCAGCCTCTGTGTGCAGCGGGTCCGGGTTGGCTCCATTCGCAAGGCTGTCACTGTGCGGCCTCTGTTCTCCACACTGCTCAGCTCAGACCTGCACCGAGCCACTGCTGTTTCACGCTCAGGGTGGGGGCCCCTCCTCCAGGTCTCTGTTCTGTGGGCTCCCCATACACTCAGGCTCCCAGGAGTCTTCCATTTAGAAAGCCAGGGCAGGGTTTTTCTCAGTCTTGGTTCCTTGTGCTGTCATCCATTCCACATGACTCGGGCCCTGCTCAGGGCAACAGAGCATGAGAAAACACAGGGAAAATGAGAGAGGGACCCTGCACACACATGCTCTGGACCACGGAGCCTCTGTGCCCAGCTCCTCTGTCAATACAGGTGGACTCTCGTGCAGGGTCTCAGGGGGCCATGATGCCACTGAAGGGCAGGCCCGGGATGGTTGGGGAGGAGGGAGAGGGAAGTGGAGGTTTCTCCCGCGCACTCTGTTTGCAGAAAGAGACATGGGTTTGTGTTGGGGTTGTCGGTCTCTGCTCCCACAGCACAGTCATGAGACCCCCCCATCCTCAGATCAAAGCCACACACACACACACACACACACACACGCACGCACGCAATACCCCATACACTCACCTCCACACCAGTCGTTGGTAAGTTTTAAGTTTCCTCCCCAGCCAGCTGCTGCTGTTAGCGTTTCACAATCCTCCATGAGTCGCTTTTAATATTCTGTCCAAAGGGAGAGAGGAGCTGCAGAGGCTGTGCTCCATCTCAGGCAGCCCAGAAGCTTCCAGAAGTGCTCTTCTGATTTTACAGGTGAAGAACCAGAGTCCTGGGGATGTAACAAGCCCCAGGTCCCCAAGGCAGGGGCAGGAACTCACGAGCACCCAACTCCAACGTGTCCTCGCCCCGAAAGCTTGTGCTGGTCCCTGCTGTCCTGCGCACCCCAGATGGAAATAGCGCTGGAGGAGGAGTCTTTCTCAGAGCCCTGGGAAGGGCCGGCCAGGCCCCCCACACTCACGGCCCTGCTCCATTGGCTGTGCTGGGGAGGCATCTGGGTGGACAGTGGCTGGCTGGAGTCTGGGAGGCAGCCTGGGCATGGGAGGCGGGAGCGTTGAGTGGCACGCGCCGTGGGCAGCAGGGCCCAGGGCCTTCCAGCCGGTCTCACACTTAGTGCTCTCTGGGGCAGGTGGTGACAGCAGGCACACACGCTCCGGGGGCTCCCTCAGTCGCCAGGCTCCAGGTACTTACGCCTCAGGGTTAGAATCAGGATAAATTTGGAGACTCCCAGGATCCCCTGAAAAAATTTCTCTCCATTCTATAAGGACAAAGGATGTTCCTGTGGAGGGCAGATGGCAGGCCCTGGGGTTGGACCCCTGCCTCGATGCTCCCACTGCTCCTTCGTGACTGCGGGCTCTTCCACGAGTGACTTCACGTCTCAGTGTCTCAGTCTCCCTTTTTGTAAAATGGTCATCATAATAACACCTAACTCACATAGCAGTTGTGAGGACAAACAAAATTCAAATCCTGGAATTGTTCAAAAAACACCCACAAGAATGACAGAACGGAGTAGCATGGTGTTGCTTTCGTTATTTTTAACATTTGTGTGGCTTTTTCTTCCTATCTGAAAATGAGATTTTCTCCCCAGTCAACCCAAGTCACCCTTCTAGTGGTGAGGAAATTAGGATTGTTATAGAAAGAATCCAAAAGAAAAAACTAGTTAATATTCAGGTTCAGATTTTTCTTCTTTTTTTTTTTTTCTTTTTTGAGACAGGGTCTCGCTCTGTCGCCCAGGGTGGAGTGCAGTGGTGCGACAGCTCACTGCAGCCTTGAACCCCTGGGCTCAAGCAATCCTCCCACCTCAGCCTCACGAGTAGCTGGGACTACAGGTGTGTGCCACCATGCCCAGCTGATTTTTTTAAGGACCAGAAAGTCAAAGACAAATGCCCAGCAGATTTTTGTAGAGATGGGGTTTCACCATGTTGCCTAGGCTGGTCTTGAACTTCGGGCTCCAGTAATCCACCAACCTCAGCCTCCCAAAGTGCTGGAATTACAGACATGAGCCACCACACATAGCCTATATTCTGATTTATAATCAAAGTAGACTTTCCAGCAAGAAAATAGACTTGGAAGACAGGTTTGTAATGCAGTGGGTGATGGGATTTGAAATGGGGCTGGTGATGAGGCTTGAGATGGAGTTTGTGATAGGATTGGTGATGGGGTTCTTGATGGTTGATGATAGGGTTCACAATGGGGCTGGTGATGGGGCTGGAAAGGGGTTAGTGATGAAGTTGGTGATGGGGTTGGCAATGGGGTTGGTGATGGGGTTAGTGATGAAGTTTCTGATGCGGTTCATGATGGGGTTTGTGAAGTTGATGATGGGGTTCATGATGGGGTTTGTGATGAAGTTTCTGATGGGGTTCA
>NW_016107764.1:2550829-2559641 GCF_001604975.1 Cebus imitator | reverse complement strand
GGGTTTGTGAAGTTGATGATGGGGTTCATGATGGGGTTTGTGATGAAGTTTCTGATGGGGTTCATGATGGGGTTTGTGAAGTTGATGATGGGGTTTGTGATGAAGTTTCTGATGGGGTTCATGATGGGGTTTGCGATGAAGCTGATGAGGGGGTTCATGATGGGATTAGTGATGGGGTTCACCGTGCAGTTTTCGATGAGGTTGGCCATGGGGTTGGTGATGGGTCGGTGATGGGATCTCTGCTTCCATTGTTCTATGTGGGTGTGACTCTTCTCCAGTGTCTTCACAACCCTTCGCTCCTTCTACCCTGGAGACACTGAGAGGGAAAGGTGGAGACTAAGGAGGTGGATGCCTGGGTTTTCTTTTCTTGACTCCTTCCAGTGCTGGTGGGGGTTGTTTCAAAGGCATCCTGACAGGCGTGGTGGCTAACACCTGCAATCCCAGCACTTTGGGAGGCTGAGGCTGGTAGATCACTTGAGCTCAGGAGTTTGAGACCAGCCTAATCAACAGGGTGAAACGCTGTCTCTACTTAAAAAAAAAAATAGCTAGGTGTAGTGGCAGGCGCCTGTAATCCCAGCTACTCAAGAGGCTGAGGCAGGAGAATCACTTGAACACAGGAAGCAGAGGTTGTACTGAGCTGAGATCACACCACTGCACTCCAGCCTGGGTGACAAGAACAAAACTCCAACTCAAAAAAAGAAAAAACAAAAAACAAAGACATCCTGACAGGTGGGCAGACACTAAGGGCAGAGCACCCCAGTGCTGACAGAAGGAGCTCCTGTGGCTGAGCGAGAGGAGGGGCACCTTCAGAGTGCACTGAGATCCGCATGCTTCCCAGGTCATGCAGAGGCTGAGGCTGGAGCTTACACTTATGCTGTGGGGCCCAGAGTGAGGACAGGTAGCCTCACAGCAGACATGTGGGCAGCAGCCCACACCAGGGCAACAACTCAGAGTCTGAATGCACGCTAAGCTGTGCCAGCCCAGAGCACTCATGGTGAGTCACATCTGCCCCAACTTCAACCACAGTGGCCCATGGACACAGCTCTACAATCCAGACAGAGAGGGAGCTGGTTCCTCCGGGACATCACCAACCAGGATCCACCAAAGGTGGGAAACTCAAAAGACCCTCCTACTTTACAAAAGCTCCTGAGGGGCCGCAACCTAAGGGTCAACCAGCCCTGCACAGACTTCTGCCTACTAGGGTGGTCCGAAGATCTTAAAGCCTTGAGTTTGGGATAAGGCAGCTTCAGACCAGCAATACCCTAGACCTTGTCACAGGTGGACAAAACTCTCCAGAAGAGGATGCATCATGTGGGCAACCCCCTCACGGGCACCAAAGAAGGAGAACTGTCCAGACTCCAGGCACAACCAGTGCCTGAAGAATAGCTTAGTTTATAGTGTTATTGCTCAGCTGTTTCCTTTACAGAATCCTGCATATATAACCATATATTGGTTTATAGAATTAGTGCTTGAAGTATAACTTACTGCTTACATACATCTAGTTTATAAAATCATACTGAATACTTATATATACTTAGTTCTATACAATCTTTCTATATAATCATATAGGTATTGTAGTCGGAGCTGTACTGACACATTTAGTGCTGATTTGTAGAATCCTTCCATAGAACCACATAGTAGTCTGTAGTAGGAGGAATGCCTAGAGCAGTCACAGCACAGAAGCAGTACATGGGAAAACAGGCAGACCAGGACGAGAACCAAAGACCCAGGCGGTGGTGTCCCTGCCTGAAAGGGCACACGCTGTGTGGCAGGCTTGGAGCAAGAGCCCCTCCTCCTGATAAAGGAGTTGTAGCACCTTGCATCTAGTTCCTGTGGAAAGTAGGCCTCAGGCCTGAGATCCTGGAAGTAACTGAGGGAGAAGAACCCCTCTGTGTGACCAGTCACGGCGGCTGTACACCCTGTCAGCGTTTTCTCACTTCTGTGCTGGCTCAGATCATCCTCCCATAAATATCTTAAGAGAAGAGCACATATCTGTCAGCTCCCACTGCATTGGCTTACAGTATCCTTCAATTAGAAATCCTTTGAAGTCTCCAGCCCCCAAATAAGAAGTGTTGTGCATGACACCTGCTGCACACAGCCCACCATCTTGCCTCGGTGACCTAATGGGGGTGGACCCCTCCTTTGTACATGACCCTCTACTACTGCCCACGGCATGGCCCCCTACTGCGCACGGCCCACCTCTCTGCCCAGGTGACATAATGGGGTGGCCCCCTTGCTTGTGACTCACGTGATTATGTATGCCCAATTACTAAGCCTATAGATGATGACCTCACGCACGACCCTGCCCCCTGCTTGTACCTAATAAATACAGATGCTTCTGGGCATTTGGGGCTCTTGCTGATCTCTGCTCACAGGTGGCGCGGCCCCCCGAGTCCAGATGCTCTTTTCCAGTTCTTCAGTGTCCTGTCTCTTTACTTCTTGGATCCCGCACCTCAGCACAGCATAAGGGACGCCCCATGACCCTGTGGGGCCCCAACAGCCTTACACATCATGTGGTGCCTTCAGCTTATTCCTATAAATGCTTCTCAAAATGGTGTCCAGCACACAACCAAAGAAACCAGAGCGCATCAGGAATGAAGACTCCGTGGGGGAGAACCCACAGAAGTGAGAGAGCAAGCCCACAAAGATCATAAAATAGCCATGGTCAACTGTAAACAGCAATGACTAACGCTAAGAATCCAATGGGCAGATTTAACCAGCCAACAAGTCAGGCAGGGAGCAGATGAAATGGAAGACAGAATAGAAGGAATTTTGGCGAGTAAAGCCCATGAAGATAAAATCGGGGAAGAGCAGGAGGGAAGCTAAGGTGCAAAGAGAGGAGTAAGATGGTGTAACGTACATCAGATGGAGACCTTGAAGCTCAGAAGATAGAGAATGGGGCAGAGGAAACGCTGGAAAGGAGAAAGGCTTAGAATTTTCCAGATCAAAGACATTCATGTCTGAATCAACGTCCCAATCCCTATTTATATCCTAATGAAACTGCAGACATAGAAAGGCTAAGAGAAGTCTCAGAGGCAGCCAGAGAGAAAAGTCAGATTGCCTGGGAACAAGAGGTAGACTGACAGCTGATCTCCCAAAAGCAGCAACAGAGCAAGACCAGAGGACGCTCCACAGAGAGCCAAAGACACAGACTCTTCCCCAACCCCAAGGTCATAGGAGCCCTTCCCAACAGGTCTGACCCTCAGCTTGGAGACACTAAGCTTCGCCTGACAGGGCCTGATTTAATTACCGGGGGGCACAGAATCAAACCTGGCTTCCGTCCCTGCTGGTCTGGGGTGAGGCCGGTTCAGTGACAGAAGGGTCTTTCCTTCTGCCGTGCAATGTCACAGGTGCAGAGAGAAGAGAAGCTGAGGAATTCTGGGCGGTTAAAAAGATCACCAGTCGGACAATTCTGCATTTACTCCTTTGTGCTGCTCTCCTTGCTCTTCTAACAAAATGCAATTATTATTATTATTTTTTTTTTCTGAGACGGAGTCTTACTCTGTTGGCCAGGCTGGAGTACAGCAGCGTGATCTCGGCTCACTGCAACCTCTGCCTCCCGCGTTCAAGCGATTCTCGTGCCTCAGCCTCCCAAGTAGCTGGGACTACAGGCATGTGCCACCCCACCTGGCTAATTTTTGTATTTTTAGTAGAGATAAGATTTCACCGTGTTGGCCAGGCTGGTCTCAAACTCCTGACCTCAGGTGGTCCGCCTGCCTTGGCCTCCCAAAGTGCTGTGAGTACAGGTACGAGCCACAGCGATAGGCCAAGTTTTGTAAGTCACCAAAAATGTCCAAACGGTGACAAATCCAAACTTGTGCTCCTCCTGCATGACAGTAAGTCAAGAGACAAGGAGTCAGAGCCGGGAAGGCAGCTTCGTTTTGCTTTATGTTTTTGTTTTTTGTTTTTGAGACGGAATTTCACCCTTGTTGCCCAGGCTGGAGTGCAATGGCACGATCTTGGCTCACCGAAATCTCCACCTCCCGGGTTCAAGTGATTCTCCTGCCTCAGCCTCCCAAATAGCTGGGATTATAGGCATGCACCATCACGCCCAGCTAATTTTCATATTATTAGTAGAGACAGGGTTTCTCCATGTTGGTCCGGCTGATCTTCAACTCCCAACCTCAGGTGATCTGCCTGCTTCAGCCTCCCAAAGTGCTGGGATTACAGGCGTGAGCCACCGTGCCCGGCGGGCAACTTTAATTTTAAGAGCAGAAAGCCCAGCAGATGCGGACAACCGCCCTCAGGGGCCATCTCATGTCAGTACCAGAGTCAGGCCCTTTTCATGTTTGGGCAGAGGAGAGAGGAGGGCTTGCGACCAAGAGGTAGCGATGGGTGGACAACTGGGTGCCAGTGAGGGACCGAGGAGGCTGGGAACTCCCTCTTCCTTTCCAGGTCACGATGCTCCTGTAAATCTTCAACAAAACATAGTTAGCTGTTCACTTGCTTCCCCTTCAGTCCTAGAGTGAGTTTCAAAAACTACATGAAAACTACTGTTCTTCTGTTTTATCTCAGTGCTCTGCAATTATCCTAACCTACATGCAGAGGCGGGCAAAGGTCCCTCAAACAAAAAAGGAGTGAGTGATGTGAATTCTTTTGCTGTCTCACTGTTACACAAACAGTCCTTTCAAGCAGTTGGGTGCATATGCTGAGACCCCAGCAGTGAGGGCCATTTCCACCGAGAAGAGCTCACCATAGGTGTCAATTATCTTCCGCTTGGACTTGGCCTTATCTGTATGCTGTATACGTGCCTCTATTTCTTAGCATTTATGTATGATTATATTGCTATCCTGTGAAATCTTTTTGGCAATAATTATTTCTCATCAGTACTTCACACACACATGCACACGCACACACACACATGCACACGTGCACACACACATGTACACACACACACTCACACACACACGTGCACACCTACCACGTACCAGCTTCCAAACTGGTTGGCCGCTTCATGGCTGCTGTCTGGAAACGGCTGTTTCTGACCATGTGTATGCTTCATGTGCCTCCTTGGAGGGGGCTGGGAAGCCAGCAAGCCACCATCTCCACCGCCCAATCTTGAAGGCACCAGCCCAGTGCCTCTGCTGTGTTCTTGCCCTGGAAGCACGTCACCCAGTCTAGTCCACACTCCTGGGAGGGGACCGCACATGAGGCGGGAGACCAGGAGGCAGAGTCACCAGGGCAGACAGTGAGAGGGGTCCTCTGGTGCTCCTTTGACCCCCCAGAATGGGATCCCCCGGCTTTCTCCTACCCTAGTATTCCAGGCGTCCAGGACAGCAGTCCTGAGCCCCGCAAGCCAGGGGCATAATCCACCTGCTGATGGGAAAGAGATCTGCAGGAATTCAGAGATCATCTCACCTTGGTCTCACCAGCAGCTTACCTGCATGCCCCAGAGGAGGGAGAGGCTGGGAAGACTCCAAGGCGACAACCATGGAGCCCTAGCAGATCTGCAAGCGGGGAGTCACAAGGCATTGCACAGGGGACCAGGCGCAGTGGCTCAGGCCTGCACTCCCAGATACGGATGCTCAGGAGGCTGAGGCAGGAGGATCCCTGGAGCCCAGGAGTTCAAGACCAGTCTGGGCAATATAGCAAGACTGGCTCTACAAAAAAAATTTTAAAAATAGCTGGGTGCAGTGGCATGGGCCTGGAGTCCCAGTTATTCAGGAGGCTGAGGTGGGAGGATCCCTTAAGCTCAGGAATGTGAGGCTGCAGTGAGCTATGATCACACCACTGCACTCCAGGGCAACAGAGTGAGACCCTGTCTCTAAAAAAAAGAAAAACCCAATTCACAGATTAGGCTAAGAGGGCAGGTGGATGGCTCCGTGGCCAAGAGCAGCCCTAGAGAACCTCCAATAAATCGAAATGGCCTGGCAGAATCAAGGGGTGGACAAGCTCAGAGACAGAGCTGGAGGGAGGGTGGGCCCCTGCCCTGGGCCGCAGCCTGAGCGAGGCCAGAGGGGGCATGCCGCAGCAGCCACCGCCACTGTGCACGGGCAGGCAGCAGTCCGACACATTCCATGGAGCCAGGGGAATAAGAGCTGGGATGCATCCCTGCATGTGAACATGTAGCTGTTGTCACGTTGCTATTCTTACTGTGCCCAGAGCCTGTGCTTGTCCCCTCCGGCTGCCAGAGCAGGACTGAGGGATGGAGGAGTGGCTTAAAACAGCACACACAGACTTGCTCACTGTACAGGAGGCTGGAAGTGCAAAATCGAGGTATCGGCAGGGCAGATACCTCGATTCTGGAGACTGCGAGGGAGGATCCAACCCAGGCCTCTCTTCTCACCACTCATGGCCCTGGCAGTCCCAGGCATGCCTTAGCCTGTGGGCACACTGCTCCAATACTGGCCTCCATGTTCACGTGACTGTCTACCTTATTTATCTGCACCCCAAGTATCCCTCTTCTTCCTCTGATAAGGACATCAAACGTCGGATTTAGGGCCCACCTCAACATCTCAAGATCCTAAACTTATTTTCATCTGCAAGGACCATTGTTTTCAAATAAGGCTGTGCTCCTAGGTACCAGGGATCAGGGTGTAGACTTTTGGGGGACTCCATTTGACCTTCCACAGAACATGTGTGTCCGGTTATGGGGGCGGAGAAAGGGTAGGAAATTTGTTGAGATTCTTCTGCTCCAGCCTTATCTCCTTAGGGGCTTCCCTGGACCACCCCTCCCCCGTGAAAACGCACCCCTGCCCACCCACAGATCCATTCAGCAAGTGTTTGCTGAGGGTCTGCTGGGTGTCAGACACCAACCTTGCACCAGAGAAAGAACAGGAACAAAGAGCAGACACCCCAGCCCTCTGGAAGCTCCAATCACAACAGGAACACAGACAGTGAAGAAGAGAGATGAGAAAAACCCACGTGCCAGTCAGGTGGGGGTGAATGCCTCAGGAAAAGTCAAGTCAAGCAGGGAAAGAGGATGGGAACTGTGATGTCTAGATTCCTGACCAGTACAGGCCTCTCAGGAAGTGACCTCAGGGGATGTTTGCGAAGGGCATTCTGGGCAGAGGTATAACCAGGGCAGAGACCCTGAGGGGACGTGCCTGTCATGTCTGATGGATGGGATAGGGCCATGGACTTGGGGTGGGCTCAGCTGGAGAGGGCAGGGGACATAAGGTTGGGTAATGGGACCAATTACTGGGCCTTCATGTTTAGGCCCTCATGCAAGGAGAGAAGGGACCACTGGGGGCTCCCCAAAACCACCCTGAGGTTCAGTGGTTCACTAGAAGGACTCACAGAACTCAGAAAGGATACTATTTATTACAGCAACGGATGCATTAAAATCAGCAGTGGCAAGGACTCACGGAACAGAACCCAAGAGAGACCAGCATGGGTCTGCAGGTGTCCCCACCCAGAGCAGGCATGTGGACAGTGCCCAACCTCCCAGCACTGAGGTGTGACAATGAGCACAGCATGCTACGGGCCAGGGAAGCTCTCTGCACTTTGGTGTCCAGGGTTTTCATTGGGTTGGTCACACAGGCACACCTGACCTCCCAAGTGGCTGACTTTGGCTTCCAGTCCTGGCAGAGGTCAGGCTGATGCCACATGGCCCAAGGCCCCCAGCATGGACCACATCGTCAGCACAGACCAGGGGTGTCCAGTCTTTGGTCTTCCCTGGCCCACATTGGAAGAATTGTCCTGGACCACACATAAAATGCACTTAATACTAACAATAGCTGATGAGCTTTAAAAAAAAATCACAACCAGAAAGAATTTGTGCTGGGCCGTATTGAAAGCTGTCCTGGGCTGAATGCCCCCTGTGGGCTGTGGGTTGGAGAAGCTTGGCATAGACTCTGATGTGGCCCAGGTAAACACAGACATTCAAATCAGGCAGAACATGCCAAAGGCTTAGAGGGTGTCTCCCAGGAGCTGGTCAGGGCCCATTTCAGGGTGCAGGGTTTGAACACCCCAAACCTTTACTACAGAAGGTCTCAGCAGGATCAATTGGCATTGGTGGAAGCCACACACAGGGGGCCTGGTGACCAAGACTGGTCAGGAAAGAGCGACCACAGGGGATGCAGCAGGGCTGGATGCAGCTCTGCCAGACAAAGAAAGAGGAATCCCAAATGGCCAGAGCATGCAGCCTCGTGGAGGAGAGGAGCCGGGGTTTAAGTCTGACAGCCACAGGCATTTGGGCTCCAGAGAGAGAAAGTGAAGGAGGAGGGCCCGCCTTGAGAGAGGGAGGAGACCACGGGATGGCTGTCTGGGCTGCGGGCTGAGGGGGGTTTTAGGTGACGGCTGGGGACAGCCCTGGTGGTCGGTGTGGCTGGAGGGTGTGCTCAGGCCTCCTGAGGGAGAGTCCCTGTGGGGGGAGGGCTCCCCCTCATGGTTCCACTGTCCCAGGGGAGCCAGCTGCAGAAAGGAGGGGTGCGTTTGAGAAGAAAAGAGAAAATCTCCATCCTGGAAGGTGGTAAGATGGGCTTGTGGGTGGGAGAAGGCACCGGGCGGGCCAGGGAGAGATTTGCGGCCACCAATGAAAGCCAGCCCGGGTCAGCCTGCTGGTGGACTTCTCTCTCGCCCTCGGTGTCCCTCCCACCTGTCCCTTGGGGGTCGGCCGGGGCCTGGGGTGCGTGGCCCAGAGAGCAGGCCCCGCTTTCGAGCCCGCGGGGGGTCCTGCAGCTCAGGGTGTCCTGGGCTTGGGGGCCCCCAGATGCCTCTGGCCTTCCCCCAGATCCTAGGGGAGCAGCCGCGAGCGAAGTGCGCTGCTGCTAGCCCCGGGTGTCCGTGGGTTCCCGACGCTGGCAGGGGTCGGGTCGGGAGCGGTGCGGGACTGGGCCTCCGAGGGGGCGGGGACTTGGGGCGGGGCCTC
>NW_016107764.1:2541043-2550372 GCF_001604975.1 Cebus imitator | reverse complement strand
GGCGGGGCCTGGGGCGGGGCTTCGCGGAGGACCTCAAGGACGGTGGGGGCGGGGACTGAGGTGGGACGTCGCGGGGTGGGGCGGAGACTGAGGCGCGGCATCGCGGGGAGGGGCGGGGACTGAGGCGGGGCATCGCGGGGCGGGGCTCCGGGGGCGGGGCCTGGGTGCTGCCCAGGCTTGGCATCTCCAGGGGACGCTCGGCTCCGGCTCCGGCAGGCACAGGCGGCTCCGGGGGGCCGCGCTGGCTCCACCCCCGGGCCCCGCCCTCCTGCCGCGCGCCGGCGCCTCCCAATTCCCAGAGCCGGGGCTGGGGCTCTAGGCGGCGGCGGCGGCGGCGGCTGCGGCTCTCTGCTGGGCGCTGGGCGCGGGGCCAGGGCGGGCCGGGAGCGGCGGCGCCGGCGGCGGATCGCGCGGAGGGCGGTGGCCTGAGTCGGCCGAACCATGGCGGCCCCAGAGCCGGCGCCGAGGCGGGCCCGGGAGCGGGAACGGGAGGACGAGAGCGAGGACGAGAGCGACATCCTGGAGGAGAGCCCGTGTGGTCGCTGGCAAAAGCGGCGGGAGCAGGTGGGCGCGGGGGTCGGGGACACGGGGTGACACCGCCCTCCATGAGCCGGAGGGGCCTGGAGGCCGCGCGGGGCGTGGGGGCGCCGGGAGAGCGCGGCGCCTGGAAACCTCTCCGCAGCCTCTCTCAGGCGGCGGGCAAATCTGCCACCCCTGGACCCCTTTGCCCTGGCGGCCGCCCTGGGATTCCCTGAGCGCCAGTCTCCTCCCAGGACCGCCTCCCCATGCCTCTGGACTCAGCCTCTAGCTCTCTGGAGAATCCCCCGAGACCCCGTGAAACCTGCTCCAAATTCCCTTAGCCCAGCCCTTGGATAGGAGCCCTTGGCTCCTGAGGGCAGCCACCCTTCAAGCCCCCACCTTCCCACAGACTGGCTCAGGGCCTGCAGCCCATGCTTGGGCCCACTGGAAGGGTGTGGACAGGGACCAAGTCCTCACCCACAACCTCCACACACACCAAGGCACACATAACCCCTTATTCACCCCGACCCAGGTGAATCAGGGAAATATGCCAGGGCTTCAGAGCACCTTCCTAGCCATGGACACAGAGGAAGGGGTAGAGGTGGTGTGGAACGAGCTTCACTTCGGAGACAGAAAGGCCTTCGCGGCGCACGAGGTGAGGCCACTGCCCGCTCCTCATCCTGCCCGGGTGGCCACCTGCTGACCACCCAGCGACCACCCTCCCTCCCCAGGAGAAGATCCAGACCGTGTTCGAGCAGCTGGTGCTGGTGGACCACCCCAACATCGTCAAGTTGCACAAGTACTGGCTGGACGCCTCCGAGGCCGGCGCGAGGGTGAGCACGGGCAAGGCCCTGGGCAGGCAGAGGCCACAGCCAGGTGGGCGGGCGTGGGGACCAACCGGTTGGTGGAAATCCCGAGCTCGCACTCTGCAGGTCATCTTCATCACAGAGTACGTGTCATCGGGCAGTCTCAAGCAGTTCCTCAAAAAGACCAAGAAGAACCACAAGGCCATGAATGCCCGGGTATGGGGAGTGGGCTGGGGCGGCCGGGGAGCAGGATAGGGTCGGGGATGGGGTTGGGGCAGCCTCAGTGACTGGGATGGGAAGGGGGTGCCCGGCGCCCCAGACAGGGGCTGGGCGCGGATGTGGGGGCGGGCTCCGCAGGCCCAGCCACCTCTCCTGCGCCCACCCGACGGAGTCGTGCGTCCGCCGCCAGGCCTGGAAGCGCTGGTGCACACAGATCCTGTCTGCGCTCAGGTGAGGGCCTGGACTGGCCCGGCGCTGCGGGGCGCCGCGGAGCCCCAGTCTCTGCAGCGCCTCCTGACCGGCTCCTCCTACTTTCCCCTCCCCCTGCCTGCTCCTTCCCCACGTCTGCAGCTTCCTGCACGCCTGCAGCCCCCCCATCATCCACGGGAACCTGACGAGCGACACCATCTTCATTCAGCACAACGGCCTCATCAAGATCGGCTCCGGTGCTGGCGGGCAGGGCTGGGCTCGGGGGGTGGAGGGGGTGGGGGGCGGGGCAGGGGAAGTTTCCTGGAGCCGAGGGCCGAGGAGTTACGACACCCCAGCAGCTAATCCCGCTTTTTCTCCCGACCCTTGGCAGTATGGCACCGAATCTTCTCCAATGGTAAGTGCGAATTCTGGAGGGATGGGGTCCTGGAGAGGTCCCGCCCGCTCAGCCTCTGCGCTCTCCCACAGCGCTTCCGGACGATCTCCGAAGCCCGATCCGCGCTGAGCGAGAGGAGCTTCGGAACCTGCACTTCTTCCCCCCAGAGTATGGCGGTGAGTGGCCCTGGGTCCGGGTGCCCCTTGCCTGCCCTGCGCATCTGTCCTACCTGTCCTGTGCTCTTTCTCGTTCAGAGGTGGCCGATGGGACTGCTGTGGACATCTTCTCCTTTGGGATGTGTGCGCTGGAGGTACCGCACCCCCCCCCCACCTTGTGCCCTGTCCTCCTCCTAGCTGTGCCCTGCCTGGCTTACCTGTGTGGTCCCTTCCCCATGCTTTACCTGGCTCTGTGTCCCAGATGGCTGTGCTGGAGATCCAAGCCAACGGGGACACCCGGGTCACAGAGGAGGCCATTGCTCGTGCCAGGCACTCGCTGAGTGACCCCAACATGCGGGTAAGCAGCCTGCCCTGCCCTCCCCAGTTGGCTCACAGTGCTCAGGTAGGGCCAGCAAGGTGCTCAGGCAGGCCTGGGAGAGCATCGCAGTTTGTGCAGCTGAGGAGTGCACCAGCTGGCTGCACCCTCCCAAAGAGGACCTCAGTGGGAGCACATATTGGTGCCAGGCCAGAAGGCCCTGCAGGGTCAGCACATTTTAAGAACAAGAAGGCAAGAGAGACCCTTTCTCTGTGGCTGTTATCACCATGCCTGTTTTATCGATAAAGAACCCGAGGTTCAGAGATGAGTCCTTTACCCAAGGCTTTAGAGTAAGTGGTAGAGCCAACCTCTGCACCTGGGTCTGCTTCAGTCCAAGTGCTTGACTTTAAATTTCCAGCTTGTGGGGAGACGTGGTGGGTGCCAGGCAGGCAAAAGAGGTATGGGATGGAAGCTGCAGCCCCAGCCCCTCTGCTTGGAGTCCAGACTTCACCCCATGGCCTCAGGAGATGGGGGTGCCTGCACGGGGCCGGTGGGGAGCTGGAGCCGGAGTGGGTACGGATGTGGACAGGGTGAGGACCTGTCCACATGGTTGTCTCCAGTGTTGGGCACTGGGCTGATCAAAAGGCTGTGGGTAGGAGGCTTGCAGGTGACTTGAGGATCATGGCTCCCACTCCCCATGGTTTTTTGACAGTTGAGGGAAGCAGAGCTTGGGTGCTCCAATCCCAGAACCCAGCTGTCCTCAAGCTCGGAGGACCTGGTCCTGGCCTGGCTGCTGCCGGGACTCCTCCCTGTGGTCATCCCTGCATGTCCCATGTGTCCCTGAGGAGGAGGGACATGGGGAACTCAGGGGCTGCCTCTCCTCGAACTGTGGAGCCAGAGCAGAGAGCCCCTGCACACCACCAGCCCCTCCTCCCCACGCCCCAGGAGTTCATCCTTTGCTGCCTGGCCCGGGACCCTGCCCGTAGGCCCTCGGCCCACAGCCTCCTCTTCCACCGAGTGCTCTTCGAGGTGCACTCACTGAAGCTCCTGGCAGCTCACTGCTTCATCCAGCACCAGTGTGAGCAGCAGGCCGGCCCAGGGGGTGGCCAGGGAGGCTGAGGTGGGGACGTGGAAGGGGGCTCTGCAGGACCCAAGGCCTGAGCACACCACCTTGATGCTCCTGTGGCCACAGACCTCATGCCTGAGAACGTGGTGGAGGAGAAGACCAAGGCCATGGACCTGCATGCTGTCTTGGCAGAGCTTCCCCGGCCCCGCAGGCCCCCGCTGCAGTGGCGGTGAGCAGTCAGCACCCAGAAGCCTCCCTTTCCAGTGCCCCTGGCCAGCCCCTCATGTGCCTCCCACCTCCATGCCAGGTACTCGGAGGTTTCCTTCATGGAGCTGGACAAATTTCTGGAGGATGTCAGGTGAGAGCTGAGGTAAGGCCGGGGGCCAGGCAGCTGTCAGGCCTGAGTCCCCAGCTACCCTGGTGTGTCCCCAGGAATGGGATCTACCCACTGATGAACTTTGCAGCCACTCGGCCCCTGGGGCTGCCCCGTGTGCTGGCCCCACCCCCAGAAGAGGTCCAAAAGGCCAAGACCCCAACACCAGAGCCCTTTGACTCTGAGACCAGAAAGGTGAGGCTTCTCTCCTGCTGCTCAGTGCCAGCCCTCAGATCTTCCAGCAGTCAGACAAGAGGTGCCCCTCCTACTCTCAGGGCCTGCATCCCCGCAGCGCAGCTCTCCTCCAGGCGGCCAGAGACCGGATCCAGGCTGATCGTCTGGTGGGGGTCGTGGGGGTTGTAGGGCAGGCGGGACCCTCCCCTTTTCTGGGAGGCTCCATGTCCCCTCAGAACCTTCCCCCACATCCTGCTGCCTGCCCTGAGCCCACTGCAACCATCCTTCCTCCAGAACTCACCCGGGGCCCTTCCACCCGCCAGCACTCCACCCAGCCCCGGGTGCTGATTCCTGGACATCCGTGTCCTGGTGTCTCCCCGGACTTCTACAGTGCTGCCTACTGGCCAGCAGCCTCTCTCGGTGCAGTGCAGCCAGAATTCATGTCCTAAACAAGCAAACTGCCTGCTCCTGGCTGGCCACAGAGATCATGAGAGTCCTCAGCTGACACCCAGGCTCTAGGAGGCCTGATCCCGAAGGCATCGTGCACTTCCGTGTGGTCCTGTCCCGGCCAACCTCCCTTTTCCCGTGCCCACAGTTCCCTCTTTGTTCAAGTTGTTCTCTCCGTGGTGAAAGCTCCTATTCATCCTTCAGTACCCAGCCCCTAATGTCGATTCTTTAAGAAGCTTTCCTTAGCTTGCCAGGCCACTAGCGGTGAGATGGGCTTCTCTTAGAAACTACCCCCTTGACAATCTCTGCTGTCCTTCTGGGCCCCTCTGGCACAGCGGCATGTGCTCTTGCTGCTGGGTTTGTGAGTCGCAGCCTCCCCCCACTGCAGGTCATCCAGATGCAGTGCAACCTGGACAGGAGCGAAGACAAGGCACGCTGGCATGTGAGCGGGGCCTGGGAGGACGGCGCTGCCGTGGGGAAGGCGGGGGCCTGGCGGACCCCCGAACTCCCCTCCGACCGCGCCCCGCCACCTCCCCAGCTCACTCTGCTTCTGGTGATGGAGGACCGGCTGCACCGGCAGCTGACCTACGACCTGCTCCCAAGTAGGCTGGGCAGGGGACCTGGGCGGCGGGCGGTGACCCCGGGTGGCCGGAGGTGCAGTGGCCTCACGCCTCGCCTTACGCCGTTGCCCCAGCGGACAGTGCTCAGGACCTCGCCGCGGAGCTCGTGCACTACGGCTTCCTCCACGAGGTGTGCTGGGCAGGGTGGTGCTGCTGGGCCAAGGGGGTGTGCGGGGTGGGCCGCACCCCTCCGTCCCCCATGCCTCCCTCCTTCCACAGGGCGACCGGATGAAGCTGGCCACCTTCCTGGAGAGCACCTTCCTCAAGTACCGCGGGGCCCAGGCCTGACCCGGTGCCCCAGCCCCAGGGGATCATGCCAGGGTGCTGCCCAGGTCAGGCCACGTTGGGGAGAGCCCAGCACTGCCAGGCCGCCCTCCACTGTGTGCCTGGGAGCACAAAGGCCCGGGTAGTGAAGAAACCCCCACCTCCTGTGGAGCGGGGCTGACCCTGCCTCCAGGTGCCACGGGGTGGGGGTGGGGCAGCCATGGGCCTCCCAGGTCCTTAGGATCAGGGCTGCCCCCAGGACCCCTTCCTATATCCTTGATTCTCTGCCTGGAGTTCCTATCCAGGCTGCCTGGCCAGGGCCACTGCCTCCTTAGCATGCAGGAGGCTCCCCTGCAGGGAGCCCCAGCTCTGGGGCTTGGGGGTGAGGGTAAGCCCTGAACAGACCTCTGCCCGGCAAATGGCTCCATGAGGTCTGAGAGAGCAGCCACCCCTGGCTGGCACCACAGACCCACACAAGGAGCCTGCACAGCAAGCCACCGGTGACACACCTGCAGGTGTCAGGCATGGTACTGGGCACAACTGGGACCTGGCAGGAGAAACAGACCACAGAGAGGTCTGGAGTTGAGGCTGTCATCAGCAAAGCCCCTGATCCCACACAGCTCTGCCCTGGAGCCACCTCTTTGGCCCTTTACCCACCCTGAGGCCAGGATGTGCAGCCCCTCTGCAAATCTCCTCTGGGCTTGCAGCCGCTCTAATGGGCTTTTTCTCTCCTGCATTCCCTGGCCTGGAGGGTTGAGGGACCCCACATCCTCTCTGCTCCTCAAACTCACACCCCCTCCATGTTACCTCCCACACCTCCTCCCTGGGGCAGCTGCTCCCTGGGCCACTGAGGACATCGGCTCCTGGCTCCCTGCCTCTCTCCACTCGTGGCTCAGTCTTTGAGGTTTCTATGCCCTCATGGATTCTGCCTCTGCATTCCTGGCCTCTTGATTCTTGGCTTGCCTCTCCTCCAATTACAAATTTAGTGAAACAGCCTTAAACATTTTAAGTTGTATGTATAAATTTAGCGCATTCATGCTTTTTCAAAAGCATTTCAAATGTCAAACCAGGAAGGCACCCCACTGTATTAGCTCTATACTGCTGCTGTAAAATTTATCACAAACTTAGTGGCTTAAAACAACACAAACTTATTGCAGTTCTGTAGTTTGGAAGTCCGACTTCGGGTCTCACTGGACTAGAGTCAAGGCTGGCAGGCTGCCTTCCTTCCTGGAGGTCCTAGGGGAGACTCCATCTGCTGCTCCTTCAGGCTGCTGGCAGGACCCACACCCTTTTGTTGGCAGGGCCAAGGTCCTCACTTCCTTGCTGTCTGTAGACTGGGGCCACTCCCAGCTTGTACAGGCTGCCCACATTCCTTGGCTCTTGGCCCCTCCTCTATCTTCAAAGCCAGCAGGTTCAGTCTGTGTCAAGAACCATTTCTCTGGTTCTCTGCAGCCAGGAAAGGTTGTCCTTAAGGACTCATGAGATCAGGTTGGGCCCAACCAGATAACACAGGTTAACTTCCCTCCTCAAGGCTTTTTAATATTAATCACACCTGCAGAACACATTTTGCCATGTAAACTAACGTTCACTGGTTCCAGGGATTAAGGAATGAACCTCTTTTGTGGGAGAAGGGTGGCATTCTGCCTACCACAGCACCCCAACAAAAAAACAAAAACCAAAGCAAGACTTACCAAGGCATATCAAATAAATTAAATGTACAAAATAGTGAATCTCAGTTATCTTAACCATTCCAATACCATTTATGAAATGATTCAAATTCTCCGACCTTCCAACTCAGAATTCGAAATCTAAAATAATTTCCATATCCTAGATGGAAATCCTGATGCTAAGCTATCCAATTATGCATGGTCCTAAACGGTTTCAGTGGCAAATACGTAACATTGTACTAGTGATTAAACTGAACTTAAACGCATCAATACTACCATTGCTGCACGTAATCACGTCTGTTGAATTTTTCCTTTTAAGTTTTATCTGTTCAGAATTATATGCATATTACTTTAAAGTGGAATGGGCTTTTTTTTTTGAGGCCAATAATAAATAGTAAATGCAGGCTCCTGCCCTGATCCTCCCCAAATTCAACTCTCTTAACTGTTCCTTCAGGCATTTGAAGTTCATGTTTCTCAAACTCACGGGCATGCCTTTACTCCAGTTTATTAGTTTTTCTACATTAGGTGTCCCCAGCTGGCATCCTCTGGGAGGAGGGTGGCCACCTGCCTCAGTCTCCTTATGCAGCATCAGTCCTGTGTGATGGGCATCACAGCTGCATGGGTATTATTAAGGCTTCATCACCACACATCTCAGGCGAGAACAGGGTGTTCTAGGATGGCATTTCTTGCACAACTTTTTGTTTTCCCTGGGGTTAGTAATTGCCTAGTTTTTTTTTGTCTGTTTGCCTAGTTTTCTATATGTGTTTGTCATCGATCATCTTTCGACTTTCCTGAAGAAGCATGAATATCCTCTCAGAGCTTAGGACTCATCACACAACTGACTGCTCACTTTTTTCTTCTCCTAGAGCCCCCTGCCCAGGCTGGTTGTTCTTGGACTTGTGGCCCAGCATGGGTTAACTCTTCCCCGGGGTCCTGGAATCCTTTCCTCTTCCTTCATGTGCCCCGTTTGAGGAGGAACATCCTCCAAGTTTCCCAAGAGGGTGCATAGGAAGTGAAGGAGTCTCTGCCTGTTTGTCTTTATGCTAACCTCACATATGCTTGACAGTGTGACTAGTTACAGAAAACTTGGCTTGGTTGAAAATACTTATTCCAAGGATTTTGAGGGTGTCACATCATTTTCTTCTAGTTCCAAGAACTCTTGTGCCTTTCTGAATTCTGGCTCTTCACCTGTGATCTCTTCTTTGTGTTTTTTACTTTGTCCCATTCCTTTGGAAATTCTCAATGATATGTCTTGATGTACAACTTCCCTTACACCCGTTGTTCAGAAAACACGACTGTTTGGTTCTAGGAAATTTTCTTGATTTATCTCTTTGTTGGTTTCTCTCATTTCCTTATTTTCTGGACAGTTTATTTAGACGTTGGACTTAAAAAAAATTTTTTTTTGAGACAGGGTCTGGCTCTGTCACCCAGGCTGGAGTGAAGTAGTGTGATCACAGCTCACTGTAGCCTCCAACTTCTGGGCTCAAGTGATCCTCCCACCTTGGCCTCTCTAGTACCTAGGACTACAGGTGTGTGCCACCACATCCAGCTGGTTTTTTAAAAATTATTTTTTTATAGAGACGTGGCCTTGCTATATTTCCCAGGCTAGTCTTGAACCCCTGGGCCCAAGTGATCCTCCTGCCTCAGCCTCCCAAAGTGCTAGGAAGGCAGGTGTGAGCCACCGTGCCTGACCTGGGCTTCTCTTTTGAGATGCAGTCGTGCAGTGGCAAGAGCACAGGCTCTGGAGCCATTCTACCGCTCCCTGCCTTGTGATGTTGCACAAAGGTAAAATGGGTAAAAATGGTAAAATGGGGATATTTTTGGTAAAAATGGGGATAACAGCTGTACCCACTGCATGGCACTGCGTTGTGAGGATCCCAGGAGTGAACGTGTATGAGAACAGTGCTGGGCACCATGTGCCCTGAGTACACATTATTGTCAAGGGAACCCGTCGCCAGAGGGTAGTGCTTATGGCTTCACCGGGTGGTGGTGGCAGACCAGCCCCCACCTCCCATCCATCCTCTCCATTGTGGAGGCCTAGTGTGCCAGGCTGGCCCTAAGAGCACCTGCCTGTTACTGCTATTCTGTTTTCCAGCTATCTGGTTTTGTTGTTATCCATT
>NW_016107764.1:2536475-2540978 GCF_001604975.1 Cebus imitator | reverse complement strand
TTTTTGAGATGGAGTTTCACTCTTGTTGGCCAGGCTGGAGTGCAATGGCACAATTTCAGCTCACCTCAGTCTCCACCTCCTGAGTTCAAGCGATTCCCCTGCCTCAGCCTCCCGTGTAGCTGGGACTATAGGCATGTGCCACCACGCCCAGTAAATTTTGTATTTTTAGTAGAGACATGGTTTCTCCATGTTGGTCAGGCTGGTCTCAAACTCTCAACCTCAGGTGATCTGCCCACCTCCACCTCCCAAAGTGCTGGGCTTATAGGCATGAGCCACCATGACCAGGCGGAAGACTTCATCTTAAACCCTATTGAATTGCTCACTTTCCCTTCATATATTTTATTTCTAAGAGCTCTTTCTCATTCCGTGTGTTCTTTCTCTACAGCCTCCATTTCCTTTTTATGGGCTGTAACACCTTTAATATCTCTAAGAATGGTGTTTTAGTTTTCATTTTTCTTCTGTTTCCTTTATTGTCTCTGTTCCTTCTGAGTCCCTTTTCTTCTTTCTCTGGTGTCTGGTGATCCTGGGCTGTCCAGTTGCATTTAAGAGTGAGATGCTTTTAGTGGCTGGTATTTACGGCCTGGGGAGCTTCAAGGCCAGTGATCTGGCTGGGCTTTTCTACTGGGCACCCCTCTGCCCCTAGCTGCCAGTTTTGAGCTGGGAGCTGCTGCAGAGAGGAACCCTCCTCTCTAAGGGGCCTGATGGCATGCTGGAGGCCAGACCCAGCCCAGGGGTGGAGGTAGGGGAAGGGGCCAGAGTCTCCCTTACTCTCAGGCCTTCAGACATGGCCTTGCTTAAGTGGGGCCTCAGAACTCCTCTCCGGGAGTTCACATCCCAGCCACCGCAGGGCCTGCCAGCCCCAGCAGGTAGGGACAGAGGTCTGGGGTTTCCTTTCTGTGGCTGTGCTTTCACCCACGACCCTCAGACACCAGCCTCTATAGCCGAGTGGGCTGCGGCAGCTCTGGCTGTCCACCTTCCTCCAGCTCTGTAATACCCCAGCTCTTTGCCCCTGCAGGGTTTCTCTTTTTAAAACCCCTTTCCTATCATTTCAGAGGGTTGCAGGAGGGAGGTGGGGAATATCCTGCCCTATTTAAGTAGAAGTGTCTGTATTAAATGCCAAACGTTCCCAGGGTTGAAAGGAGGCCTGCCCTGCTGCATCGAGAGGATGCCTTGTGGTCTCAGGCAGCTGAAGGTGCCTGAGCCTCCAGGTGTGGCTCCTTCAGATGACCGTGTTGAGGTCTCGGGACTGGCTGTAGCAGATGGCAAACGTCCAGGACAGGCAGCTCTCTCGGCAGCACTGATGGACACCTTGGGCCACGAAAGCCAGTTCAGGGACTAAGGGGGCCTGCGGGCCGAGCGACCGATGTCAGCCAGCCTATGGCGCTGGGGGCTGAAGAATCCCTGGAAGGAGAAAAGCCTGCCAATAAACGAGGCTTCCGGACCCCAGGGATGTCGCGACTCAAGGACGACGCATCTCACGACGTGACCCTGAAATACGCGGGCCTTTCGCCACCCGAGACTCCTCCAGCCCAGGAGGGCCCCGCTCTTTCCCCTGCCTCCTCGCGGAGAGTCTCTGGACGACGCCCGCGACGGCGTTTTCTGCAAAAAAGGCAGAGAAGAGAAGCGTAGCAGGGTCCGCAGGGGCGAGGGGCGCCAGGCGCACCCATGTCGGCCACGCGGACAGGCTCTCCCGGTTCGGGCCCCACGGCGCGCGCACCCGGCCGCCCAAATCGCAAGGCCCCGCCCTCGCCCCGCCCCGCTAGGGCCACGCCCCTTCCGTCGCCCCCTTGGGGGCGTTAACCATCCCTCCCCGCCCCGGAAACACGTTGTGACCTCGTTCCTCGCGAGAGTTCCGTGCGCCGGCGCCCAGATCGCGCGAGACCGCGGAGGGAGCAGGAGTGGGTGGCGCGCGCGCGGCGGCCGCGACGGACGCAAGATGGCGACGGCGACCATAGCTCTCGTAAGTGAGCCCCTGTGACCGCGGGCGGCCCTCGGCTGGTGGGGGCGGGTCATTGGCCCAGCCTGGGCGCAGAGGGCCTCCCAGGGACGCGGCGGTCTTCTCAGACCCCGCGCGGGGTCCCTTGCGGCCCCGGGTCGCGCGAGGCGGGGGCGGGGCGGGCGCGCGCCGGCGGCCTGCAGGAGGCCTCAGTTTCCGGCCTGAGGACCCCAGCTTCCGGCGGGGCGGGGCGGGGCGGGGGCCCGGGCGCGGCGTGGGGCCCCGGCGGGCGAGCGAGCGAGCCTGGCGGGGTTGCCTTTCTGCCCGCTAGGTCCGGCAGGCGGGGGTCGTTGTCCTCCCTCTGCCGACGGGTGTGCGCGCCGTGGTCACGACGGAAGTGGGGTCCTGGGGGCGACGCGTGGGCCTTCGGGTTGATGGGATCAGAAGGGGACGGGACCTGGATGTGGAAAGGGGTCTGCAGCTCAGAGCATGGGGTGACCTTGGCTCACTGCGCCTGCAGCCGTGAATTCGCTCTCCAGTGCTTGTAGAGGGGTCTGGGTGTCTTCATTCTCTTATCCCCGCTCGGGAAAGAAGGACGTGCTTTCTTCCCTCCTATGCATTTTGAGAAGTCGCATTGTCCCAAGCTCTACGGGAAGATTTGGCCGCACAGTGGGGAACTAGGCAGTCGGAGGTCTGGTGCCCGCCAGAAGCCAGTTCCCAGCCAGGGTGCCATGTGCAGGGCGTCCGAGGGAGCTGCATGGGCATCCAGAGGAAGGAGCCGCCCCCTGCTCTGCTCAGTGCCCACCTCTCCGGGCAGGACAGGCGTTATTAACGTAGAGGGAGAACACCCATGCACACAACACATCATGCGTGATGAAGTCTGGTCTCTCCTCCACCCTACTTAGCTTAGAGGACCTAATTCCCTCTTGCGTTTTTCTCAGCCGCAGTTCATCCCTTTGTTATTTGCCAGTCTCCTTGCAGCCCACACCCACTGGGATGGGTTAGGTCTGTTCGAGAAGACAACTTGGGTGAGTGACTGAAGACTGGATTGATAGAACCAGGAAGTATCTTTAGACTGCCTTTGCCAGGCCCCCGTTGGGGGGCTGGACCCATGTCCCGCTGAGGCAGAAACCAGTTTCTAGCGGGAGAGAGGCATTGTGAGGGCACATAGTGTGTGATTCACAAGGCTGGCTAATTCTACTCTTTCTACCATGTTCTTGAAGTCACAGGAGTAAGTGACCTTTGAGGGGCATGTCAGAGAGAAAGGGGGTAAGGCTTGAGGATTTGGTGACCTCACGGAGAGGCTGTCTCCAGGCAGCAGTCAGAGAGTTGATGGTGAAGGATGGACACGTGGGAAGGTGGAGGAAGAGAGTGGATGCCTCATACCCCCAATTACCCGCAGAACAGCACCCTGTGCCCATGAGGGCTAAATGGGGGCTCAGGTCTGCTGTGGCGTGGTGCCAGATAGGTGGTGGTGGTGTTGAGTTGGATGTGGGCCATGGTGACCCCATGAACGGGTTCTCATTTGGGGTGTTCGGTGCCATCTGAATTCTCTTGGGGTTAACAAAGGTTTTTTCATTGTCAGAGTTCCAGCTTGCTGCATCAGGCTCCAGGAGAGAGCTGTAGCCAGTGGTCTAAGCCATTTCTCTTTTAATGATTGGGATGGAAAGGCTTCTAGAAGGGTTGCCTGTTACCACCATCCTGGTTGGGCACAGTGGTGAGAGCCTGTTTCCTGTCTCATGCTGCTTCGGCTCTTACGGGAGGTTAAATGGAGCAGCTGAACTTGGCCAACAGTGGCCTGGTGGGGAAGGAAGCTGGAAGATACATAAGGGTGGGCATGCCTTCTGCCTGGTGGCTGCAGAATGAGCCCGGCTGCCTCTTCGCAGCAAGGGTAGGTCTTCTGGATGCGTTGCTTCACTCTGACTCTTGGCTCCATTCTTCTCTTCACTGACAGCCCAACCAGCTCTCATTTGGGGTCATCACCCTTGCGGTCCCAGTTGCTTTCTTCTTTAGGCACCCAGCCTGCAGTGTCACCTCGCAGAGGCCCCCTGGCTGCCAAGGGTGCCATGGCCTAGCACACCTCATAGCTGCTCTCTTCTTGTCCTGTGCTTTCCTCGTCGTGCTGGTAAACCACAGAAGTCTTCTTTGATTTTTGCGTTCTTTGTCTGCTGGCAGCTGACATCAGGCTCCTGAGAGATGTCTTTCTTTCTTGTCTCATTTCTGCTGTCTCTGCAGTGCTCAGTGTGGAGCCTGGGCACACAGCAGCGTTCACCATATGAAGGGAAGTGACAGATAGAGGCGAGGAGATGTCCTGCAGCCACCTCTCTCCTTGGTGTCTGACACTGGTTCTTGTCAACAGTGCTGGTGATTGCTGGAACCTGTGACTTGCTTTGCTGCTTTCTGTGTGCAGGGGCTTCGGGTTGGAGGGTTGGGGGGGGTGCTGGGATTTCACTGAATCTTCACAGTAGCCCTAGGAAACAGGCCATCCCCCTTCCCAGCTGAGGCGCCTGACGACTTGAGACCTTGGGTCATTTGCTCCATGTTACTTCTTTTTTTTCTTTTCTTTT
>NW_016107764.1:2490981-2536444 GCF_001604975.1 Cebus imitator | reverse complement strand
TTTTCTTTTGCGATGGAGTCTCGCTTTGTTGCCCAGGCTGGAGTGCAGTGGGGTGGTCTCGGCTCACTGCAACCTCCGCCTCCTAGGTTCAAGCAATTCATGGTAGCACCTCAGCCTCCCAAGTAGCTGGGATTATAGGCGTCCACCACCATAACCAGCTAATGTTTGCATTTTTAGTAGAGATGGGGTTTCACCATATTGGGCAGTCTGTTCTCGAACTCCTGACCTCAAGCAGTCCACCCACTTTGGCCTCCCAAAGTGCTGAGATTACAGGCTTAAGCAATTGCATCCAGCCCACATTACTTTAAAAAAAAAAAAAAAAAATTCATAGAGACGGGGTCTTGCTGTGTTGCCCAGTCTGGTCTCAAGTTCCGGGGCTCAAGTGATCCTCCTGCATCGGCCTCCCAAGTGCTGGAGTTACAGGTGTGAGCCACCACGCCCGGCCCCTACTTTCCTCTTCTTGTCTTCGGGTGGAAATACTCCTCTTTGGGCTGAGGAACGGCAATGCCAGAGTTGGCACCCCAGAGCCCCACTGTGGTACCACCCTTCAGGGGGCTTCCCATCCTTCCAGGCACCGCTGCCTGGTGCTCGGGGGCATCCTGACCACAACGCCTCCATTTTCATTGCCTAAAGATGGCTACATGTGACTAGGTGCCATCATAAACATCAGTTTTCTCCAAGCTCTCCCAGTGTCTGCTTTGCACAGAACCCTAAGCTGCATGCAGCTGGGAACTTCCATCTTCTCCCATGAATGGCGGTGGGCTGGCTTTTCCCAAGAAAAAGCTTTTCTGAGCCCTGCCCCATGGTCAACACTGTTGTGGTTCACGTGTTGGCTAGTGCAGGGATTTGGGGGAGCACGAAGTTACGAAAGTGCCCAAGTTCACCCTGTTCGCGGGTATCTGGAGACTGGACCTGAAGCTATCTCTTGTTGTGGGCAGTGAGAGGCAGCCTTGGCTGGGCATGGTGGCCCACGCCTGCAGTGCCAGCACTTTGGAGGTTGAGGTAGGTGGATTGTTTGAGACCATCCTGGGCAACATGGAGACCACTATCTCAAAAATACAAAAATTAGCTGGGTGTGGTGGCATGTGCCTGTAGCCCCAGTTACCTGGGAGGCAGAGGTTGCAGTTGCACCAACCACACTCCAGCTTGGGTGACGGAACCAGACCCTGTCTCAAAAAAAAAAAAGACAGGCAGCCTCTGCTCTGGCTGTGCGTGCAGTGGGAGGGGCCCGTGTCAGAGGGGTCCTTGTTTCTTTTCACTCTTTCCGGGGCACAGTGTCTAGGCAGCGTGGGACTGATGTGGGCAGCTAGAGTACACCCATGCCAGCAGCATCGACAGCAGCTCTGGGCACGGGCTGGTTGGCCTGCCCTGCTGCAGCTGGGCTTGTGCTGCTTCCCCTCCTCTGGAGGCTGGAGGACCTGGGACGCTTTGGTGGGTCAGCCCAGCTTCTGGCTTTGTGCACATGGCTCCAAGGATGGGCACACTGACCTCCTCTGTCCTTAGATACTGTGGGTCTCGTCCTTGAGCTGGAAGCGGCATGATGCATGCTACCTTTGGTTCTCATTGCGCAGCCTCTGAGAAGGTAGAGTAGGTCTCAGGGCCCTTCCACTAAGTCTCCCGACCCCCACAATGTTCCCTGTCTCCTGCCCGTGACCTGTCTTTGCCCTGCCATTCCTCAAGACCATGGTGGAGCTGCTTCTCCCCTCTGTGCCCCCATGGGTGTGGGTCTTACTGAGTGCAGAGGGCCAAGCTCTTGGCTGTCCTCCGGGGAGATAGCTGTGGTCAGTTCCATTACCAGGGAATATGGATGCCTGAAAAGCTTCTTCAGGAGAGAGCTGGGACCTGGGCTTGGCCAGAGCCCTGGAAGGCACTGGGGCTGGGGCTGAGTTGTGGGCTGGCCAAGGTGTATGCAGACTGCTCGAGAGGCGCCCCTGCTGCCTCAGGAGGGCATGGGGGGCAACCAGCTAGTCCCTTTGGGCATCCAGCCTGCTGGCAGGAGAGGATGGCTTTCCTTGGCCTGGAGCAGGAGCACAGCTCTCTCTACCCTCCTCCCTGTCCCTGTTGGGACTTACTGGAAGCTCTGGCCTGGCCCAGACTCCACTCTGCTTCTGACCGGGTCTTTGGGCTTGCTGATGGGTGTGAGGAGAGGGCAGTTTGGGCTGGGGGCTCGTATCAGGAATGCATCCCTGCCTGGCCTCCCTTGCTCATCCCTGAGGAGCTCAGCCCTTAGCTTGAGAGGAGAGCAGGCCTGGGCGGTGGGGTGGCATGCCTGTCCATTTCAACATCTCCTTCCTGCCTGCAGCAGGTCAATGGCCAGCAAGGAGGGGGGTCCGAGCCGGCGGCGGCGGCGGCGGCGGCGGCGGCAGTGGTGGCAGCGGGAGACAAATGGAAACCTCCACAGGTACTGACCTTAAGCATCCTCTCCCTCAGGCCCACCTGACTGCCTGCCCGCCCGCCTGCCTGTACATCCCTGGGCCCAGAGAGGGCTGGCCAGGGGCGGGGCGGGAGGAGCCTTGGGGACCCTTCTCTGCCTTCTGGGTAGACAGCTGCCTGCAGGACCACGGCCCTTGCCCTGCGCCAGTCCTGCACCCTTCCCACCCAGCCATGGAGCCGGCCTTTGCCCTCTGTGTCTACCCTGCTCCACGCACCAGGAGGGGCCTGTTGACAGTGCCGGGCAGGGGCATCCGGGCCTGGAGCTCGCACGTTCTTAGGCATTGGCGTCTTGCAGGAAGGGTGAGCCGCTGTTCTAGAATGTGCGGCACTTTACTAGCCAGAAATACAGATTTCAGTTCAGAGTTCTGTGTTTTAATTTAAATAATGAAGCAATGCGCAAATCAAAGCACAGGTCTGGTTGGGACTCAGCCCTCCCTATCTTTTTTCTGCCCCAGGCTCCAGAGTGGGTGTGGGTGGTTCTCGGCCTGTTTAATGGCCCAGCCTTGGGAGCGGGTCCTCTCAGAGGTGGAGCTGGGCCTGTGGCTGGGTAATCGGGTTCTTTGTGCTTCTCCATGGTAGCACCCGCCTCCAGAGCATTCCAATGGGGCCTCAGCAAGGTGGCCTGGCGGCCTCTTGGGGCTGGGCCCTCCTCTTGGTCCCCCAGGCACGCTCAGGGGTGGGACTGGGACAGGGACTGGGTCTGGGACGTGGTATGCAGCCTGGATCCTGGGAGATGTGGGAGCCGGCGCTCCCTGGCCCTTGGCTGGCGCCCAGCTGGCCATTGGTTGGTGGGAGAAGGGCCTTTTGTTCACCAAGACAAAGAAGAGATTGAAAAGTGTCTAGGGGGCTGAGGGGATTGGCGTTGGTTACCATGGTAACAGCCTGCTCCCAAGCCCCAGCCTCTGGCTCTTGGGCCCTCTTTCCCACTAAGGAGGAATGGGCTTGGGGCCAGCTGTGAGGGTGATGAGTACAGGCCTGGTCTGAACCGGACTGGAGCACCTGGTGCCACCCACAGCCAGCCTTTCACCTTCAGGGATTGCATGGGGCTCTGGTTGCCTGGGAAGGGGTCTCCAGGGCTTCTTGCCCTTTGAGCCGGGGCCAGCATCCCAGCACTCAGCAGGCAGGAGGGGGTTCTTGGGGTTTGGGCCAGCTGCCCCCTTCCTGCCTCCTGTGTCCCTCTGTCCTTGCTCATCACTTCTGTGCTAGGGATCCTCCTCTCTTCTCTGCTGTCCCTGAAGGCTGTGTCTGGAAGTCTGGGAGGGCCCGGTTGGTGGCCAGTGGTCTTTGTGCTTGCCGAGCTGGGAGACAGGCAGGCATGCTGTCTGCCAACCCCACGGTCTGCTGGGCCTGCATGCCTCCCTGCTCATGCGGTTGCGTTCTTCCCTCTGCGAAAAGCTTAGAGATGGATTTTGACAGAAGGGATATAAGCATAATCCTGGTTGGCATCAGCTTGAGTCTGCAGTGGCTGTGACTGCCTAAGGGCCTCCTGGTCCCCAGGCCTACCTGGCCAGTCTGCTCCTGGCTTCTCCCAGTGGACCGGGCACAGCCCATGCAAGAGTGTGTGGAAGTGAGCTGGATCCCTCCTTAGGGCTCATGTGGCCCAAGAGAGGCCCGTGTTCTTTGGGAGGTGTGCACAGTGCCTGTGGGGACCAGGGAGAGCACTGCTGGGAGAGAGGCCCTTGTATTTGCTCCTTGGGTGGCCCCTTGAAACTCCAGGAAAGCTGAGCCTGTGCCCATGGCAGGAGCCTGTGTCCAAGCAAGGAGCCCCAGAATGTCCAGAGGGCCCTGGCCCTTTTCTCTCACCTTGGAGGATAGCTGAGGCTGGCTCTCCTGCAGGGCATGTGATAGAGGTTCTGGGGTCAGGTTGACAACCAGGGGCTGGACCCCTCTCCTGCCTCCAGCTGGTTATCTTGGTGGCTCCCGAGGAAGCCACTGTGGCCTGGGCCCTACAACTCCTCAGGTTGGCCCAGGGCCTCCAGGGTACCTGCCTGCCTCTGTGTGTGTCCTACCCCATGGGTCCCAGGGGAGACAGAGGCCCAGGCTGGGGACAGCAATGTCAGAAGGGCAGACCTGAGTCCAGGCCAGGGAAGGGACAGTCTGTGCTAGGGCCCTGTCTCTCTGGGAAGGGGCTGGGCCAGAGGCCGTGTGCAGTGTTTGGGAGACAGGTGGGGTGGCACTCTGGGGCCACATGCAGGAGAACTTGAGCTTGCTGCTGACGGATTCTCCTGCTCCCCCACCAGGGCACAGACTCCATCAAGATGGAGAACGGGCAGAGCACAGCCGCCAAGTTAGGGCTGCCTCCCCTGACGCCCGAGCAGCAGGAGGCCCTTCAGAAGGTGAGCACGGACCTCCCAGGGCACTGTGGGTGTGGGCCAGTAGACCAGGGGCAGGGGCAAGGGCAGGGTGTGGGGTAGGCCTGTCTCCCATGGGCTGGGCCCCCAGTGCTCCTCACTGCCACCTCTCTCAGGCCAAGAAGTACGCCATGGAGCAGAGCATCAAGAGCGTGCTGGTGAAGCAGACCATCGCACACCAGCAGCAGCAGCTCACCAACCTGCAGGTGAGCCCCGGCCGAGCCTCCACCTCCCTCCCCACCACCGCCACCATCTCCTCCTCTTCATGCTCTTCCTCCTCCTGTGCCTGCGGCCGCCCCCACAAGCTGTTACAGTGCTCCGATTCTCAGAGACTCATGCTCGGGACCCTCAGGGTCCTCTCTGAGGCACAAGTGGCCCAGCCTTTCCCACCTGCTGCTCGCTGGAGCCCCTAATGCGCCACAGCCCTTTTCTTGGCTGCTTGCCTATAGCGCTCCCTGTTCCCCTTCCTGGTCGTTACACTGTGGCCTCTGGTCTCCCCTGTGCCCCCTGCCCCAGCTGTGCACAGCCGACGGTGGCAGCATACAGGGCATGGGCCTCCCTGCCCCCATGGCCTGGGTAAGACTGCTCAGGCCCCCACCCCTGCAGTGAGTCCAGACCACCTGGGCTCAGCCCTAGGACTGAGGGGACAGTCTGGAGGCCCCTCCCCTGGGGCCCTGCTCTAGGCCTGCGGCCGGGGGCTGCGATACCTTCGTGGGAAGAGGCCGGTGTGAGGCCGACAGGTTCCTGGGCCTCGAGCCTCACGCCCCCGCCCAGCCCTCAGATAGTCACACTGCCAGGAGATGTCCTGGCCATTCACTGCGTTCCACCACCCTCCTCCCTCCTCCCTCCCTCCCTCCCCCCTTTCCCCCTTTCCTTTCTGCCCCGGCCGGCCCAGCTGCAAGGCTGCAGGGCAGGGCACATGGGGCGCTGCGGCCCCCCTGGGCAGGTGCCAGCGGCCGGCAGTGTGGAAAGGCAGGCAGCCTCCCTGGCAGGGCGGGGACTCCGGGCCTTGCCGCTGTCTGCGTGAGGTGTTGACGAGAGCGGGAGACTGCTCGGCTCCAACAGACTGAACTCTGTCTTTACTGTCTTTCAGATGGCAGCAGTGACAATGGGCTTTGGAGATCCTCTCTCACCTTTGCAATCGGTCAATAGAAATGCTCACTTCTTCCGGGGCTCATGTCCTTAGTCAGGGCTAGAGGGGGGCAGTGCAGCCCACGTGCTGGGGACCTTGCTCCCCTGGCCGGCCCTGCCCGCCAGCTCTGGACGAGCGCAGCAGAGCGCCAGGCGTGGTGGGGCCAGTGGTGTGGGCACCCACCCGGGACCGCCCCTGGGGAGGCCTCCATCTGCTCTGAGGGCCCACCTTAAAACTAACCGGCCAGGTAACTGCGGAGGGCAGCCGGCCAGGGCGGGTAGCTGCCGGCACCAAGCCCGTCTGCGCCCACACCACCTGCACACACGGGGTGCACCCATGGCCTCCAGCCCCGTCAGTCTCCAGTCTGCCTGGCTCTTGGGTTGGGGTCAGGCCCCTGAGGAGAGAGGGGTCCTAACTCATGGCCCCATCAGACCCTGGAGGGAGGATGGATGGATGGGGTGGGGGTGGGGGGACCCAAGCGAGCAAGGGAAGGGCAAGCAGGGCCTCGGGCCTGGCTGTCAGCAAGGGGCAGAGGCCACGCAGCCAGGGTGGAGGAGGCAGGGGCCGCAGCTATGGCCTTGGCTGTGGTGGGCAGAGGAGTCCGGGAAGGAGGTGCCCCTCCCTTTCCCCAGAGGCAGGCTGAGGAGGAGGCCAGGCCCCATCTCGGGGTTCCTGAGGGGAAGACACGGCCCCTTCTCTGGGAGCCTCTGTGCAGAGGGGGCGTCCCTGCGTGTGCGGCTCCGGTGGGACGACACGCCTTATTCTCTCCCGGAAGCATCTGAAAGGGAGCCCAAGCCGGGGTTCCGGTCAGGGAGAGAGCTCTCAGCCTGCCTGGGGATGGGGCCTTACACTGAAGAGGAGACACGACCCTGTCTTGGGGGAACCATGGCCTGAGGGACAGGCCTGGTCTAGTCTCTGGGGAGCCTGCTGAGCGAGGGGGATGTGATTCCACCTTTGGGGGGCTTTGCTCTGAGTAGGGAGCCTGAGGCCAAATTGTTAGGGGCCCAGTTTTAGGAGAACACAGTCTTATTTTCAGGGAATTCCTAGTTGAAAGGAAGATACCTCACCTTGGGAGGTGCTTCCAGGCCCTTCTCCATGGGAGGGGGCGGTCTGACCTGTACTAGGCCAGCTGATGTCTAAAGAGGGAAACTGGTCTTCTTTTATGGAGAGGGGCAGGGCCTGGCTCCAGCTCTGTCTGCTTTGCCTGCCCTGGCCTGCAGTCTCCCTGTGGCCCGCTGCGTGTGGCTCTGGAAGTCCCCTGCCTGGCAGGTCTCCTGTGAGGTGGCAGGGGCGAGAACCTGTCCCTGAGGGTGTGGGGAAGTCCTTCAGCACAGCAGCCAAGCTCACAGCCAAGGACCTGGACTGGCCAGGCCTGTCACCTCCCCAGCTCCAAGGAGCCTGGGGTCTTCTCTTAGGGTCTCTGCTACCTCATGGTGCCCCTGGGGTCCAGGCCAGTGGTCTCGCCTGGGCCTGCTCTCTTGGCGGCAGGTACGGGCTCCAGGCAGCTCCTTTGTGAGGAGTTGCAGGGCACAGCATGAGCCCCCACCTCAGTTGGCCCCACATGAGCAGCTGCTCCTCATTCTGTCTTCAAGGAGCCCCCATCCAGGCTCCTGAACTCCTCCCCTGGGGTCTCTTCTGGGCAGTAATTGCCCTGTCTTCTGCCCTCCTCTCTTCGACCACCAAACCAGTGGGTCCCTCCAGCCTGGATGGCTCCTCCTTCCCTCTTCTGTTGTGATCCTTGGCTGGGACGGTGGGAGGATCTCCCAGCCCAGCCTGGGATACCTGGCCCCCAGACTGGAGGGATGGTCTGGGTGGGAGGGCACACAACCCTGCCTCCTGATCATCTGTCGGCTTTGCTGCCGCAGTCTGCCTGGGACCTTGGTGGGCTGGGGTGCGTCTGTGTCCTGCCGCTGGGCCTGGCCTTCCTTCTTGGGGTGGCGGGGTCCTGCAACCCCAACACCCTGACTGCAGGGATCGAGCCGGCACCTCCCTGCCACGTGGGGAGCCCTCCCCACAGCAGGGCTGAGTGGGTGGGCCAGGAGGGGAGTGGGCTGCCCAGCCTCCTGCCACCCCTGACCAGCCAGTGGTTCTCTCCCCTCTGTCCTGCTACAGATGGCGGCTCAGCGGCAGCGGGCGCTGGCCATAATGTGCCGTGTCTACGTGGGCTCCATCTACTATGAGCTGGGAGAGGACACCATCCGCCAGGCCTTTGCCCCCTTTGGCCCCATCAAGAGCATCGACATGTCCTGGGACTCTGTCACCATGAAGCACAAGGTCAGCAGGCTTGGTCTGCCCTGGCCTACTTTGGGCTCGCCCCCAGCACTGGGCTCACCCGGCCTGACAGGTGTGTCCCTGTGTCTAGGGCTTTGCCTTCGTGGAGTATGAGGTCCCAGAAGCTGCACAGTTGGCCTTGGAGCAGATGAACTCGGTGATGCTGGGGGGCAGGAACATCAAGGTAAGGCAGGGTGACAAGGCCTCCATCCCACAGGCATGCAGGGTGGCCCCTCCATAGAAGCCTTTTGTGGCTGGGCCTGGGTTGATGTGTCTCTCCATCTTGCCGCCTCTTCCCCAGGTGGGCAGACCCAGCAACATAGGGCAGGCCCAGCCCATCATAGATCAGCTGGCTGAGGAGGCACGGGCCTTCAACCGCATCTACGTGGCCTCTGTGCACCAGGACCTCTCAGACGATGACATCAAGAGTGTGTTTGAAGCCTTTGGCAAGATCAAGTCTTGCACGCTGGCCCGGGACCCCACAACTGGCAAGCACAAGGGCTATGGATTCATTGGTGAGCTGGGGCGGTTGAGGTAGGATGGGGGCCACCCAGGACTGGGGTTGGCCCTGCTCACTGCTGCCCTCGCCCACAGAGTATGAGAAGGCTCAGTCGTCCCAAGACGCCGTGTCCTCCATGAACCTCTTTGACTTGGGTGGCCAGTACTTGCGGGTGGGCAAGGCTGTCACACCGCCCATGCCCTTGCTCACACCGGCCACGCCTGGAGGCCTCCCACCTGCGGCTGCTGTGGCAGCTGCTGCAGCCACTGCCAAGATCACGGCTCAGGTGAGGGCCCACACAGCTATGTCAGCATGATGGCGGGTGGGTGGGCGGGCTCCTGATTTTGTAGACTGATTGAAGGTGATCTTGAGTAGCTGGACCAGGGACTGATGATGGTGACCTTTTGGGTTGCAGGAAGCAGTGGCTGGAGCAGCAGTACTGGGTACCCTGGGCACACCCGGACTGGTGTCCCCAGCACTGACCCTGGCTCAGCCCTTGGGGGCTTTGCCCCAGGCTGTCATGGCTGCCCAGGCACCTGGAGTCATCACAGGTGAGTCTAAGTGGGTCCAGATTCTTTCCTCTCCTGCCGTGGCATCTCTCTTCCCGCTGCCCTCAGCTGCCTGACTCAGGTGGTCCAGGTGCAGCCCTCTGAGCCCAGGGTAGGCCATCCATGGCCGGCTAGCTCTGTGCCTTTCTGGGAAGGGGGGTGGTGGGGGGTGACTGCTGGACCTGGTTGGTTTCGCTGCAGGTGTGACTCCAGCCCGTCCTCCTATTCCGGTCACCATCCCCTCCGTGGGCGTGGTGAACCCCATCCTGGCCAGTCCTCCGACGCTGGGTCTCCTGGAGCCCAAGAAGGAAAAGGAAGAGGAGGAGCTGTTTCCCGATTCAGAACGGCCAGAGATGCTGAGCGAGCAGGAGCACATGAGCATCTCAGGCAGCAGCGCCCGCCACATGGTGATGCAGAAGCTGCTCCGCAAGCAGGAGGTGCGCCACGGGGCCGGTGAGGGGGGGACGGTAGGGGAGTGGGGCCGAAGCACTCAGCCGTTCCCCCCCCCACAGTCCACAGTGATGGTTCTGCGCAACATGGTGGACCCCAAGGACATCGATGACGACCTGGAAGGGGAGGTGACAGAGGAGTGTGGCAAGTTCGGGGCTGTGAACCGTGTTATCATCTACCAAGAGAAGCAAGGCGAGGAGGAGGATGCAGAAATCATTGTCAAGATCTTTGTAGAGTTTTCCATAGCCTCTGAGACTCATAAGGCCATCCAGGCCCTCAATGGGCGCTGGTTTGCTGGCCGCAAGGTGGTGGCTGAAGTGTACGACCAGGAGCGTTTTGATAACAGTGACCTCTCTGCGTGACATTGGCCCCTTTGCCTGGACTTGTACTTGCTCCGTGTTTCCTCTGGGTTTTATAGTGATAACAGTGGTGTCCCCGGGGCCAGGCACCCTCTGCCCAGCCCAGCGTATAGTGCGGATAAAGGTGCGGATGCTGCTGGCCTTGAACGTCCGTGTGTCTGCCGTTGGTCCTGTCATCCATCCTCGGTGTGTGTGTCCTTAGGGGGTCTAGGGTGAGGCGGCAGGAGTGGCGAGGTGCGGGTCCTCTAGCCCTGCTGCATGCATGGAGGCAAGCGGGTCCTCGGCGCGGGACCTGGGGAGGGGGTCGGCGCCCTGGGCTCTGCCCCGCGGGTGCCGGAGGCTGGGCGGGCGGGGCTGCCTGGGGCGCCTGGCTCCCGGGTGCGGGCGCGCAGCCATCCCGTCCGCGCAGGGTGGTGCTGGGAGAAGACGGCCCCGTGACACCTCGACCCGCTGGACAGCGCGCGCTGCCAGTGCCTTCGTGCCGCGGAGCCGGCCTTCCAGTTCGAGGGAGCAGCCTGGCGTGGTCGCCTCTCGGAAGGAGGCTGCGCGATGAGATGCGGGGTCAAGTGCCGAGGGGCCAGAGGCCGGGCTGAAGACGATGCCTCGGCCGGCGGAGGGGGCGGCCCGGCGTGGACTGCAGCTCCCACAACTCTCCGCGCGGGGCGGGCCCGGCTTCCCGGCAGGCTGTGCGCGGGGCCGCTACGGGTCGTCGGAGGCGGCGGCGCGCAGGGCCTTCTGGGGGCCGCAGTCCGGGCGTGCTGGGCGGCGAGGGCCGGACTCGGCTTCCCGGCGGGCTGCGCGGCGGCCGGGTGGGTGTCGGCGGGGCAGTCCGGCGGGCAGTGGCGGTTCCGGTGCGGCACGGCGAGCGGACGGGCTGGCGGGACGAGCTGAGCGGGACCGAGCGGGATGCGGAGCCGCCGCCGCCGCTCCCCGCGCCTCCTGAGAGTCTGAGACCCGCCGGGCCGCGCCCCCCGCCCAGGCCCGCAGTCCGAGCGTTCCGCGCGTTCCGAGCGCGGGCCGGGCCCAGCGCCGGCCCCGGCCGCGTCCCCGTCCAGTCCTGGGCGGCCCGCCCCCTGCCCGCGCCCCCTCTCTCTGCGCGGCGCCCATGCGGACTGAGCCCCGCCCCCCGGCCCCGAGCCCGCCGAGCGCCGCCGCCGGAGCCCGCGCCGCCCGCCCGCACCATGCTCAAGTGCATCCCGCTGTGGCGCTGCAACCGGCACGTGGAGTCGGTGGACAAGCGGCACTGCTCGCTGCAGGCTGTGCCCGAGGAGATCTACCGCTACAGCCGCAGCCTGGAGGAGCTGCTGCTCGACGCCAACCAGCTGCGCGAGCTGCCCAAGGTGAGCGGCCGCCCGCACCTGCCGCCCGCCGGCGCGCGCCCAGCCCCCGGCTCCTCGGTCGGCAGAATCTGCCTGGGCGAGCCACCGCAGCTTCCAGCCGGCCCTGCTGGTTTGCACTGGCCAGGTCCCCACCCCAGCCAGCCCCACCCTCCCCTCCCAGCCGCCCTGGCTGGCACAGGTGGCAGCGGTCATCAGGTGCTTGCCTGGGGATAGCGATTGTCACCGAGCCTGGAGGAGGAGCCTCACAGAGTAAAATCCGTGGGGATTCAGGGAGGTTGGTGGGATTACGGTGGAACTTGGGCTCGGGTGGCTGATGAGTACCGGCTTGTTGGGCCGCTCTGAGGTGGGGTTCCGGCCTCCTCTCCTTTTCTTCTTGGGTGCAGGCAGGGGTGAGTGGGGAAGCTCCTTGTCAGATCTGCGTGCAGGCTCTCTTTCTTTGCCTTTGTTTCTCAGGGTCAGCTGTTTTCCTAAGACTGCTCCAGAAAGGAGGATGGAGAAAGCAGCTTAGGAAGCATCTGTTTTCTGGAGACAGGGTGCCAAGTGGCTGATGCCTAAGAGTTGGGTGCCCCAAAGAATGTGGCCCCGCTCTGGTCCTGGCAGTGACATCTCTGTTCTCTTTGGCCACCTGCAGGCCTTGCACATAGCACGGTGCCTGTGGTGCCTTGTTGTTTTTGTTAAGGTTCTTTTGGGAACCATTTACTGAGTTTTTGCTGCAGAACCAAACCATGTTCGTTGTTGGGGTGCAGTAGCAGAGGCCAATGTGGGCCCCTGGAGGATGGCAGAAGTGGTTTAAGGGCTGGGTGGGCCCTGAGGTAAGACACAGAACAGGGGATAGGGGCCTTGTCTGGTTGTGAGCAGGTCCCTTCTTGGAGTGGAGGCCGGCCTGAGGAGTGGAGGGAGGCAGGCACAGTGGGCGTGTGCACTGTGTGTTTCTTTGCTTTCCTTGCCACAAATGGGGTGTCGTGGCTGGACTCCAGGACCCTGTGTGACCTGGAGGAGGCAGAGGCCCGAGGACCCTTGACTTGTGACACCCACGTGTCCAGGAGCTCTTCTCTGCTCTGGAGTGGCCACTGCCACACAGCTCGTGTCCTTCCTGCCCACAGCCCTTTTTCCGGCTGCTGAACTTGCGTAAGCTGGGCCTGAGTGACAACGAGATTCAGCGGTTGCCTCCCGAGGTGGCCAACTTCATGCAGCTGGTGGAGCTGGACGTGTCCCGGAATGGTGGGGAGCCTTGGCGGGGGCTGGGTGGATCCAGGGGCGTGTCTGCTGGGGCCACAGATGTCTTGCAGGTCACGACACTTGTTCACTGTGACCCTCTAACAGATATCCCTGAGATCCCGGAGAGCATCAAGTTTTGCAAGGCTCTGGAGATCGCGGACTTCAGTGGGAACCCTCTCTCCAGGTGGCTGGCAGCGTGTGGTAGAGTCGGGAGTGGCTGTGGGTCTTGCAGCCTGTGGTGGGTTCGGGAGGGGCTGTGGGTCCCGAAGCCCTGCTCTGGTCATCTGGAAGCTTCTGCTTCCTCCCATACAGGCTCCCTGATGGCTTCACTCAGCTGCGCAGCCTGGCTCATCTGGCCCTGAATGACGTGTCCCTGCAGGCACTGCCCGGGGATGTGGGCAAGTGAGTGCCCTCTCGGGTGGGGGCTGGGGCTTGGATTGGCCCTGCCCTTGCCGCCACTGCCTGCCTGCCTTCCTCATGCCTCAGCTCCTGGTCTCTCTTTCAGCCTTGCCAACCTGGTGACCCTGGAGCTCCGGGAGAATCTGCTGAAGTCCCTGCCAGCGTGAGTGTGACAGGCATTTTCCCAACGGCCTGGGCAGCGCCACGGCCTGGGGACCAGGGTTGCGTGGTGACACCTCACCCTGATTCCTGTGCAGGTCCCTGTCTTTTCTGGTCAAGCTGGAACAGCTGGATCTGGGAGGCAACGACCTGGAAGTGCTGGTGTGTGGAGGCCCGACAGACGGCAGGGCGGAGACCGGAGGGCCGCGGGTGGGGGCTGGGTGCCAGGGCGTGTAGTCTCCTGGGCGTGGCGCAGCAGGAGGCCTCGCCCCACAGCGACTCTTTTCTCTGTCCCTTCTTGCAGCCGGACACCCTGGGGGCTCTGCCCAACTTGCGGGAGCTGTGGCTGGACCGGAACCAGCTGTCAGCACTGCCTCCGGTGAGTGAGAGTGGGGCTGGCTTTCTGCCTTTACCTGTCTGTGCTCTGACTCTCTGCCTGCCTGCAGGAGCTTGGGAACCTGCGGCGCCTGGTATGCTTGGACGTGTCAGAAAACCGGCTGGAGGAGCTGCCGGCCGAGCTCGGTGGGCTAGTGCTGCTCACGGACCTGTTGCTGTCCCAGAACCTGCTGCGGCGACTGCCCGACGGCATTGGTCAGCGTGCCTGGGGGTGCGGGGTGCTGCTCATAGAGCCTGGCTCCAGAAGGAGCAGGGGGTGTCGGGGCTGTGCGTGGTGTGGAGCACGGGAGGATACTAGGTCTACCCAGGCTCTGGGACCTGTTTCTGAGGAGGGGTGGTGGGGCCCTGGGGCATCTCAGAAGGCTGAGGAGGCAGCTGGTGGTGCTGAAGGGGGCGGTGGAGCCCATGAGAGCAGAGGGTGGGTAGTGCCACTGGAGCCTGGTGTTTTCTCAAAGGAGGTTGGGTCAGGCTTGTTGGGGCAAGGTAGGGAGGACCCTCCTGAAGTACAGCGGCGGCAAGAGGGACTGGGGGCCTCACCCGCTGCCCTGAGGGCACCTTTGCCCAGGTGGGTAAAGCATGTCTGTGGCTGTGCTCAACCATGTCACCCTGTTTGCCCGACACCAGGTCAGCTGAAGCAGCTGTCCATCCTAAAGGTAGACCAGAACCGGCTGTGCGAGGTGACCGAGGCCATCGGGGACTGTGAGAACCTCTCTGAGCTGATCCTCACGGAGAACCTGCTGATGGTAGGGTCCAGTTTGCAAGGCAGAAGGGACGGTAGGGTCCAGCCTGCCAGGCGGAAGGGATGGGGCCAGTGGGCGTGTAGAACAAGGCAGGCATTGGCCTGTGTGTGCTGCTGGGGGTGCTGGCGGTGGCCTGACCCATGGAGCTCTTTGGACAGGGCTCCTTTCCCGTCAGAAGGGGAACCTCCTGGCCAGAGGTGAGGTGGGGCAGCAGAGTCAGGGCAGGGACCTTTGCCCTTTGCAGTGAAGAATCCAGGTTGTGTTTTTTTCTGGTGTGTGTTGTAACATGGGAGCGGTTGCAGAGAAGGCAGGGATGGGATGGATGGGTCTGTAGGAAGGGCAGATTGGGAGCAGGAAGCCATGCTGCTCCCCAGGGGCATCTGGCTGCCCCTCACAAATCAGGGCAAGCTGAGGCCCACTCCAGGGCAGGGCTGAGGGATGGTGGTGCTGCCATCCCCAGGCTGGGAAACAGGAGTGAGCTGTGGGAAGGGTGCTTATTCGTGGGAGGAGTCCTCAGTGGGGAGAAGAAGAAAGGGAGTCTAGGGTTTAGGGTTTTGGGAAGGGGCTGGCCCTGAGCAGGCCTCGGCAGCCCTAGGAATGGCAGGGCAGATGAGTGAGGCACCAGACAGGCTCGCAGATCAGTCCAGGGCACCCATGGGTGAGAGCCAGGGATGACTTGGTGGGGTGCTTTGGTGGTGGGGACTGAAGGCTGAGGGCAGTGGGCAGAGCTTGGGGAGCAGAGGACACAGAGTGGGATGGAGACGGCTTCCGTGGTCAGGTCCTTGTCCAGGTCTCCAAGGGCTGCGAGGGGTCCTGGCTGGAGCTGGCCTGGGGTCTCTGTGGCTCTGCCCTCATGGGCTGTGATCTGTCTCCCACTCCCAGCAAGCCTTTAGCACTCTGATCTCCTCTTCCTGGCCAGGCCCTGCCCCGCTCCTTGGGAAAGCTGACAAAACTGACCAACCTCAACGTGGACCGGAACCAGCTTGAGGCACTGCCGCCGGAGATCGGGGGCTGCGTGGCGCTCAGCGTCCTCTCCTTGAGGGACAACCGCCTGGCCTTCCTGCCGCCAGAGCTGGCCCACACGTCCGAGCTGCACGTGCTGGACGTGGCAGGGAACCGGTGAGTGCCAGCCTGGCCCCACAGGCCCGACTGTGGCCCCAGCGCGTGCTGACTGTGCCTGCCCGGCCCTCAGGCTGCAGAGTCTGCCGTTCGCGCTCACCCACCTCAACCTCAAGGCTCTGTGGCTGGCAGAGAACCAGGCGCAGCCCATGCTCCGGTTCCAGACGGAGGACGATGCCCAGACTGGCGAGAAGGTGCTCACCTGCTACCTGCTGCCCCAGCAGCCCCCGCCTAACCTCGGTAGGTTGCTTGCAACAGGCACTTGGTGTGGGTGGGCCTCAGGCGGTGCTTGGGGACCAGCCTGGGTCCTGACACTCACCTGCTACAGAGGATGCTGGGCAGCAGGGGAGCCCCTCAGAGAGCTGGAGCGACGCCCCCCCCAGCCGCATCAGCGTCATCCAGTTCGTGGAGGCCCCTGCAGGGGACGAGGACGCCGAGGAGGCGGCAGCCGAGAAGCGGGTAATGGGGGTGGGGACCTGGGAGGTGAACCTGCACCTGAGCCTTGCCCTGCGGCTGCTGCTCACCCTCGTCCCCACGTCAGGGCCTCCAGCGCCGGGCCACGCCTCACCCCAGCGAGCTCAAGGTGATGAAGAGGAGCATCGAGGGGCGGCGGAGTGAGGCCTGCCCTTGCCAGCCAGACCCTGGATCACCCTTGCCTGTGGAGGAGGTGGGCATGGAGCCGTAGCAGCCTGGCAGGCCACTGCCCTCAGGAGCTGCAGTGGTCTGGTCCATCCTGGGAGTGGGGCTGTGAGGGCCAGGGCAGCACAGAGAAGGGGCAGGAGATGAGGCTGGTGACAGGTTCAGGGACCTGGAGCTGCGGGGCCAGCTGGATGACGGGGTGCCAGGGTGGATGTGCCAGTCGTGCAGGGAGACCTGTGGGGCTGGCATACGGGGAGAACCAGAGGCAGGTGTGCCTGGGAGCACAGGGAATGGGTTCTGGTTGCGGGGTGGGTGGGTGTGCCTCTGGCGGAGCTGGCATGGGTATCAGTACCCAGGAAGGGGTTTGGGGCTGGCACAGCAGGCCTGACTCTCCTCACTCAGAACTGGGACACGCACACTGTGGGCACCAGGCTGTAGCAGCACCAGTGATCTGGGCTGGGGTAGGGTGTGTGGGAGGGGAGGAGGCTCGTATCAGGCGGGATTCTCCTGGGAACTTGTGTGGTCCTCGTTCTTTTTGGGAAAGGCTTTCCTTAGTGCTGGGCCGTGGAACTGTGACTTTGCACACACTAGGCCCCAGAGACGCGTGGCTTCGTTGGGGACTGGGATGGAGAGCAGCCTCAAGGGCATGAGCCTGTTACAGTGCCTGGTTGGGGCAACGGGAAGCCCGGAGTGACTGTCATGTAGGAGGCCTCTGAGCCGGGAGCGCCCTCAAAGCCTGACCCTACTTCCCACTGCAGGAGAAGCGGCTGAGCGCTCAGTCTGGCATGAGTGAAGACTCTCGCCCGTCTGCCAGCACCGTCTCTGAGGCCGAACCCGAGGGTCCATCGGCCGAGGCACAGGGGCAGAGCCAGCAGGAAGCCATGACTGCTGGTGGGGAGGCAGACACCGAGGACGGCTACGAGGAGGTGCGAACGGGCAGGGCGGAGGTGGGAGGCTGGGCCCGCTGGGTGCGGGCTGGGCCCTGCTGATGCTTCGTGGACGAGGCTGGAACCTGCGGGGCACTGCCCTGTACAGAGTGGCTGTGGGTGGTACGGGGCTGTGCTGCTGAGGGTGCCCCATAGAGCTGCCACCTAGGTGGGGTGAGCGTCTCCCCCGACAGCTGGGCTCACAGACCCCACCCCCATCACAGACTGCCTCCTGACTCCAGCGTGGGCTCCCCGGTGTCAGGCCTTGGCACCCTCTTTGTTTCTACCTGGGCATTGTATGTCTCCAGGAAGAGCCCCATGGCCTTCTGGCCTCCTCAGGGCTGAGACGACTGTCCGTCACTGGGCAGTTACGCTGAGTCCTTGTATGGAGGGAGCTTTTCAGAGCCCCTCTCTGTGGTGTGGACACGCTGCTTAGCGGGGCCTCCCTGTGGATGCGCAGCCGCAGAGCTGGGGCCTCCCTCACCCTTGCACCTGCACAGCCCACAGTGCATTTCGCGGAGGACGCGCTGCTGCCGGGGGACGACCAGGAGAGCGAGGAGGGGCAGCCCGAGGTCCCCTGGGCCTTGCCGGGCGGGAGACAGCGGCTCATCCGCAAAGACACACCTCACTACAAAAAGCACTTCAAGATCTCCAAGCTGCCCCAGCCTGAGGCTGTGGTGGCCCTGCTGCAGGGCATGCAGCCCGACGGGGAGGGCCCTGCGGCTCCCGGGGGCTGGCACAACGGCCCCCATGCACCCTGGGCTCCTCGGGCTCAGAAGGAGGAGGAGGAAGAGGCCAGGCCTCAGGAGGAGGAGGAGGAGGAGGAGGAGGAGGAAGACAGGGCTGAAGAGGGGACCAGCACTGAGGAGGAGGACAAGGAGGGGGCTGTGGTGTCTGCGCCCTCTGTCAAGGTGGGTGGCAGCCTCACCCCTGCCTGGCCCACATTCACTTGGCCCTCCTGAGCACCCAGGGCTGGGGCAGGGCCAGGGCCTGACCCACTGGCCCCCGGCCACCCAAAGAAGGTCGTGGACATGCATGCTCCACTGTTGGCATCGTGGTCGCTCTCACCAGGCCCCAGGCCTGCCCTGGCGTTGGTCTCAGTGCCAGGGGCGGCTCTGCTGGCCGGTATCCGGACCTGCTGGCAAGCACAGAGCTCGCAGAAGCCAAGCGTGGCTGCCCGCCCTTTGTGGGCCTACCAGGGCCTGTCTGCATGTGTAGTGGTCCCAGGGCAGAGCTCCTTCCTCTCCCAGGATCCCTGAGCTCTCTGGGCCCCTCCCCATGTTGTGCACTGGCTGTGGGGCTGAGGCCCTTATGGCTGTTCAGCCTTGTCGGGCCCTCCTAAGGTGCCACACAGGCCTTTGGGGCACCAGTGTGCCCCTCTCTGGTCCTCAAGTCTCTTCCCTGTGGCTCACAAAGGGTCTCACCTGCTCTCTGGGCAAATTCAGATGCCAGGGGAGGCCCCAGGCCCCTCTCCCTGCCCTTGATGACAGCCCATCCCCAAGCGTGGGCCGAGGCATGATAGCTGAGCCTGGTCCCCGTGAGCCCTGCTGGTCCTGGGTGTGCAGCGTCACTCACGCCTCCAGGATGGAGGCGCCTGTGGAGTGGCGGCCAAGGGAGCTTGGTGTGGTCTCTGTCCTTTCTGCTCGTGGCGGGGGCTGGGTGAGGCGGTGGTGGTGGTCTTGGCGGTGGCTAACCTGCATGCCTCGCTGGTCCTGTCCTAACAGGGGGTGTCGTTTGACCAGGCCAATAACCTGCTGATAGAGCCTGCTCGCATTGAGGAGGAAGAGGTCTGTACTGCTCGCTCTGCACTCTGGCCGGGCCGCTGCTGGCCTTGCTTCCCGGGCTGCGGGCTCGTGCCTCTCCCCACCCCTGTTGCTTGAGCACAGACCCCCCCGCAAAAGAGCTCTCAGATGGACCTGGGCTAGCCTGTCTTGTCAGGGGCGAGCGGAGAGGTTGGGCCGGCTCCCGGCAGCCACCTGTGGCGCTGAGGCTTACCTCTCTGCAGAGGCGGCACAGCCTCATCCTCTGACGGGCGGCAGGGAGGCCTCGGGCCTCCATCACCCAGAGGTGGACAAGCCCCGGTCCCCCACACTCTGCAGAGAATTGCTCTTCTGCTGGGGTCTCGGGGCTTCTCCAGCTGGCCCTTGCGCTGGCCCTGGGCGGCGAGTGGCATGAGACCCCATGCAGCTGCGCAGGGAAAGCCAGAAATGGTGTCTGCACACCGGCGGGTTCTCCTGCAGAGAGCACAGGCATCCCTGCTGCGGCCTTTCCTGGACACCTCGTCTGTTCTGTTTCCAGCTGACTCTCACCATCCTGCGGCAGACTGGGGGCCTGGGCATCAGCATTGCGGGTGGCAAGGGTTCCACGCCCTACAAGGGGGATGATGAGGTGAGCACTGCCTGGGCCCCACCGCCAACCGCCTGTTCCACCTCAGTTCACACCAATGGCGTGCAGGCCCCTTGCCCTGTGGACACTTCCACGTCCTGACATGGGCTGGGCCCAAGGCACCAACTGTTGTAGGATCCTGAAGTCCAAGGGCAACCTGAGGGAGTATGGGTCTGTCCTCCCTTCTTGGCCTCCCTTCTCTCGCCAGGTGCCTCTGCACCAGGCTTGGGGCCACGAGCTGTTTCTTGGGGTTGATCTGCTCCTTCCAGCCTTGGCACTCAGGATCCCGCAGTGGCCAGCGCTCAGCCCTCCTGCTGGCCAGGGCTGGGGGCTGCTGAGAGTGGGTCTTCCCCTCCTGGTTCTTCTGCAGAAGGGGCAGGACTACGGGCCCCCTTTCCTGGCCCCTGCCAAGCTTGTGTCTGTGCTCTAGGGCATATTCATCTCCCGGGTGTCCGAGGAAGGCCCTGCAGCCCGGGCTGGAGTCCGCGTGGGTGACAAGCTCCTTGAGGTGAGTTGGGAACCCCTTGGCCCCAAGTGGCAGCTGTGCCCTCTGGAGGTACACAGTGCGTGGTATTAGGGTGATTGGCTGCCTTCTTCCAGCCCCCCAAGAGTTCTAAACACAGGACACCAAGACTTCTAGGCGAAGCCACAGAATCAGTAAACCCCAGGGGAGAGCCATCTGGGCAAGAGGCCCCATGGGTCTGGCAGCGGCTGCACCAGGCACAGCGGCCTCTCCAGGAGGGGCCAGGCTATGGCTGGTCTGATGGAGTTTGGACCCTGTATGGGAGCCCTGGAGCTCCCGCCTGGGCACCTGGCCATCCAGCCTGGGCACTCGTGTCAGGGGGCTCAGGAGAGGCACATGCTCTTTTCATAGGGACACCCTGAGGGCAGGTGAGGGCCCTGAAGCCCGGCCAGGAGGCGTCTGCCCACGGCTCACGCTGTTTCTGCCACTCAGCTCTTCTAACCTTTTCGTGGGAACTCTTGTCCCTGGGTGTTGGGGTGGGAGCGTGGGTCAGTAAGCCCGTGAGCTCAGGTGTGTGTTGGGCTGCTCAGATGGGCAGGAGGCATCCAGGAGTGGGGCTGCGTGTGGCCTAGTTGTGGGGATGTCTGCCTGCCTCCCGTGGCCAACCTGTGTTCTAGCCGTGGGGCTGCACACATGGGTTTCCAAGGACCTGGTTTGGGGCGGTCAGTGCCCACGAAGAACCCCGTATGTAAAGGGCTAGGGTGGTGTCAGAGCCTGGGACCTCTCCCCCTGCCCTGTGCCTCAGTCTCCCCGTCCTGAAGGGAGCATGTGGAGCCACCAGCGCTTGGCTTTTGGTGGCTGCACACGGCTCTGACGTGCATGTGGCCTCTGTGGCCCGCAGGTGAACGGCGTGGCTCTGCAAGGCGCCGAGCACCATGAGGCCGTGGAGGCACTCCGGGGGGCTGGCACTGCGGTGCACATGCGAGTGTGGCGTGAGCGCATGGTGGAGCCCGAGAACGCAGTCACCATCACGCCTCTGCGGCCAGAGGATGACTACAGTCCCCGGGAGCGGCGGGGAGGGGGCCTGCGCTTGCCCCTGCTCCCGCCCGAGAGCCCGGGGCCCCTCCGGCAGCGACATGTGGCCTGCCTGGCTCGAAGTGAAAGGGGGCTGGGCTTCAGCATTGCTGGTGGGAAAGGCTCCACACCCTACCGGGCTGGTGATGCGGTGAGACTGGGGCCCAGGGCCGGGGAGGGCTGCTCCGGGGCCGGGGAGGGCTGCTCCAGCCTCACTGGCAGCCCTGGCTCCCCTTCACCCTCCCCTGCAGGGCATCTTCATCTCCCGAATTGCCGAGGGCGGTGCTGCTCACCGCGCCGGCACGCTGCAGGTTGGCGACCGAGTCCTCTCTGTGAGTGGGGTTGGGGCCCGCCCCACACGCCCTCCCTCACCCTCTGTCCCATCCTGCCCTTGGGCCTCCCTGACTTAGATGTGTTCTCACAGATTAATGGAGTGGACGTGACTGAGGCCAGGCATGACCATGCCGTCTCCCTGCTGACTACTGCCTCCCCCACCATCGCCCTGCTGTTGGAGCGGGAGGCTGGGGGCCCTCTTCCTCCCAGCCCTCCACCGCATTCCTCCTCACCCCTCACCGTTGCCGTGGCCACAACCAGCACCACCCCCGCCAGCATAACCACTGCCACCCCCGGGGATCCTGGGTTGCCGAGACTGGCCCCCAGCCTGCTAGCTACCACCTTGGAAGGGCCATACCCAGTGGAGGTGAGACACACGCCCACCCAGGCGCCTGCCCAGCTTCAGCTGTGGGTGCTGGCCCTCCCAGGATCTGCCCTTTTGTGACCCTGCAGCCACTCTGGGTGGGAAGTTGGCCTGCTCGCCCTTTGCCCTGTGGCCCCTTGAGACTGGGGCTCTGCCCCACAGCCAAGCTCCTCAGTTTGGTTCCGTCAGCAGCCTTCTGGCCAGCCACATGGTCACAGTCAGCAAGGGTGTTGGCCCCACGCTGCATACCTGCTTGGGCAGCCAAACGGTGGCACAGGAACCCTCATGGGCACGTTAGGGCAGTCCCCGCCCACCATCTACAAGGACCTGGATGGACTCGGGAGCATTCCCACACCCCTTCCCTGTCGTGACCGAGACCTGTCCCTTGTCCGTGTCCCCAGGAGATCCGTCTGCCGAGAGCTGGGGGCCCTCTGGGGCTTAGCATCGTTGGAGGCTCTGATCACTCTAGCCACCCGTTTGGTGTCCAGGAGCCTGGTGTGTTCATCTCCAAGGTAGGGCAGCCCCGCCAGACAGCTCTGAGCAAGGCGCACCCATCCCAGGTACCAGCTCAAGTTGGTGCGGCCTTGTCCACCAGATGTCACCCTCCTCCCTGACAGGTGCTCCCGCGGGGCCTAGCGGCTCGCAGTGGCCTGCGGGTTGGGGACCGAATCCTGGCAGTGAACGGGCAAGATGTGCGGGAGGCCACGCACCAAGAAGCCGTCAGCGCCCTGCTCCGGCCCTGCCTGGAGCTGTGCCTGCTGGTGCGGAGGGACCCAGCTCCCCCAGGCCTGCGGGAGCTATGCATCCAGAAGGCGCCCGGGGAGAGGCTGGGCATCAGCATCCGAGGGGGTGCCAGGGGCCACGCTGGCAACCCCCGTGACCCCACAGACGAGGGCATCTTTATCTCCAAGGTGAGCGCCCCGCAGCCCACCCCAGGCCTTACTCCCCACCCCCAACCATGTTCCTCCCATACCACGTCTCTCCACAGGTGAGCCCCATGGGGGCAGCTGGGCGTGATGGCCGGCTACATGTGGGTTTGCGGCTGTTGGAGGTGAACCAGCAGAGCCTTCTGGGCCTGACGCACAGCGAGGCGGTGCAGCTGCTACGCAGCGTGGGCGACACCCTCACCGTGCTGGTGTGTGACGGCTTCGATGCCAGCACCACTGCAGCCCTGGAGGTTAGCGCCCCCACCCCAGGAACCAGGCTTCCCTCTGGCCCATCCTGAGATGTCCTGAGCCACAGACGCCTCTCAGGGCGGGCGACGGGTCCTCTGTGCCTCTGGGTCTGGGAGGTGCTCTGCATCAGCTGTGAGGGGTGGGGAGCTGTTGGGGGGGACGCCCACCTTCCCTTTCTGCTGAGCTGTAGCCATCGAGCTGTCCAGAGGCCTGGCCCAGGTAGGACAAGACACATGAACAGATAGGGGGGTGTGTCTGGGGCACACTGCATGATTTGGTCTTGAAAGAAGTTGTTGAGCCACCGGCGACTCGTGCAGAGCCCACGAGGCTGTGACGGGATGGCTTGGAGCCCTGCCATGGCCCACCAGCCAGGCAGACTCCTCGGGACTCTGAGAGTCCCCGCTCCTGTGCCCAGTGGCACCCTGTTCCTCCCAGCCTGTCCCTGGGCCATGCCTGACTTCAGGGCACCCCCTCTGATGACCTCTCAGGAGAGAGCTCCTTCCCCAAGATCTTCTACCCAACGGCTGGTCTTTTATTTCTGGACTGCAGAGCAAAAGCCCTGACCGGGAGTTGGGGTGCAAGGTGGGGCCCTAGGAGTCTCCCTCCCAGCATGGCCTGGACCCTGGACAAGCGCAGGGCACTCTCATCCCCCTTCCGTCTTCTCCCTCATGCCGTCCTGGGGGTCCCCCAGCAGGCCGAGATGGCTTCCAAGGGCACAGCCAGCGTGTGCAGACCGAGTTCTCACCTGGAGTGGGGTGCAGGGCCGCAAGAGGGTGGGTCATGGGAGGGCCCACACCCATGGCTGAAGCTGGGGGGTGCCTGGGCAGGGGCATGTGTCTTCGTCTGAAGCAGCCCCCCGCTCCTAGAGCATGTGCCCGCTGGTCACACAGGTCCCCAGGGCCCAGGCGGCTGTGTCATGCTCCCTTTGGCATGCACGGCTTCCTCTCCGTAACAGCCTCTGGGATGGGGAGGCCTCGCGTCGGTTCTCTCTTGCAAGGGATCTCTGGGATGGTGGTTTTCTGCCAGGCTGGCAGCCGTAGAATGTGTCCTGACCCATGGCCAGTGCCACCCAACACTGTGGGAAGTTGGTCTGCATTCATCTTTTTTCACCGTAGGCGCCCCCCCCACCCCGCCCTGGGTGGAAATTGCATCCCGTTCATATTTTTTGGTCCACAGCTGGATGTTGGGCTTGGGGCTGGCGAGCCAGCCTCACCCACCTCCTCTGCTGTCCTCGAGGGAGTCCTGGTGGTTTCTAGGGAAAGATTTCCCTGAGGGCTCAAGCCGTGGACCACCTGGTTCTCAGAGCCTTGACTTTTATTTACTTATTTTAAGTGTATGTTTAAATACATTTTGAATAATATTTGACAGATTTACTCATATACTTATTTTTTATTAGAGAGCCTTCTCCAGGAAGGGCTAGATGTGTAGAAGGCGGGGCTGGTGCCGTGTCTGCAGCCGGTGTGCGCCCGTCTGTCTGTCTGTCTGCGTGCGGCCGGCGTGTGCCCGTCTGTCCGTCTGTCTGCGTGCGGCCCGCGTGCGTCCGTCTGTCCGTCTGCGTGCAGCACTGCTGTTGGCCACAGGTTGTCCTTGCATCTGGTCGGGTCCCCCGTGAGTCTGCCATGACACATGGGTACAGGAGGGATGGCCTCGCAGGAAGGGATCGGGGCAGGTCTCAGACATCACACTCTGGCTGGCAGCTTACCACAGAGCTACCTCCACACCCTCCCTGATGTTGAGGGCAGAGACCGTTTCTGCTGCGTCTGGCAGGCCAGGGCCCCAGAGCGCGGGGCTGAGAGCTGTGATCCACCACCGCCGCTCTCCCAAGTCCACCGTCTTCCTGGGGGCTCGCCATCCGCCCCAGCCCTGTCCTTGCCCTCCACTGTCTGCCTGGCTTCTGTCCAGCAGGGCTTGTTGCTCGTCTTTGTTCGGTGGGTACAGGTGTGATATCCTCCAGCTCTTGCTCATTTTTTCCTTGAAAAAATAGGATCTTTTGAGTTACAAAAATGAAAATGTTTAAGTCTTCTGATTTCTTTATGACTTCGGGATTCTGGTTTTTTTCTTTTGGAACATCTTCCCTACTGCAAGATAAACATTGTCCTGTTTTCTTCTAGTATTTCTGGCAATTTAAAAATCATAGCTCCATGGTTCACCTGGACTTGTGATGAGGCCTCCTAGTCGCCTAGGCTGGAGTGTGTTGGCAGATCACAGCTCACTGCAGCCTCCACCTCCCACACTCAAGCCATCCTCCAGAGTCACTGAGACCACAGGCGTGCGCCCCCACGCCCAGCCCTGCTGCTTCCCCACTGATTTGGGGGACATGTGGTTTTGTCGTGTGTTCAGTTCCTGTGTGCTCCAGGGTCTGTTTCTGGACTTGGTTCCAGTGAATTGCCAGCTACTTCTGAGCCAGCCCCACACGTTTAAATGCCTCACTTTACAGCAGGTTTCATACCTAACCCTAATGGTCGAAGCTACCCACTCTTCCTTCTTGTCTTGAGAAATTTGTCTGTCACGTGTTTACAAGTGAACCTGCCAAGTTCCGCACAGAAGCCGACTGGAATTCTGGGTTTTCACAGACTCGTATGTGTTATCTGCGTATGTGTATGTATTTTGAGGAAGGGTCTCGCTCTGTCACCCAGGCTGGAGTCGTGGCATGATTGCTGCTCACTGCAGGCTCAGCCTGCTGGGCTCGAGCCATCCTCCCCCCACCCCAGCCTCCCGGTAGCTGGGACTACAGCCACACACCACCACCCCTGGCTCAAAGATTTTTTTAAAGTTTTCTGTAGAGAAGGGGTTTTGCTGTGTTGCCCAGGCTGGTCTTGAACTCCCAGGCTCAAGTGATCTGTCTGCCTTGACCTCCCAAAGTGCTGGGTTTCCAGGCGTGAGCCCCGTGCCCGGCCTTGGGGTTATCTTTACGGCGAGTTTTTCTCTAGCGCATTCTCTGGTTGCTCTTGCTGTCCTAGTAATTCTGCCGCCCTTCCCACCCAGGCCTCTCCCATCTCCCCTCCTTCAGAGCTTCTGGCCCCTTAGGGGTGGTGCTTGCCTTGTGCTCAGGTTTAGGGGACATTCATCTACTGTGATGTTTGCTATAGGCTCTCATGATGACGTTTTTTAAAGGGGTGCGGGGCTGTTTCTGTTTATAACCTGTAAGAATTGTTATCTGAAGCTGGGGCCCTAGAAGCTTCCAAAGGTGGTTCCTGACGTGTCTTTCTGTTTTTAGGGTTTTCATGAACTCGTGAATCTTTGTTTTCCTGATGGGTTTCAACACAGTGTTCCCTTGATGTCCCCTGATCAGGCAGGGAATATTCCCCAGCTGCTTTGACAGGACATTCTTTGTACTTCCTGCCCCAGCCCTGGATTCCACCACGGTTGTGTGGAACCTGGCCCCTCTCGGTGGGAGCCGAGTGTAGAGCTCCTAGCCGTGGGCCAGGCGGGCTCAGGACTCTGGCTCAGCCTCTGCCGCTCCATGGCCTCTGCAGCAGATGGAGGCTGAGAGGTGGAGATTTTTATATCCATGAAAGAGAAAAATCATGAGTTTGTACTGTTATATTTAGCTCATTTAAGATTATAGGGTTTTTTACTAACTTTTGTGATGTTAGATTTCTCTTTTTCTCATAAAATCTTCAATTTCTTAATTTCAAAATTAGCTGAGTATGGTGGCACGCACCTGTAGTCCCAGCTACTGAGGCGGCTGAAACAGGAGGGTCGCTTGAACCCAGGTGTTTGAGTCCAGCCTGGGCAAGACAGTAAGACCCTAAACAAAAAACAGCGACCCCAGTGGTACGACTGAGAGCAGGACCGTGGGGTGCTGAGTTCTGGGAGGCCATCTTCCTGAGGGCTCACCCGCTGGGATGAGCAGTTGGCAGCCTCCTGTGCTCTCAGCCACTTGAGAGCCTTCTGTGGTTTTGCCGCCAACTTGATACACAGTTGGGCTGACTCGTTTTAGCTTTTAGGGTGAGCTTTTTAAAAATCTGTGTCTTTTTTTTTTTCTTGAGACAGTCTCACTCTGTTGCCCAGGTTGGAGTGGCATGGTGTTAGCTCACTGCAACCTCCTCCTCCCGGGTTCAAGCGATTCTTCTGCCTGAGCCTCCCAAGTAGCTGGGATTACAGCCATCTGCCACCAGAAAGTCTGTTTCTTAATTGTGTAAATCATCACGTGGTTCCAAAGTCGAAATCATAGATTAACTTCAGAAGTCCGGCATCCATCTCTCTGCTCTGAGGCTACCAGCTTTATTAATTTCGGTTTATTCTACCTTTTGTTTCTTTTTGAAAAATATAAGCACATACATAAGTGAATTTTATACTTGGAGAAAAGTTGCAAACACAGGACAAAGAACGTGTGACACGCAGCCCTGTTCCTGGCCCAGCCATCGTGCCGGGGACGTGCTCCGTCGAGGAAGGGCACGGTCCGGTCCCTGTGGGGTTTGGCCGCTGCACCCCTCTAGTCTCCTTCCATCGGAGCCTGCCTCTGTCTTCGCTGATTCCTCAGACCTTGATGCTTCTGGTGGGCACAGGCCCTCCCTGCTGTGACTGTCCCCATGCTGGGTCTGATGTCCTCACAGGCTTCAGCATGTGCATCTTGGCGGCCGAGAAGCCACGCGTCTCCACGCCGCTCACTGGGCCCGCAGCTGATGCTCTGAACCGCGGGGTCAGCCAGGTTTCCCCTGCAGTTCCTCCTGCCCCTGGAAATCAAGTGGTTGTAAGAGGTGCTTTGAGAGCACATGACATGCTGCTTCTCACCCAGCTTCACCCGGGTGCCTCAGCACCTCGACGGTCCCCGCGCGGGCCTGAGGTGGTTGGCGACAGTGCCCTACCCACCACCCCATGCTCCTCAGGTGGCTTCCTGCCCTAGAACCTTCCCTTCTCCCAGTTATGTCACCTGCTTGCCTGTTCATGTGGGCTCACAAGGAGTCCGTTTCATTAACAAGGGAATTTCCATTTTATTTCATGGCTGACAGCTTGTTACCATCGTTATTTTTTTTAATTAATTTTTTTTTTTTTTTTTTGAGACAGAGTCTCGCTCTGTCACCAGGCTGGAGTGCAGTGGTGCAGTTTCTGCTCACTGCAACCTCCACCTCCCAGGTTCAAGCAGTTCTCCTGCCTCAGCCTCCCAAGTAGCTGGAATTACAGGCGCCTGCCACCATGCCTGGCTAATTTTTATATTTTTAGTAGAGACAGGGTTTTACCATGTTGGCCAGGCTGGTCTTGAACTCATCCTCATGATCTGCCTGCCTCAGCCTCCCAAAGTGCTGGGATTACAGGCGTGAGCTGCCATACCCGGCCCCGTCAAAATTTTGATGCTCAAATTGTCCCAGCCTTGGCCCATGAAGGTGCTTGAGGGCCTGACTTATTCTGACACAACCTCCCCTCTCTGAGCACCTCACCTTCCGCGTCCAGGAAGTGCTGGGCTCCTCTCCTTGCCCTGCCTGGCCCTGGAGTCAGCCATTTCTCTCAGGAGCGGTGGTTCCTTTTAGTGGAGGGTGATCCGTGGAAACTGGTCTCGGCACTAGATGTGGAGAGTGCTCTCAGGGGAGCATCTCAGGACCTCTCCAAGGCCAGAGCTAGGGACCATCCTAGTCTTTTCCACAGTTATTCCTAGAACGGTAGAGCATGAGCTCAGTGGCCTTTTCTGTGTCTGAGCAGCTCTCTGTCGTGAGAGGCTGGGCTGCCTGCGACCTTGCTTCCCACTCTGCCAGGCCCCTGCCTCTCTTGGACCTGCCCAGGGGCTCTGACTTACTTCGGAAATTGAGAAGAGAGGCACCTTGTTTGTCCTCCTGGGTCTGTGAGAATCTGAAACAGGTGTAGGTGAGGCTGGCTGTCGGACTGCTTTCATGATGCTCTGGTGTTTCCAGTGATCTTTGCTTTCTGTGTTTAGCTGCTTGCTTGTCGAGCGCTTAGAGTTGATGATGATTGTACCGTTGTTCTCTGTGGTGACAGCGTCCCTCTGCCTGTCTCACGTCCCGTCCCCACTGGTCTGAGCGGCCGCTCTCTGTGCCTCCTGTGTGTTTGCCTGGCTTCTCTGCCCACCCCTTACTTCCCATTTCGGTTATGTTTTTAAGCAACAGCACGGGGCTGTGTTTGTCCTTCAGGCCACACTGAGAGCACTGTGATTTCACAGGGACCCCGTCTGTGAAGAGGGCCAGGAGTGATGCCTCTCTCCACTGTGCCGCCTCTGGCCGCTGGTGGTGGAGGCTAGAGCCAGTCCCACTGACCCCCGGGGGCTTGGAAGTGAGCTCTTCCCATGGTTCTGTCTGCCTGTGTTTATTTACCCTGGGCTCAGGATCCAAGTACAGCTTGTGCCCAGCCAGAAGCCCCTGCCTGTCCTGGCCCTGTCTCCCCGGCCCCCTCTGCCGTGCCAGCCACTGGTGTGGGACAAGATGATTTAGGTCTGGGAAGTGCAGAGCTGGCCGGACCTCCTGCATGGTGTCCTTTGTTTAAGAACCCCTACTCAGCACTCACGCCAGGGTCCGGAGCCAGCCTGTCCGCCCGAGGGGCCGCTCTGTGCTGGCAGGTTCAGCGCCCGCTGCTCACCCCTCCTTGCCCCGTTTTGGAGGCTGTCAGTTCTTCCTGAGGGTGACTTTACACGGTCGCCTGCCTTGCCCTGCCCAGACAAAGTGGCAGGCATCACGCCACTTTGTCTCACTTAGCGCAGACATGACCATGTCCACAGCAGCCTTGTGAGCTGTGAGGGGATGGGCCGGGCCGGGGACAGGCCTGCCGGGCACTGGAGGGCCCAGCAGAGTGCCCTCTGAGGCCGCCCCCGCCATGCAGTCGGCCCCACGCGGCTCCTTTCTTCACCTTTGCTGGCTGTTCTGGGCTGGGGCCGCAGTTTCCCCTCAGCCCACACCCCTTTTCCCAGGTGTCCCCAGGTGTCATTGCCAACCCCTTTGCGGCAGGCATCGGCCACCGGAACAGCCTGGAGAGCATCTCTTCCATCGACCCGGAGCTGAGTCCTGAGGGCCCAGGCAAGGTCAGAGGCGCCTGCAGCCGGCAGCCCCAGGGCCAGGGAACCTGAGGCCGGCAGCACCTGATGGGTCCGCTTTGCTCACAGGAGAAGGAGCTGCCTGGACAGACCCTGCACTGGTCCGAGGCCACAGAAGCCGCAGTGAGTGGGGTCACCCCGCCCTTCCCATCAGGGCACTGGATCGGGGTACATATTGCCCATGGGGTATTAGATAGTGACCCCCGGGACCCCCTCCTGTGCCTGTGCTGTCCCCCTTCCCCCGATGGCTGGGGGCGGCCACGGAGCTGCCCTTGCTAGTGCTGTGTCCACTCTGCTCCCAGGGTCGGGGTCTGGAGCCCCTGAAGCTGGACTACCGTGCCCTGGCCGCCGTGCCCAGTGCTGGCAGCGTGCAGAGGGTCAGTGCCCAGAGTGCGGTGCCCCCACCTTTGTCCTGTTCTGCTCATCAGCTACCCCAAGATGAACGCCAGGGCCTTCATGGAGGGAACCTTGGGTGGCGGGGGGGCCAGGGTGGGAGGAGGCCGCATCTGACCTGCAGGCTACCCCAGCCGGAGCGTGGCCCCCAGCCTGCCACGTGCTTGTCAACCCTCATTCTTGACCCCAGCCGTGCTGCCCCACCCCCACCCTGAGCTTCGGATGGGTGACACAGTTCGAGGCTCTTGTACTCACCGAGCAGGCCGATGTGGTGGTGTGTGAGCTTCGCCTGCTGTTGGGGGACTGCCCAGCCTGAGGGTGCAGGCTGGAGGTGGAGGCTCCTGGGGGATTGGGCAGGCACACGTCACTGAGGGAAGGATGGGCTGGAGCAGCTGGAGGGGCAGTCGCTGGGGACGGGTGGGAGGATGTGCAGGCCTGTCCCTCCTGAGAGACACAAATAACCCTCCCAGAGGGTGTGTCCCGCCACCCTTTGCTGGGAGGCCCAGAAGGAACGTGAGTGACTGGGGGGGCAGGCTCTGCCAGGCCTCTGCAGGGGTGGTAGAGTGGTGGTGAGGGGCTGAGGCAGCGCATGTAGGGGCTCTTGGGTACCGACTCAGCCATGGGCAGCGCTGAGAGGGAGGCTCCCAGGAGACCCTTCATCCTCATGAACAAGAGCACAGCTGTGGGGGCAGCGGTCAGGGCCCCGCTCGAGCCCTGAGGGCTGCACACCGCAAGTGGGGGCTCCCCGCCGGCCCCTCCCCTGAGCCCTCCCTTCCCTCTTCTGCAACTGTGCTGTCTGCTCCCATCTCCCCTGCAAAGCTCCAGCCAGCACACAGCCACGGAGACACCAGCTGCCCATCCCAGGCCCCTGCACCGTGGGGGTCGGGGACAGCCTCTTCATGCTGACCGAGTACCTGGGTGGCCCTGGGCTATAGTCTGTTTGGGGAGCTGAAGAGCTTCTGTGCCCTCCAGGCAAGCGCCAGGGCCCCCAGTCCCTCCTGCTCAGGGGCCACAGCCCTGCCAGGCCTCACCCCACCCACTGCCTGATCCTCCAGGTACCGTCTGGAGCAGCTGGAGGGAAGATGGCCGAAGGCCCCCGCTCCCCTAGTGGCCAGCAGGTGAGTGTCCCGAGTTAACAGGCGCGCCCCACGGCAGGTGGAGGGCAGGGCAGATGGCCAATGTGCAGGGCCCCCTCCTCCAGGGAGAGGGGGTGGCGTGCGGTTGATTCCGGGCTTCCCTCTGCTACTACGGGGCCTGCTGTGCGAGGGCAGCCAGGAACACTTTCCTGGAGGAGCTGCCTGGCGATGGGCTGGGGGCCCGGGCTTGCTGTTCTGGAGGAGCTCAAGCTCCGGAGACCCCGGTCGTTGTCTTGGGCCCAGCCTCCCAGGGTCTGCCGGCCTTGCCCCTGCCTGCCTCTTGTCAGGGAGTCCTTGCCCCCCACTATTGGCACCACCCCCAACACACTACCACGTGGGGGTTGGGGTGGCAGCACCTGTGAGACCCAGCCACAGCTCAGCACCTCACTGGCAATATGTCAGCGCCACCCAGGCGTCTCTCTCTGTCTCTCTCCCCGTTTCCCCACCCCATCCTTTGCCTTGAATCCTTGATCCTGCTCTCTTCTGCCCCTGCTGCCCCCACCTGCCTTTTCCAGACAAAACCAGGGGTGATCCAGCCATTGGCTCAGGCCTGGGGCTCCCCAGCCCCCAGGGGCAGAGGTGGTCCCCGCTCCGTGAGTGCTCTGTCCCATGGGTGGGGTGCAGAGCCTCCTTCCCTGGCAGGATGGTGGGTGGGATCAAAGGCAGGCAGTGGGGACAGCGGGTGTTGGGTTGGGTGCAGCTGCAGCCCCGACAGCTGCCCAGCGTAGCTCACGAGAGCCCCACCCCCCCAGCCACCCTCCCCTCCCTCCCCGGATGAGCTGCCTGCCAACGTGAAGCAGGCCTACAGAGCCTTCGCAGCTGTGCCCACTCCACACCCTCCTGAGGACGCCCCTGCCCAGGTGTGTGGGGGTAGCACCCCTCCCTACTTCGTGTGGGTGTGGTGGGTGCCCCGGGGCCCCAGTGCCCCAGAGGAATGCCAGCCAAACCTCAGGGCCCGCTCCCCCCAGCCCCCGACGCCTGCGGCCTCCCCGGAGCAGCTGTCCTTCCGGGAACGGCAGAAGTACTTTGAGCTGGAGGTGCGCGTGCCCCAGGCTGAGGGCCCCCCTAAGCGCGTGTCCCTGGTGGGTGCTGATGACCTGCGGAAGATGCAGGAGGAAGAAGGTGAGGGGCACAGAGTGGGGTGGGGACTGGGTGGAGGCTGGCCCAGCTTGACCCGCCTGGCTCTCTGGCAGCCCGGAAACTGCAGCAGAAGCGAGCACAGATGCGCGAGGTGGCGGAGGCCGGGGCCGGAGCGAGGCTGGCCCTGGATGGAGAGGCCCTGGGCGAGGAGGAGCAGGAGGATCAAGAGCCACCGTGGGCCGGCCCAAGCCCCACTGCAGGGTGAGCGCCCACGCACCAGACACCCCGCTCTCGCCCCACACACCCTCCCCACAGCACATCCTGTCCCTTCCTTAGGCAGAGCCCAGTGTCCCCCCCACCCCCGGGAGGTGGCGCCCCTGTGCGGACAGCCAAAGCTGAGCGGCGCCACCAGGAACGGCTTCGAGTGCAGAGTCCGGAGCTGCCGGCACCTGAGCGCGCCCTGTCCCCTGCTGAGCGCCGGGCCCTGGAGGCCGAGAAGCGTGCGCTGTGGAGGGCGGCCAGGTAGGCCCCTGGTTGGGGGTCCCCACCCTGCCCCGACGCCTGCCCCGGCTCCTGCCTGGCTCACCCAGCCTTGCTGGTCTCCGCAGGATGAAGTCGCTAGAGCAGGACGCTCTCCGCGCACAGATGGTCCTCAGCAGGTCCCAGGAGGGCCGGGGCACTCGGGGGCCCCTGGAGCGTCTGGCCGAGGCCCCTTCCCCCGCGCCCACCCCATCACCCACCCCTGTGGAAGGTCCGTGGGTCTGGGAGGTTGGGGGGTCAGCCTGCCGCATGGGCCGCTTCCAACACCTGCTTCTTGTCCCCCCAGACCTCGGCCCCCAGACCAGCACCTCCCCGGGACGCCTGGTGAGGAGCCGGTGGCTGTGCCCGCCCTTCACCCCCGAGACATGGGGGGGTCTGGCCTGCCCCCACCCCTGTGGCCCTCACCCCTTTCCTCTCACTCTCTGCCTCTCCCCTCACGCTGTCCTTTCAAGCCCTTGTCTGGAAAGAAGTTTGACTACAGGGCCTTTGCAGCCCTGCCTTCTTCCAGGCCGGTCTATGACATCCAGGTACCCGGCCGCCAGGCCTCTGCATGCCTGCCACCCCGCCTGCGCCTGCCACCGCCTCTGTCCGCTCCCGCAGGGCCTCCCCTCGCTCTGCCCACGCTCTGCCCTCACCCCGCCTCTCCATCCCCTCCCTCCTTCAGCTGGGCTGTGTGGGCCTCAGGGCTGGGAGCCCACCTGTCCACGTGGGTGGTTTGGGGCAGGACTGGCGCCGGCCTGACCAACACTCTCCCCATCACAGTCGCCGGACTTTGCTGAGGAGTTGAGATCCCTGGAACCATCTCCCAGCCCTGGTGAGTTGGGGCTGGGTGCAGGGTGAGCTCCCCGGAGCCCAGCTGCCCTCAGCTCACTGCCCCCCGTCCCTGCCCCCCCCAGGCCCACAGGAGGAAGATGGAGAAGTGGCCCTGGTGCTTCTGGGCCGGCCCTCACCCGGCGCTGTGGGCCCCGAAGATGTGGCGCTGTGCAGCAGCCGCCGCCCCGTAAGGCCTGGGCGCCGTGGCCTGGGCCCTGTGCCCTCCTAGAGGAGCGGGTGCCTCCCCCAGACTTGGGGTGGGGGCCCTGCCAGCTCCAGCACCACCCTTGCCCTGAGTCTTTTAACCTGGGTTTTAGCATTTTAAAGAGACCCCACAGGAGTTCCGGCCTCTGACTAACTGCCCCACCCCAGCCGAGACCTCGGCGAGACTGTAACTAGTGATGTTTGTACAACCAAAGACTCTATTTTGTGGTTTAAGGAGAATAAAGTTGACTACATTTTACCTCCCATCTGTCTGTCCACCCCCCACCCGCTGGCACAGACGCCTCCTGCCCTCCGAGGCCAGGCCGAGCTCCAAGTGCTGCACCCTCACCCGCCCTCACCGCACACAGGCTGCACAGCTGCCAGTCCCCAGCAGGGCCTCCCCCAGGTGCCTGCAAACCTGTGTCCGCAGTCGGGGTTGGTCATTTGGGGCTCAGGACTGCACACGCCGCCCCTGCCCCTCACACACACAGCACAGAGGGCACCACGCCCCCGGGCACACACTTTATTGGGGTTGGAGCCAGCGCTAGAGGCCTGTGCCCGGGAGCTGCACTCGCACCGGGAGCAGCACCTGCAGCTGCTCAGCTGGTGGCCACTGGGCCTTGGTGACGAAAAAGAGGCGGAAGTGCTCCAGGCGCGCCTCCTGGAACTGCGTGGGGCTGTACTCAGGCCCGTCCGTGGGCCGCAGCAGCGACAGGTACCTCTCCTGCTCCAGCAGGCCACGGCTCAGCAGCGCCTGGGCCAGGCCGGGCTGCACCGCCTCCAGCTGCCGCTGCACGGCTGGGAACAGGTCCACCTCGTGCAGGTCGAACACCAGCGGCTTCCCGTACCTGCCCCAGGAGGCTGATGAGGCGGGGTGGGGCTGGGGGTGGGGTGGGTGTACCTGACGCCCTGCCTGCCTCACCGCAGAGCCCCCAGAAGAGCCAGTCGCATCCTCTCCGGCCTCAGGTGCTCTGGGTTTACTGTGTCCACGTAATTGGTGTCCTGGTAGCGCAGGAAGGTAGCTGCCTGGCCTGAAGGGTCAATGACGAGAGGCCACCTGGGGACAGCACGAGGTCAGTGCTGTCTGTCCAACCCCAGCTCGCCCATGTCCGGCCTGGAGCACTGACCGGCCGTCCGCTTGGATGCGGTTGCCCACGTCCTTCATCAGCACGTCGTGCAGCTCCGTGACCTGGCACTTCAGCCCCTGCGCCTCTTCTTCCCCTGGCGGGGTGGCAGAGTGCAGCTGACAGGCAAGCCCAACGCCGGACCCCACCCTGTGCTGTGCCTCCCAGGCCCCAGCGGGCGCCCCATGCCAGGCCCACCGTCCTGCGTCTGTTCCCGCAGCACCAGCCTGGCCAGAGCCAGCGCCTCCTCAGCCTTCCGGGCCTCCTGCTGCAGCCTGTCCACCTGGTCCTCTGCATCCTTGATGGCCTGGAGGAGGGGGCCACGCTGACCCTCGCTTGTCCTGTCCCACGCTCTGGCTGGAGAAGGCTCCTGCCTGGCCTCCTCCCCACCCCACCCCAAGGAGGCTGTCGTTGGCTGGTGACTCCTCATGTTTGAGAGGGAAAAATCCTGGGCCTGGGAGGGAGGAGCCCTGGGCTGGTGTGGAGCAAGGAGGGCTGTTGAGGCACAGCAAGTCCGCTGCGGCCCCCACCTGCAGTGTCAGCTCCATCTTGTCCATGCGCCTCCACTCACACTGGTCGTGCTCCGAGATCCTCCGGCTCAGCTCGCAGTAGGCCTGCTGCAGCTGGGTGGGCATATGGGCAGGCCCTGGCAAGGCTGGCCCTGGTGAGGCCGGCCAGTGCCTTCTGACCAGGTCACTTCCTCTCCTAGCTCTTCCCCTGGGTGCCCGTCCACCCGGCTCCCCCACCGCCCCACCCACCTGGCTCCTCCCTGAGGTCACACTCACCTCCTTGTGACACTGTTGCTGCTCCCTGGCCAGCTGTTGGACCTTGAGTGTCATGCTAGGGAACGGGAACGAGCTGGGGCAGAGGTTCCCACCAGCATCCCCCATCCATGCTCCCCGCCAGTGCTCTCCGCCAGCACCTCCCACACCCCTCCTGCCCGCCACACCACTCAGCCTCGGCCTCCTTGTGCCGCTGGGCCTCCTGGGCCCGGCGCTGCTGCTCTGCCTCCATGTTCTGCAGCATGGCCTCTGTGAGGCTCAGGTCCCACGAATGCAGCACGCTCACCACCGCATCCAGCGAGGCCACCTATGACAGATGACATTTGTCGGGCACTCAGGGTGCCTGCGTTCCAAGTCTCAGCCTGGAGAGGAGCTGTTGCTCTTCCATTTGGGAGAAAGGGCGCCATTGTGCAGAAAGGCCTCCGTGCTCACAGCTGGTGCGTGGTAGGCCCTTTGCGTGCAGCTATCCCCAAAGCCCAGGCCACCGGGAATTCTCCTGGGCTCCCTGACCAAGTCCAAGCAGGAACCTGCTCCTGCAGCTGGGCCTCCAAGGGCTGCCTTCCCCCTCACGGCCCCCAAGGACCCGGCCCAGGCTTCCTGCCTCTACTGGACTCAAGCACACGCCTGCGGCCTCGGCTGCCACTGCTGCTTCCCGGGCAGGCAGCTGGCCCGCAGGACATGCGCAGCGCGGCTCCCTCTGTGGTCCCCTGCAGATCTCTGCCTGCATGACACAGCCCCTGGGGCTGCCGCTGCTTCTCACCCTCTGGAGTCCCCAGCACTCCAGGAGCAAGAAGTGGGTGCAGAGAGCTGGGCTCCAAGCCCAGCCGCCCGGGGCGAGGCCCTGACTTCCTGTGCCCGGCCCTCCTTGTCTGTGGAGCCGGGGTGAGGCTCAGAGGAGTTGCAGTGAATAGTAAGAGCAGGAGCTCAGAGCAGACCCACATGCGCCTGGTGGCGGACCAGTCCCGGCCTCACCCTTGCCCAGGAAGCTGTTTGTTCATAGGTGGCTGTGTGTGAACGCTGTTTGCCCCACGCCTGCTCTGGGAAGGCAGGGCTGACCAGGGCCTGCTGTCCAGTGTGGCTGGTTCCCTAATAACTGGATGGTGGCGGAAGGGGGCCAGGCAGTGGCTGAGAAGGGCCAGGTGGTACAGGGAGACTCTTGTACTCAGAATTAGGCCTGGGAAACAGTTGGGGCCCAAGGAGCTGTCGGCTGGAGAGCAGAGGCCTGGGAGAAGGAGAGCAGGTGGCTGAAGGTGGGCGCCACAGCCAAGAACAGACCAGGAAGGTGTGGGCAGGCTTGGCGGTGGGGCCAGACAGAGGTGACAGATACGGGCCACGGAGCAGGCAGCGGCACTGCATCGGGGTGAGCAGCGGCGTTCCCACAGAGCGAGGCGTTCGTGAGGCGGAGGGAGGAAGACAGGCTGAGGGGAAAGAGGTGGAAAGATGAGTTCCCCGCAGCTCTTCCAGGGAGACTGGCCACAGACACATGCAGACAGGGAGATGGAAGAGCAGAATGGGAAGAACTCGCAGATGCGGGGAGGCACGGGGCAGAGGAGACCAGAGGGAGAGAAGCAGTGGCACAGCGCGCAGCGTGGCCTCAGGTGACCGCCATCCTGGCTGACAGGTGCCAACCCAAGTGCTCACCTACAGATGCAGGGGCAGAGACGGACAGAAGGGGCTGGGTAGTGGCCTGCAGGTCCGCGGGAGGCCAGGGGCATACAGGCGCCGGTAAACTCACCTCCGCGGCCACCTGATGGGTCCACAGGCCAGTGACAGCCTGAGGACCAGCCCTGTGCTGACTGCTTCACAGCAGCTAGGACCAGAATTTCAAAGCCCACCAGGGCCAAAATCAAAATGTTACACAGACATTTGCTTTAAACAGAGCGCAAATATGCATATTTCTAGACGTTTAGACACCGCTTGCTTTGCATATGCTGCAAAACTGAACCCAACATCTGCGGGTAAGACAAACCCTGGGGCTACAGAAGGCTTCAGGCGGGGCTGCCCCCTGCCGAGCGGCTTCGCCTAGGTGCCAAGCCTCCGTGAAAACCTAAGAGCCGCCAGAGTACAGCTCACTGCGTGCCACTGCCCTCTCCTGGCCCTGTCTTTTCCTCCGTCAGCCCCCAAATCCTCCAGCTTCTGAGCCTCATTCCCCTGCAGCCACAGGGGCTCCTTCCTGTCCCCCTCGGGGTCTTACACTGGCTAGTCCTCCTGTCTGGAAGCCCCTCAGACGTTCACAGCTGTCATTCCCTCACCGCCGAGTTTTCCCTTGGACGTCACCTCAGCAAAGCCCACTTTGGCCACCTTTCTTAAAATTCCAGCCCAGCCCTGCCCGCCCTGGTAGCCTGGTGTCTCCACTGCACTATGAATTGTGACAGAAGGGACTTTGTTTTGCTCAAGGATGTGCCCCAAGCACCTGGAACAGCACCCAGCACAGGCCTTCTGTCAGCTGGTCCCATGGCTGAGTTAATAATGAGCGGATGAGTTCAGCAGTTCCTAGGTCAGCGTACACCTAATTGTTGTGGCAGATAAATGGGTACACAGGAGAGATGATCACATAGACATATTCATTTGTGCACATTTCTCTGCACATTCATTTGTCAATGGCTGCCTACATTTGTAAATATAAATTTACAAATATGAACGTGGGTGGGTGAGTGAAGGAATTTATGAATATGCAAATGTAATCGTCACTCTGGGGTCCTAAGGACAGTAACATCAGAGCAAGGGTGACTTCAGCGTCGCTTAAAATCATCTCAATCCCTGAAATCGACAAAATGACTCCAGACTGTTGGTACCCCCAATACATGGCAAAAGCTAAATCCTCAGTGAAAAAAGAGTGAAAAATACCTTCGTAGGCTTCAAATTATTCCTACCAATAAAATATATGACAAGGCCGGGCAAGGTGGCTCATGCCTGTAATCTCAGCTGTAATCTCAGCACTTCGGAGGCTGAGGCAGGCAGACTGCTTGAGCCCAGGAGTTCAAGACCAGCCTGGCCAACATGGCGAAACCCCGTCTCTACTAAAAATACAAAAGTGAGCCGATGTGGTGCGTAGGTAGCCCCCCCATATAGGCACCGAGGAATGAAAGCTAAGCAGAGCCCTGGCACAGTTAGGGCTTGAGGAATATCTCACTTTATTGTGTTACTACTCAGCTATTTCCTTTTATATAATCCTTTACATAATCATATATTAGTTTATAGAATTAGGGCTTGAAGAATCCCTTTATATAATCCTCTCTATATAATCATATAATAGTTGATAGTATGAGTGCCTAAAGAATATTTCCCTACATATGTACCTATAATTATACCTTAGTTCATAATCGGAGGAATGCTTAGAGTGGACACAGTACAGAGCATGAATTAAGGAATAAGCAGCTTATCATCAGAGGAATGCCTGGAGCAGACACAGTGCAGAGCATGATTTAAGGGAAAACAGTTATACCAGGACAAGAACCCACGGCCCAGGCGGCAGCGTTCAGTATCGTAAAGATACCCGCTCTATGGCAGACTTGGGGCAAGAGCCACTCCTCCTGATAAAGGAGTTGTAGGACCTTGCTCCAGTTCTTGTGGAAGGCTGCCCTCAGACCGGCGATCCACCTTGGTGACTGTGAACTTTATCAGCTCTTGCTACTGTGCTGCTCGAAAAGCATCTTCCCATAGAACCCATTGGAAGCTGCCAGGAGGTGGCGGTAACCCTGACAGCTCTGTCACTGCTGTGTGACTTAAGGCATCCTCCTATAAATCTTCTTAGAAGTAGTTTCCCATAGATATAAGTATTGCACACTGCACCCTCTTCACTGCACACAGCCCACCTTCAAGCCTCGGTGACCTAATGGGGGTGGACCCCTTACTGCACACGGCCCTTGCCTTCGTGGGAACAGGCCCCTTGCTGCGCGCTGTCCACCTCCTGGCCTAGGTGACCTAATGGGGGTGGACCCCATGTTTTATTGCTCACCACCTGCCCCCTAACCTATACACAATAAATACGCTTCTGGACATTCGGGGCCTCACCTGACTACACTTATAGGTGGCGTGGCCCCCCAAGCCCAGCTGCGTTTTCCTTGTACTTCTTTGTCCTGTCTCTTTATTTCTCGGACCCTACGCCTCAGCACAGCATACGGCACACCCCACAACCCTATGGGGCCCTCAGCCCTACAGTGATGCAGCATGCTGGTAGTACCAGCTAGTCCAGAGGCTGAGGCACAAGAATCACTTGAACCTGGGAGGCAGAGGTTGCAGTGAGCTGACATCATGCCACTGCACTCCAGCCTGGGTGACAGAGGGAGACTCTACTCAAAAAAATAAAAAAGGAACAGGAAAATACAAGACAATATAAACAAAAATCTGCAGAAACTACAGATTATAAAAATAGTTCCATGAGGGATCAGGATATTAAAGTTATCTACAGATTTTCAAATAACTATATTTACTCTGCTCAAAAGAGAGACTAGACTAAGAATTTTACCAGAGAACTGGAACCAAATAAAATTTTAGACATGAAAACCAAAATTAAGAACAAAGTGCATGAGTTTAATAACTACCTGGATACAGCTGAAGAGAGAATTAGTAAACTGGAAAACATGTCATAAGAAAATATGCAGAATAAACTCAAAAGGATGGAAAATACAGAAAAGAGGGTAAAAAACTGTGGTAGTTATTGATGCTGATCATCAAACATGTCCATCCCTCCACCGTCTAGACATAGCATAGGATTACACTTCCTGACCAATTTGTGGTTACGTGGAGCCAAATGACTAGATCCAACCAATAAGCTGTAAGTAGAAGTGTTTGTGCCAGACCCTTCTGAACACTTTCCCTCTGGTATACTGACCAACAATATTCAAGATGGTGGTCGCTTTGTCAGCCTGGGTCCCTAAAAGGCTACAGTTAGCAGAAGCCCTCTGTTAACCCTCAATGGACATGTAGCATAAGTCAAAAATAAACTCATTTTGTTTTATGCCATTGAGATTTGGAGACTGCATGTTCCACAGCACATCTGTATTAGCCTGTTCTCCCATTGCTATAAAGAACTACCTGAGACTGGGTAATTTATAAAGAAAAGAGGTTTAATTGGCTCACAGTTCTGCAGGCTGTACAGGAAGCATGGCTAGGGAGACCTTAGGAAACTTACAATCATGGCAGAAGGCCAAGGGGAAGCAGGCACATTTTATATGGCTAGAGAAGGAGGAAGAGAGAGTTGGGGAGGTGCTGCACACTTCCAGATCTCATGAGAACTCACCACCATGAGAAGAGCATGGAGAAATCCACCCCCATGATCCAATCACCTCCCAGCTGGCCCCTCCACCAACACAGAGGATTACAATTCAACATGAGATTTGGGTGGGGACACAGAGGCAGACCATGTCAACACCCTAGTCTATCCTGATTGATACAGAAATGTAGAGGCTACGGTGAGACCTACCAAATACATATTTGGAGAGTGAGGAAAAGGACAGAAACAAAGAGGTGATGACTGAGAACTTTCCAAAACTCACTCATGGGGAAAAATCAAAACAAAACAAGGTGGGAAGACTAGCTTTTAACTGGTGTAAGACTTGTTATAAAGCTACTGTAGTCAAGACCTGAGTATTGACACAGGGTAGATCCACAGACCTATGGAACAGTACAGCCAACCCAGAATAGAGCTATGAATATACAAACCCTTGACTTAGGGCACAGGTGATGGTGTAGAGTGAGGAGGGTAGTCTTTCACAAAGACTGTGGGTGCTCTCAGGAGAATTGTGCATCCATTTGAGGAATAAAGCTTGAACATGACCTTTATTTAATGTTCAAAGACAGACCAAAATAACATACAAAAATCTATTAGAGTGGATGATGGTTCTGAATGTGAAGGATTTAGAAGACTGTGCAATAAAATATCTTTATGTCCTTGGGAGAAGGGAGGGACTTCCTTAACTGACATGAAAACGCCAACCACAAATGAAAAGAAGGATAAAATTTACTATAGTAAAACAAAATTTTCCATCAAATTATAACATTAAGAGAGTGAAAAGCAAGTAAGATAGAAGACACCTATAATACATACGACTGATAAAGAGTGTGATCTAGAATATATAAATAAGGTTCATAGAGCAATAAAGAAGATAAATCAGGCAACCCAGAGAAAAGTGGTCGCTAATGTGAACAGGCAGTGCTTAAACATATATAACCAAAAGGCCAATATGCCTGAGTTCTCACTTTCATTAATTGGCAAGGAAATGCAAGGTAAAACTGCAATGAGATACCACTACACATCCACCATTAAAAAACACTGGCATAAAAAACACTGGCATAGACCAGGTGTGGTGGCTCACACCTGTAATCCCAGTACTTTGGGAGGCTGAGGCAGGTAGATCACCTGAGGTCAGGAGTTCGAGACCAGCCTGACCAACATGGAGAAACCCTGTCTCTACTAAAAATACAAAATCAGCCAGGTATGGTGGCACATGCCTGCAATCCCAGCTTTTTGGGAGGCTGAGGCAGGAGAATCACTTGAACTCGGGAGGCAGAGGTTGTGGTGAGCCGAGATCACACCATTGCACTCCAGCCTGGGCAACAACAGCAAAACTCCATATCAAAACAACAACACTGGCAATCACAATGTCTGTGAGAGCATGATGAGGCAATGTGACTGTAACGTATCATTAGTGGGAGTGGATAAACTGGTACAACCATTTTGGGAAACTGTGCACATGTGTACTACTTCCGAAAACAGCTGAACTCACATATACCCTGTGACCCAGCAATTCCACCCACCCACCTCACAGAAACGCAAACACGAATCTTCCTCATCAAGGCATACACAAGAATGTTCATAGCAGCATCATTATACCCAAAGCCTGGAAACAAACTGAACATTCATTAGCAGTAAAATGGATAAATATGTTACAGATATTTATATAAAGTCTCCATAACAAAGGGCGTGAATGAACTATAGTTACAGACAAGACTGAATCTCACAAATACAGCCTGAAATAGAAGCAGCCAGATACCAACGAACAGCTGCCATATAAATCATTTACATAAAGCTCAGAAACAGTGAAGCAAAGCTATATTATTTAGGCATTCATGCTGAGGAATGAATGGATGAATGAATAAATGGATGACTGAATGAATAAATGTGGGATGATTTGAAGATGTAATAAAGAATAAGGTAAAGAAAAGAAAGTAAGCACTGACAAGCCCACAGCCAACATATACTGAATGGGCAAAAGCTGGAAGCATTCCCCTTCAAAACGGGCACAAGACAAGGATGCTGTCTCTCACCATTCCTATTCAACATAGTATTGGAAGTCCTAGCCAGAGCAATCAGGCAATATAAAGAATTAAAAGGCATCCAAATAGGATGAGAGGAAGTCAAACTGTCTGTTTGCAGACACCATGATTCTATATCTAGAAAACCACATAGCCCAAAAGCTCTTTCAGGTGCTAAACAACTTCAGAAAAGTTTTAGGGTACAAAATAAATGTACAAAAATAACTAGCATTCCTATATACTAGCAATAGCCAAGCCGAGTGCCAAATCAGAAAGGCAATCCCACTCACAACTGACACAAAAAGAATAAAATACTTAGGAATACAGCTAACTAGGGAGGTGAAAGATCTCCACAATGAGAGTTATGAAACACTGCTCAAAGAAATCAGAAAAGACAAAAACAAATGGAAAAACATCCCATGCTCATGGATAGGAAGAATCAATATCATTAAAATGGCCATACTGCCCAAAGCAATTTACAGATTCAACGCTATTCCTATCAAACTATTATACCAAGCATATTATTCAAAGGACTAGAAAATACTATTTTAAAATTCACATGGAACCAAAAAGGAGCCTGAATAGCCAAGGCAATCCTAAGCAAGAAGAACAAAGCTGAAGGCATCGTGTTACCAGACTTCAACTATACTACAGGGCTACAGTAACCGAAACAGTATGGTACTGGTATAAAACAGGCATATAGATCAATGTAACAGAATAGAGAGCCCAGAAACAAGGTTGCATACATATGTACAATGACCTGATCTTCAACAAAGCTGACAAAAACAAGCAATGGGGAGAAGACTCCATAATCAATAAACGGTGCTGGAATAACTGGCTAGCCATATGCACAAGATTGAAGCTGGACCCCTTCCTTACATCATATATAAAAATCAACTCACGATGGATTAAAGACTTAAATGTAAAACTCAAAACTATAAAAACCCTGGAAGACAACCTAGGCAATATCATCCTGGACGTAAGAACAGGCAAAGATTTCATGACAAAGACACCAAAAGCAATCACAACAAAAGCAAAAGTTGACAAGTGGCATCTAATTAAACTTAAGAGCTTCTGCACAGCAAAAGAAACTATCATCAGAGTAAACAGACCACCTACAGAATGGGAGACCACATCTGCAAACTGTGCATCTGACAAAGGTCTAACATCCAGCATTTATAAGGATCTTATACAAACTTACAAGAGAAAAACAACCCCACTAAAAAGTGAATGAAGAAAATGGGGCTGGTCTGAGTGCAGTGGTGTTTACAATTCGACCAGTTATAGATTTCTTTATTACTGCTCTACTCCCACTGCTTCACTTGACTAGCCTAAAAAATAAAAATTAAAAAAAAAATGAACAGTTTTCAAAATAAGACATGCATGTGGCCAGCAAGCATATGGAAAAAAAACCCTCAATATCACTGATTATTAGAGAAATGCAAATCAAAACCACAATGAGATACCATCTCACAGCAGCCATAAGGGCTATCACAAAAAGAAAATAACAGATGCTGGTGAGGTTGTGGGGAAAAGGTCACACACACCGGGGGTGGGAGTGTGAATTAGTTCAGCCCATGTGGAAAGCAGTATGGCAAGTCCTCAAAGACCACAAAGCAGAACTACCATTCGACCACAAATCCTGTTACTGGGTATATACGCAGAGGAATAGAAATCATTGTATCATAAAGACACATGCACATGAATATTCACTGCAGCACTGTTCACAATAGCAAAGATGTGGACTCAACCTAAATGCCCATCAGTGACAGATTGGATAAAGAAAATGTGGCACATGCACACCATGGAATATTAGGCAGCCATGAAAAAGAACGAGATTGTTGGAATTCACTCGGGGTGGCTGACAAAATATTACAGAAAATATTATGGAAAGTTGTAGATTAGTCTCAAACCTTTAGGAAGGCCAAAAGTTTTCCCTGGGGCAGGGCAAAGGTGGCCGGCCAGCCGGTCAGTCCATTACCACGGAAGGGGGAGGGAGGATAAAAGGCTTCCTAGCTTAAACCCGTTCACCTCACATCCCTTTGTCTCTACATTAACTGTTTACTCATGTAAACTTTGTGCTGGATGGTCCTCTCAGGGGGAGATCAAAGGAGAATTACCCGTTAACACTGTTTACTCTGGGCCCAGAACCTAAAGTTTTTATCATTCGTATAACCACTGTTTTAACCATGTTAATTATCCACAGGTGTGTTGACTTAGAACCTGTTTGCAATCTTTTACTGAATAAATATAACCATGGAGAGGAGGCCGAGCGCGGTGGCTCACGCCTGTAATCCCAGCACTTTGGGAGGCCGAGGCGGGTGGATCACGAGGTCAAGAGATCGAGACCATCCTGGTCAACACGGTGAAACCCCGTCTCTA
>NW_016107764.1:2486789-2490767 GCF_001604975.1 Cebus imitator | reverse complement strand
GGGTTGCATTTCGCCCTCTGAAAGCCGCTTCGCCCATCGCCCACCTGAATCCCTGTAAGGCTGGGAGAGTGCATTCGTTCCTCCACTGTTGAGTCAGGGTCTGCAGAACAGACCTCCCCAGGCCAAGTAGTCGGTAAGTCATTGGTACCCACTGGGGATGGCCAAGCTTGGGGAGGCATTGTTTCAGGCTAGGGATTCATCGTGGGACAGCAGTTATCGGCACAACAGAAACAATATCAAGCTCCACTGAGAAACATAATTCAAACTGCTGCTTCCCAAAGCCCGTGGTTCCTGGCAAGGAGCACGCTAGAAGTAAAACTCTAGGAACAGGTGGTGAGAAATCACGCACAAAAGTGACAAAGAAATGGGAAACAGGACAAGGGAAACACTACAGTTATAGGAATTTGTCTTAAGCAGCAGCATTACCAAAGAAATTCAGCCTGCTTAGTAATTAACAATCAGCAAGGCAAGCAGGTGTATGTTTATAAAAAGATAAGAAAAAAGGCATTACAGGCTGGGTGCAGTGGCTCACACCCATAATCCCAGCACTTTGGGAGGCTGAGGCGGGTGGATCACGAGGTCAAGAGATCGAGACCATCCAGGCCAACATGGTGAAACCCCAACTCTACTAAAAATGCAAAAAAAAATTAGCCAGGCATGGTGGTGCACACCTGTAGTCCCAGCTACTTGGGAGGCCAAGGCAGGAAAATTGCTTGAAACCAGAAAACGGAAGTTGCAGTGAGCCAGTATTGCACCACTGCACTCCAGCCTGGTGATAGAGTGAGACTCCATCTCAAAAACAAAACAAAACAAAATTTAAAAAGGTCATTACAGGCCAAAGGCAAGTGGCTGAGCAAAAAGGAAAAAAAAAAAGGGAAAAAATGCTCCCACAGAGAAGCTCTGCTCAAGTGCAAAGCAGCCAGCAGCACCTGGGCGTGGCCAGCTCAGCTGCCATCCCAGGACCTGCCATCCCAGGGCCTGCCAACCCGGGACCTGCCAACCCCAGACCTTCCAACCCCGGACCTGCCAACCCCAGACCTGCCAAACCAGCACCTGCCATTCCGGCGCCTGCCATCCCGGGACCTGTCAACCCCGGACCTGCCAACCCTGGACCTGCCATCCCGGGACCTGCCATCCCGGGACCTGCCAACTCCGGACCTGCCAACCCCAGACCTGCCATCCCGGGACCTGCCAACCCGGGACCTGGACCTGCCAACCTGGCACCTGCCATCCCGGCACCTGCCATCCCGGGACCTGCCATCCCGGGACCTGCCAACCCCGGACCTGCCATCCCAGGACCTGCCATCCCAGCACCTGCCAGCCCGGGACCTGCCATCCCAGGACCTGCCAACCCAGGACCTGCCAACCTGGGACCTGTGCCGCTGAGCTGCTCTCCGCAGGTGTCCCACGGTAAAATTTCATGTGTTCTTTGTATACAAGCAATGTCCCAAATTGTAATTCTCTGCTAAGATTTAAGTAAATTTAAGGATTTGTAAAACCTTTCTCTGATATTAGCCACTGTTGTTCTTACAATTCTACTCTTAACGTGGCTCTTTTAAAATCCAGTTTAAGTAAAACAGTAACCTCTGAAGGGAGAGAAATTACAGCTAGTCCATGAAATTAGTAAGGAGCAATTAAAAGCCAGTCATATAGCTTTGCTCCTCAGTTAAAAAAGAAGTTCCTAATTGACTAATAAGCTGCAAAACCTGTTTTCTGTCTTAAAAGGCAACACTACTAGCACAAGCTTTATTTACCCTTAATTTTGTAAATTTAAATGACAAATTTCAATCAGCTATAAAAGAAGGCCCACGAATTAGTTAAACATCAATTAAAAGCTAAGCATGTAAAACCACACTTTACCCTTTATTATTATTATTTATTTATTTATTTATTTATTTTGGGACGGAGCTTCGCTCTTGTTACCCAGGCTGGAGAGCAATGGCGCGATCTCGGCTCACTGCAACCTCCGCCTCCCGGGTTCAGGCAATTCTCCTGCCTCAGCCTCCTGAGTAGGTGGGATTACAGGCACGCACCACCATGCCCAGCTGATTTTTTTGTATTTTTAGTAGAGACGGGGTTTCACCATGTTGACCAGGATGGTCTTGATCTCTTGACCTCGTGATCCACCCGCCTCGGCCTCCCAAAGTGCTGGGATTACAGGCGTGAGCCACCACGCCCGGCCACAAGAAAAAATATTAAGAAAGTTATAAGATCGCACCTTTAGTAAGGAAGGTTATAACACAAAGTTAAAGCACATCTAAGGTTGTCAGTGAACGTTGTAAAAAACGTTACAGAAGAAAATTCATGCAAGTAGGTTGTATAAATTTTGTTTTGAAAGATTAAGCAAGTTTTAAAACATTAGCTATAAAGAAAACTCCATGTGTAAACATATTAGTTAAAAGTTAAAGAAGTATCCAGGTTTTCTGTGAACTGGACATTAGGCACAAGATTTTCTTAAAGCACTAACCTGCTCTTGTACAAAGATTATAAAAAGTCTCTTAGCACAGGCACAAGTCCTAGAATTTCCAGTGCACCAGCACCAGCCAAGGAACTGCGTCCTCATCAAAGGATGGGAAGGAGAAAAAAACCCAAGCCAGCCTAAGAGACCCTGCAAAATGACCACACAAGCCCCGGACATCACCTCCTCCAGGAATGCTGAGGACCAGCAAAAGGCTGAGTGCATCCTGCGTGGGATTTATTTATTTTTTATTCTTTCGCTCTGCCTGCAACCTACCCTTGCTACCCTGTATCAAGCTCATCTTGTAATCCACAGTTTTCTGCCCTGGAACCTAAAGTAACACCCGCTTCACAGCTTCTAACAGACGAACTGCTCAGCCAGTTGCTCCTGGGTAATGGCACACGGTCAACCGAGACGCAAGTCACGCTGCGGGTCAAACACAGAGCGTTCCCGGTGACGCTCGCGGCTTCGAGAGTCTCAGCCGTCTTCCTGGCACCTGCCGGCGTGGCCGTGGCATCTACTGCTGTCAGTACAAACAGCTGCTTTTGTCGATCATCTGGCCAAAAATGATAAACAGGTGTGCAGAGCACGTCTCCTGGCTTTCCAAGTTCAAGTCCGTTTACCCCACATGGCTTTGTCTCCGCTGTTCACTCACACACACTTGGTGCTGCGTGGCCCTCTTAGGGGGAGATCGAAGAGGAATTACCCGTGGTTTTCTCTGTGTTTACTAATAGTGTTTACTCTGGGCCTGGACCCTACAATTTTTATGATTTCTATAACCACTCTTTTACCGTGCTAATTGTCCACAAGTGTGTTGACTTAGGACCTCTGTTCGCAATCTTTCACCGAATGAATGGACCCATGGAGAGGGAGTCTCGGTCGATCGGTTGCATTTTGCCCTCTGAAAGCAGCTGCGACCATTCCTAGCCCACCGGAATCCCTGTGATGCTGTGAGAGTGCATTCACTCCTCCTCCGCAGGTGGGGATAAACGTCTCATGAGATTATGTCCTTTGCAGGAACACGGATGGAGCTGGGGGCCGTTATCCGTGGCTAACTATGGTAGGGACAGAAAACCAAACGCTGTATGTTCTCACTTGTCAGTGGGAGCTAAAGGGTGAGAACTTAGGAACACAAAGAACGAAACAACAGACACTAGGGTCTCCCTGAGGGTGGAGGGTGGGAGGAGGAGAGGGGTAGAGAAGGTAACGACTCAGAACTGGGCATAATTCCTGGGCGAGGAAACAATCTTTGCCACGGACTATTACACAATTCCCCATGACGAGCTCACCTACATAACACACCTCTACATGCACCCCGGAACCTAAACTAAAAGTTTAAAAAAGATTACTTGATATCTCTGTGCTTAACTTTCTTTGTGTATAGTAATAAGATATAAAGTCTTTATAACAAATATAGTCTTTATGTCTCATGTAGGAATATTAATAATACTAGTTTTGTTGAGAGGATTAAACTGGGGACTTTATGCATATTTCTTCTTTTTTTTTTTTTTTTTTTTTTT
>NW_016107764.1:2484475-2486769 GCF_001604975.1 Cebus imitator | reverse complement strand
TTTTTTTGAGACGGAGTTTCACTCATGTTACCCAGGCTGGAGTGCAATGGCTCGATCTCAGCTCACCGCAACCTCCACGTCCTGGGTTCAGGCAATTCTCCTGCCTCAGCTTCCTGAGTAGCTGGGATTACAGGCACGAGCCACCATGCCCAGCTGATTTTTTGTATTTTTAGTAGAGACAGGGTTTCACCATGTTGAGCAGGATGGTCTCGATCTCTTGACCTCGTGATCCACCCGCCTCAGCCTCCCAAAGTGCTGGGATTACAGGTGTGAGCCACCGCGCCCGGCCAACTTTATGCATATTTCAGTAAAGTTTTTTGACTTGAGAAAAAAGGAAGCAAGCGTTATGAAAATTCAGGATATGATTATCCGGGGAGAGGTGTGGTGTTCTGGCAGTATTTCTTGAGTCAGGTGGTAACTACATGAGTATTTCCTTCGTAGTAAATAATTGAGCTACAACTTTCATTTGTGCAATGTTCTGTATGTCATTTGTGTCCTACAGAGGAAGACAAAGATGTACAAAATCCAGGAGGGGCTAAAACCAGAGAACGGATGAATGGGCAACTAGATAAATAGGATGGAAGACTGAACAGACGTATGAGTGAGATGATGATTTCATAACTTAAAAGAAATTGTGAATACTCATTTAAAATAATAATAGTTGCCGGGCGCGGTGACTTATGCCTGTAATCCCAGCACTTTGGGAGGCCGAGGCAGGTGGATCATGAGGTCAAGAGATCGAGACCATACTGGTCAACATGGTGAAACCCCGTCTCCACTAAAAATACAAAAAATCAGCTGGGCCTGGCGGTGCGTGCCTGTAATCCCAGCTACTCAGGAGGCTGAGGCAGGAGAATTGCCTGAACCCAGGAGGCGGAGGTTGTGGTGAGCCGAGATCGCACCATTGCACTCCAGCCTGGGTAACATGAGTGAAGCTCCGTCTCAAAAAAAATAAAAATAAAAAAAATAAAATAAAATAATAATAGCTACCATTTCTTGAGTACTGACTCCATACCAGGAATTGCACCAAGGAATTTCATTATCTCATGAATCTTCATAAAGCAGGTTATCAGTCCCATTTCTGAACATATGGAAACTGAGATTCAACTAAGCTTCAGAACTTGCCAAAGTTCTGTCTGTAAGTGGAAGAACTGGAACCGATAGAAAGTGAATGAACAGATAAGAGAATAATATAATGAGTGAACTTCTGAGTGTCTCAATGAATCGGCAATAAATGATAAATGAATGGGTGAATTAATGAATCAAACTATAAGAGAATGAAGATTAATTGAATGATCTGATTAAATGATGATGGGATACATGAAAAACTAAAAGATGAATGAGTGTTGAATGGGCAAATGAGGTAAACAAATGGTTAGTTGGGCAAGTGGATGGATGAATTGATGGATGAATTGATTGTTCAACAAAATGTTTCAGTGCCTGTCACGTGTCCACCAATACACATGACATTGGGCATATGATTACAGGGTGACCGCAACACAGTCCCTCCTGGCTTCCTCATAATTTTCTGTCAAGTAAACAGCATAAACCTGCGTATGAATGGATGAGCAGATGTCTGAATGAACAGTAGATAAATGAATAATTATTTAAACATGGTATAAGGTTGGAATTGGCACATTAATGAGTGAATAGGCTGCTAAGTCTATAAATAAATGGCTCATGGATGGACCTGGTGGCTCACGCCTGTAATCCCAGCATTTTGGGAGGCCAAGGTGGGTGGATTACCTGCAGTCAGGAGTTCGAGACCAGTCTGGCCAATGCGATGAAACCCCGTTGCTACTAAACATACAAAAAAAACCAAATTAGCTGGGCATGGTGGTGCATACCTGTAGTCCCAGCTACTCAGGAGGCTGAAGCAGCAGAACTGGATGAACCCAGAGGCAAAGGTTGCAGCGACAGTGCACCACTGCACTCCAGCCTGGGCGACAGAGCAAGACTTCATCTCTAAACACATCAATAAATGACTCAGGAGTTAATAAAATTACGAATTGATGAAAGAGCAAGCCAATGCCTGGGGCCAGACTGGATGAAGTGGGTCCGGGTATGGACGCCATGATCAGTGAGTGGTGGAGCAATGGTGGACAGCGAGATTCAGCTCTTCCACGTCATTTCTGAGATTCTGTCTGTCTCACCAGTCACTGAGAGACAGCAATATCCCCCACTACCCTTGTGTCTGTTTTCTTTTGTTTATTTGTTTTGAGACAGAGTTTTGCTCCTCTTGCCCAGGCTGGAGTGTAGTGGCTCGATCTCAGCTCACTGCAGCCTCCGCCTCC
>NW_016107764.1:2482704-2483770 GCF_001604975.1 Cebus imitator | reverse complement strand
GGAGTCTTGCTCTGTCGCCCAGGCTGGAGGGCAGTCTTGGCTCACTGCAGTTTTGGTTCACTGCAACCTCTACCTCCCGGGTTCAAGCAATTCTCCTGCCTCAGCTTCCCAAGTAGCTGGGACTACAGGTGAATGCCACCATGCCCAGCTAATTTTTTGTATTTTTAGTACAGACAGGGTTTCATCATGTTGGCCAGGCTGGTCTCAGTCTCTTGACTTCGTTATCCCCCGCCCCTAGCCTCCCAAGTAGCTGAGATTACAGGCATGCGCCACCACGCCCAGCTAATTTTTTTTTTTTTTTTTTTTTTTTTTTTAGGAGAGACAGTGTTTCTCCATGTTGGTCAGGCTGGTCTCGAACGCCTGATCTCAGGTGATCTGCCTGCCTCAGCCTCCCAAAGTGCTGTGATTACACGCATGAGCCACCACACCCGGCCAAAAATCTGGTTTTAAAAATTGATTTAACTGCTTTGCTAAACTGAAGGGATTTTCAAGAGTGGCCTCATTTTCTGTTTAAAATTCCTAACCTCAGTACTTCTTAGAGGCACACACACAAATCCAGCTGTCTCAGAAGGACTTTTCTAAGAGGGTACATGTTAGACACTTACTGTTAGAAGGAAAAGGGAAATTGTTCATGCCCTTCTTACATTATTTTTTTCCTTAAGTTGGATAAGGATTTAAGGGAGCATTGGGTTCAGCTCCTTCATGACCCCCAGATTCCTCTTCCTCTGGCCTTCCTGTGGCCCCCTGGTCTCCGTGTCCTCTACTTTGTGAGATATATTGTAGGGGGCAAGTCAGGGAGTCCCAGGGCTTTTCATTGGGTGAGAGCTCTTTACTAGGCTTTTAATTTTTCTTTTTATGAGAAAACATGGGTGTTAATTTATTAATTCAATGCAGAGCTTGTTACAGCTGTGCTGTGTGCCTGCTCATCAAACTCCCAGTCTTGCAAAACCATCATTAAAAGTTTCACTTTCGAGTGAACCTCAGCAGACCTACAGCAGAGGGGCCAGACTGTCAGAAGGAAAACCAAGAAACAGAAATAACCTCATCATCAACAAACAGACCGTCA
>NW_016107764.1:2478383-2479944 GCF_001604975.1 Cebus imitator | reverse complement strand
AATAAATGGGGAAAAAAAAAAAAGTTTCACTTTCACTGTTCCCGGGTCTGTAAGTCCATTCTTTGGGTTTAAACACTTAAATTTGTTCCTCACATCTGGGAGGCGGAGGTTGCAGTGAGCTGAGATCGCGCCACTGCACTCCAGCTCCACTTCGGCTGTCCTGGGAGGTGTGAGGAGGTGTCCTAGGAGGTATGCAACACCTCCTCAGGTGTTTATCTGCCATCATTATATCCTCTTTGGTGAAATGTCTCTTCGTGTCCTTGCTCATTTTATGTCTAGACTATGTTTTATTTGCTGTTGAAATTTGAGTTGTTTATATGTTCTAGACACATGTCCCTTGTCAGATGCGTGGTTTGCAAATGTTTGCTCCAGACTCTGACTTGTCTTTTCCTCTTGACAAGTCTTTTACAAAGCAAACGTTTAACATTTTGATGAGGTTTATCAATTTGTTTTTTTTTTTTCTTTTTTGGATTGTGCTTTTTGTGTTATGTCCAAGAACTTTTCACCAAGTCCTAGGCCCCAGAGATTTTCTCCTATGCGTTCTTCTAAAAGTTTTGTAGTTTTATACTTTACATTTAAATCGATAATCCACTTTGAGTTAATCTTTTATAGGGTGTGCAGTTCAGGTCCACACTAACCCCTTTGCCTATGGATGGCCAACACTCCAGCACCATGGAGTGCATGACACCCTGGCACCCAAGAGCTCCCCCAGCACCCCCAGCTGCTGCCCTTCTCAGCTCTCCGGGCCTCCATGCCCCATGCCGGACACCCCAGCACCCCTGACTCCCACTTGAACCTCTGGACACCTCACAGTCTCCTCAGCCACTCCCTAAGCCCACCGCCTCGGCCCTGCCACTCTCTACCAACCCAGAAACGACCCTTTGCAGACAAGGAGAAAGAAGAGAGGGGCAAGACAGGCTCCCAGGCAGTACCCACAGGAGGAGAGTCGAGGGGTGGGTCCCTAGCTGGGCAAAGGCTCTGGCAGTGGTTGAGTGGAAGCATCTCCCAGGTGTCTGCGTGGGCCTGAGGCAGAACACAGGCTCCAGGCAGCACCTCCAGATTTTCGTGGGATGTGGGGTGAGGTTGGGAGTGGGGTGGGGGAACATAATGACTGAGAGGGACTGGGGTTCAAGTTAAGTTGATTTAAGTGAAACTACGGCAGGCGAAGTTCGTGGCCTGGTTTTCCAGCCACTGCTCCAACAGGCAGATCAATCCCAGGCCCAGGACAAGTCCAGGCATGGTGTCTCCGGTCTAGCCCAGGGGAGACTCTATTTTATTCTCATTCTGTTACACAGGCTGGAGTGCAGTGGGGCAATCTCGGCTCACTGCAACCTCCGCTTCCAAGTTCAAGCAATTCTGCTTCAACCTCCCGAGTAGCTGGGATTACAGGCACCCACCACCATGCTCAGTTAATTTTTGTATTTTCAGTAGAGGCAAGGTTTCACCATGTTGGCCAGGCTACTCTCAAAATCCTGAGCTCAAGTGATCCACCGCCTCTGCCAGCCAAAGTGCTGGGATTACAGGTGTGAGGGCATGAGCCACCATGCCCAACCACACTGTC
>NW_016107764.1:2473863-2476012 GCF_001604975.1 Cebus imitator | reverse complement strand
CCCGCTCCCCGCCCCGGCCCCGGCCCTGCAGACCTCCTTCAGCACCGCCCGGATCTCGCTCACGTCCCCGTCGAAGGCGGCATCCAGCAGGCGGCGGCGGCGCTGCAGCTCCTCCCGCCGCTCCCGCTGCGCCGCCTCCTCCTGCTCGCGCCGCCGCCGCGCGGCCTCCTGCTCCCGGCGCACCAGGGCCAGATAGGCCTGCAGGTTCCCGCCGCGCGCCCCGAGGTCACTGTCCACGCCTCGGAGGTCCCGGCCCAGCCTGGGCTCCACCCCGCACCCTGCCTCCTGCCCGGGCCCCGGGGGTCGCGACCGCCCGTCCTCACCTCCCTCTGCAGCTTCTCCATCTGCTCCAGGTACTCCCGGCGCTCCTCCCGGCGGCGGGCGAGCTCCCTCCTGGCCCGGAGCTGCCGGAAGGCGCCCTGGATCGCCCTGGCCGCTCGGTCCTCCGCGGCCGGCCCTGGGGAGGGGAGACGGCTCGTGGGGGCGCCTTCTCGCCCCCAGCCACGCCTGCTGCGCCCCTGGGAGTGGAGCCGGCCCAGATCCCGCCCCCAGAAGAACCCAAACGGTTCCCAAAGCCGCCAGATGCCGCCGAGCAAATACGCGCCTGCAGAGGCCACACGAGGAGGCTGCGTGAAGGCCGGGGCGGAGAGGGGACCCAGGTCTGTGGGAACCCCCCGGGCCCCGCGCGCCTCCGGGGATCCTGTGAGCCCCGCCGAGCCCGCAGCTCCGCAGCTCAGGAGCCCCGAGGAACGGCGAGGAAGCAGCCCTGTCCCCCACAGGACTCGCCTCCCCTGAAAGCCGGAGGCCTCTCCTGCATCCAGGCCCCAGCGGGCAAAGGCTGGGCTGGCCGGGAGACCCCTGGCCTGGGAGGTCTCATCACAGCCCCACTGGACTCAGAAGAGAGCGCGGAGCCCAGGGCCCCAGAGGGAGCACCATTCTCTCTGGACTCGGCCTCGCCCCCACCCCCGCCCCATGGCGGCTGCCACCGAGCTCTGAGCCCTAGCCTAGAGCCGCCTTGCAGGGAGGAAGGGGGCGGAGGAGAGGCCTTTGGGCCCAGCCCTGCCCTCGGCTGCCTCGTGAAGTCAGGGCACCATGCAGCCTCCCCGGGCCTCGGAGCTGTAACACGGAACGGTACTGGCAGCTTTCTAAGGGTCTAGGAATGGGCGCTTGGGGCGCCTCCCCCACAGTGAACGTCAGCGTGCGCCCAGTGGGTGTGACTTGTACCAGGGCACACAGAGTGCCGGGCGAGGCTGTCGGGCCACGCGGGCACCCAGCAGGGAGCCACAGCCGTGCAGGCCGCCACGGGAGCCCAGGCCAGAAGCAACCAGGCAGCTCAGCTGGGTCCACAGGTGATCCCGCTCGGCAGCCAAGGACTCTGATTCCCACAGCCAGGCTCCCAGGAGCATGGACAGGATGGCGGGATGAGGAGAGACCTAGAGGCCCAGAAGACCAGGGCACGGACCGGAGCCGCCAGAGGGGGCGGGGCGGAGAGTGGAGTGACGTGGGAGAATCACAGTTGATGACAGTAAAGGGAGAGCCGCCAGCAGCTGGGAGGGCGGGACAGAGCGGAGGTGGACAGAGATAATACAGTCCTGAGAATAACGTGTGTCTAGGACGCAGAGACCGCCGTGGAAACAAAGAGCAAACACTCAAGATAAAATCCAGGAAATCCTGGAAGCAATCTTAGGACAAAAGAGGCAAAAAGAAAAATATCAGAAAACAAAGGGCATGAACAACAGGCATCAGACGCAACTCGCTGAGCGCCTCAAAACAAAATGTTTTTCAAGCCCGGAAGGAGAAAAGGCGAAGCGCCTCTGAGAGGAAAGTCCGGCTTTCCTGAGGCCTTTCTTTTCTTTTTGACACAGGATCTCACTCTATCACCCAGATGGAGCACAGTGGTGCAGTCTCTGCTCACTGCAGCTCCCACCTCCCGGGCTCAGGCAATTTTCCCACCTCAGCCTCCCCAGTAGCTGGGACCACAGGCACATGCCTGTGGACCACGCCCACCTCCCAAGGCCCTTTCCAGAAACACTAAGTGTTAGAAGAAAATGAAGCAGTGTCCACAAAATTCTGCAGGGAAAACAGTAGGCCAGGAACACTCTGGCTGTGCAACAGGGATGGTGAGAAGACTCTGGTTCTGCAGAGGAGA
>NW_016107764.1:2464046-2471228 GCF_001604975.1 Cebus imitator | reverse complement strand
TTGAGCCACCGCACCCGGCCCACATTTGTTATTTCTGAATACTGGGATACTGGAATACTGGATGATTTGTGATCCGCAGCTTCTTCCTTTGATTTGGGGGCGTTGCTCACAGGTTTTATGAGTCAGGTTTTGTTGGTTTTGTTTCTCTACCCAGTAGCTGTCCATCTTTCCTGTGTGGGTGGAACCCTCTGCTGCCGAGTCCTCCCGCGGGCACCCCCATAGACGGGCACATTCCCTCTGTGTTCTCTCACTGCTGAGAGTATCAGAGGAACGCAGAACTTTAAACAACTGTACGGTCCTTGAAGGAGAATCATCCCTCTGTTCCCAGAGCGAGCCAAATACTCCTAAATTCCAAAATCAAAGCTTGAGGGACTTTTTGTGACTCTGTTGAAATGAATTATCATGTGTTGTATAACAGGAAATTTCCAGTTTAAGCCCCCCCCACTGCATTCATATATTAAAAGAGGGATGCGGACGCCACCTCCTGTAGAGCTTGTGGAATTTGTTTTTGTTTGGAGGATCACTTGGCTAACGTGTTCGTCTGGTTTTGCATTGCTCTAAAGGGACACCTTGAGACTGGGTAATTTATAATGAGAAGAGGTTGACTTGGCTGATGGTTCTGCAGGCTGCACAAGCTTGGCACCTGTGTCTGCTCAGCTTCTGGGGGCCTCAGGAGGCCTTTCCTCATGGTAGAAGGTAAGGAGGAGCACGTGTGCCACATGGCGGGTGGCGGAGCAAGAAAGATGCCAGGCGCTTTAACCAATCAGCTCCCATGTGAGCTCGTGATCTCACAGAGTGAGAAGTCATTAGGGTGAGCAGGGCACAAGCCATTCATGAGGCATCCGCCCCCACGACCCAAACACCTCCGATGAGGCCCCACTTTTGACGTTGGGGATCACATTTCAATATGAGATTTGGAGGGGACCAAACCACATCGGCTAATAAATATAAACTACTTAGAGCAGGGTCTCACACAGAGTAAGCATTCAACAAATGTTAACGACCATTATCATCCCCTCACCTCACTGTAAGAAAAGCCAGTAGGAGAGGCATGAATTTCCTACCACAACAGCCTGTCGGAGAAAACGCAGCATCACAAGGGGATTGCATAGACTAATGCAGTGTGAGACTTCTTTCTCCAGTTTTATTCTCCATTTTTCGGCAGAAAATGATGGTTTTGGGGACTGCCTAGATTGTCAGCTCAATCAGAAGGTGACTCCCCTTGTAGCTGCTGTTCGAAGTGTGTTCTCCTTAAAGAAACAAATCAATACAGTTGAGCGCCTGTTATGCAGCGATTGATCTGGTAAATATTCTTTCCTATCCCAGTCAGCGTTCACCAGAAGCAATCTGCCCTCCTTGGGAGGCATCAGCAAACCTTCCCATCTTGTCACGTGCTTTCTGTGCCACAGTTTGGTCCACAGGAAGCTTGGCGGTCTCAACACCCCTGAGGCGATGCTGACAGTGCAGTATGATGAAGTATGATGACAGTGCCTGATGAAGGCACCGGGATAGGACCTGGGGCCCGAAAGCAGCAGATGTCCTGGTGGCCTGGTGAGACATGCACGCCTGGCAGGTAGGCATCGCTGGCCACATAGGGCCTGACTCCTGGTAAGATTCTGAACACCCAGCCACCTGTATTGTGGTCCTCAGACTTCTTTCTTTCTCTTTTTTTTTTCTTTTTTTTTTGAGGCAGAGTTTCGCCCTGTTGTCCAGGCTGGAGTGCCATGGTGCAATCTTGGCTCACTGCAACCTCAAACTCCCGGGTTCAAGCGATTCTTCCACCTCAGCCTCCGGAGTCGCTGGGAATACAGGTGCCTGTCACCACACCTGGTGAATTTCTATGCTGACATCTAAATTTTTTCCTAACAAGTTTAAATAGTTACAAAGGATCAGATTTCTGGAATATCGATACATTTTAAAGTAAACTCTTACTTTACCAATGGAATACAAATACCATAAATGATCGGACCCCCGTAATCACACTGTTTATACATACACAAGCTCTACAATTAGCAGAAATGATTCTCCTTGAAATTTAATCTCTATCCCACTTTGTATCCATCCTAGAATCATCACATATATTAGGGTATATTTCTATCCTAATATATGTTATGCTTTTTATTACAGATCCTATAATACTTCTCTGAAAAAAAAAAAACCTGAAATTTTCTATTGAAATTTAATTTTTAAAACCTTACATATAGCTATAAGGCTTCACATTTTTGTTTTGTTTTGTTTTTTTGAGGCAGGGTCTTGCTCTGTCTCCCCCGCTGGAGTGTGGTGGCATGATCTCAGCTCACCACAGCCTCGACCTCCCTGGGATCAAGCAGTCCTCCTGCCTCAGCCTCCCGAGTAGCTGGCACTGCAGACAGCTAATGCTTTTTAAAATGTTTTTGGTAGAGCTGGGGGTCTTACTGTGTTGCCCAGGCTGGTCTCGACCTCCTGGGCTGAAGCAATCCTCCCATATAGGCCTCCTAAAGTACTGGGATTACAGGGGTGAGTTACCCCACCAGGCCAAGTTGTCGCTATGACTGTTGGCATGTCATTGTTCAAAATTAGATAAATATATTACAAGATCTGGATGCATAATTGTTTTTTTTGTTTTTGTTTTTGAGACGGAGTTTCGCTCTTGTTACCCAGGCTGGAGTGCAATGGCGCAACCTCGGCTCACCGCAACCTCCGCCTCCTGGGTTCAGGCAATCCTCCTGCCTCAGCCTCCCGAGTTGCTGGGATTACAGGCATGCATCACCATGCCCAGCTAATCTTTTGTATTTTTAGTAGAGATGGGGTTTCACCGTGTTGACCAGGATGGTCTCGATCTCTTGACCTCGTGATCCACCCGCCTCGGCCTCCCAAAGTGCTGGGATTACAGGCGGGAGCCACCGCGCCCGGCCTTGCATAATTGTTAAACATGAAAAACCAAAGTTGGGTCGGAAAGGCAGAAGCAGTGGAACAGACAGGGTCTGAGTCGGAGGCGTCGCGCCCGCCCACGTGCAGCTTCCCGGGGCCAGAGCTCCCGGCCTCCCTGGGTCTGAGGGCGGGCAGGGGCCTGGCGTCGGGGCTCCCAGGGAGACGGAGGCCGCCCCGAAACGAGGCTGGCGTTTGGGGCCCCGTGGGTGAAGCAGGGCGCCCGCCGGAGATGCTCCGGGTCCCTTCTCGGGCACGCGGCTCCGGGGCGGCGCCACCTCCAGCCCCACCCGACTCCGCGCTCTGCGGCTCCCTGCGAACCCGAACCCGCGTCTCCAGCGCCGCGCGCCTGCCGGACCGTCCGTCCTCGGTGGCGCGCCCCAGAAGGTCCCGCCCCGCGCCGTCTTCCCAAGTCCAAAGTCCGCCCCGCGCTGCCCCGCAGCGCCCCCCGGCTCTCCCCGGCCGCCTGCGCGGCGATGACCGGCCCGGGAGGGCCCCGGGCAACGCGGACCGCAGGGAACGCTGCTGCTTCTCTGCTCCCACTCGGGGGCATCGCTGCTTCCGGAGTCACCTCCGTGGTGGCTTGGGGTCCTTCTTGGTACTTTATACAGCTGTTGGCCATTCTTCATAAACGGTTTAGTACCTTGTTTGTTTTGGACACAGGGCCTCGCTCTGCGGCCCAGGCTGCTGCGCAGTGGCACGCTCAGGGTTCGCTGCAGCCTCAGCTCCCAGGCCCGAGCCATCCTCTCACCTCAGCCTCCCGAGAAGCTGGGACGACAGGCACCTGCCACTATCAACTCACAGCTTTTTTTGTTTGTTTGTTTAGAGATGAGATCTCACCAAATTCTAGGGCCCCGAAACACCACAGTGGTCCACCAGTCAAAGTGACGGCTGACGGTCAGGGATCATGCAATTTTGGTCCAAGTTCATCTTGAGCTGGGCCTGGGAGTTCTGCAGACACTGGCTGTGGTCACTTTGCAAGCTCCTGAGTGCGCAGCTAAAAAGATATCCCACAGCCCGGCAGCACCCTCACACCAGCGTTGGGACCCACAGAGTTACAGCTGTCATGGTATAAAAAGTTAAATGGGCCAGGCGTGGTGGCTCACGCCTGTAATCCCAGCACTTTGGGAGGCCGAGGCGGGTGGATCACGAGGTCAAGAGATCGAGACCATCCTGGTCAACACAGTGAAACCCCATCTCTACTAAAAATACAAAAAATTAGCTGGGCACGGTGGCGCGTGCCTGTAATCCCAGCTACTCAGGAGGCTGAGGCAGGAGAATTGCCTGAACCCAGGAGGCGGAGGTTGCGGTGAGCCGAGATCGCGCCATTGCACTCCAGCCTGGGTAACAAGAGCGAAACTCCGTCTCAAAAAAAAAAAAAGTTAAATGGAAGCCCTGTAATTTCTCTTTCCTACCAGGTTAATGAACTAAAATCCATCCTGCATGGCTGGTGAAACCTCAGAGGTTTGTGCTATGCCCCCAGAAATGTGAAAGATGCAGGGCTGGTGGTCTCCAGCACAGCCCCCACCTGACTCCCAAGCTGCGTGAGGTGGAAGGCGAGCGTCCTCAGAGAGTCTGGATTTTCACAAAGCTCAGCAGGTGGTTATTCCAATTGCACCCGCTGTTCCAGATGTAATATATTTTCTGGAGCAAATCAACATGACTCCTGGCACCTGGAGTGAACCACTGGCCAGGAAAATGCTTTTCTCCCTATAATGAATCGCAAGGATGGGGCTGCTGGGCACGTGGGGTCCTTGCCCAGGCTGTCCTCGTCCGTGTCCTCAGCAGCACCTTCAGGCAGGAAGAGAGGGAGTGAGATGTCGGACTCTCCTCCAGGCTCAAGACCATGACCAGCCCATCCTGGGGAACGTGCAGTTTAACCTGGTCAGTAGCAGTCCCCTGAGCAATCAGTGACAGAACTCTGTTCAAGAGAAGCTCCTCACCATGGATGAACCAGGTTATGTTTGTGAGAGGAGGGATTTGCTGGGGAAAGGCTGTGGCATCCACATCCCCAGCGCAAAGCAGCACTGCTGTGATGGCTGCTGACCATGTCACCTGCAGCCCAACCAGCAGTTTCTCCTGGAGCACCGTGGTGTTCCAGAACCTCTTCATGGCAGTTAAAGGTCAGTATTGAATCATGTCCGGCCAAATGCAGGACCTCATCCTGGGGCCTCATCCCACCGACCGGGACCCCGTCGGAAAGTATTGCTATGGAGAAAGCCCACCACAGCTCTTCTCGGCATGGCATGGCGGGTGCAGCAGATGCTCTCCAGCTTCCGGAAAAGTTTGCCTCCTGGGTCCCAGCTGCAGCGCTCAGGCCAGGGGTGGGAAGAAGACAAAGGCAGCAGGAGGAGACCTTGACTTGGACCACTTTTCACGTGCTCATCTTTGGCCTCTGCAAGGCAGCTTGGAAGCTCCAGCTGGCCCCATCGGGGAAGGAAGAAACCATAGCTGGGCCCCAGCAGTGCTGGTTCTTAGATGACTGGACCCTGGGACCCACACAGGGGCCTGTGACTCATGTTCTGTTGGGGGCCGGGAGTCACTTCCAGCTTTGATCCAGGCCCCTTCACTGTAAAATTATTTATTGGATTCCTTTGGAGTAGTGGGAAAATTATAATGTTTTATGTCGGAGAATGCCCTTTTGTTCTAGCTGAAAATGTTCAGCTATTTTTGTTGTTCTTGTGTTCTAGAGTTTTAAGAGTTAAATCATCCCTTCACCCAGCTAAAATGTTTCATCTTGTTGCCCAGGCCGGAGTGCAATGGCGCGATCTCAGCTCGCCGAAACCTCTGCCTCTCGGGTTCAAGTGATTCTCCTGCCTCAGCCTCCCAAGTAGCTGGGATTACAGGCACGTGCCACCACGCCCAGCTAATTTTGTATTTTTAGTAGAAACGGGGTTTCTCCATGTTGGTCAGGCTGGTCTCAAACTCCTGACCTCAGGTGATCTGCCCGCCTTGGCCACCCAAAGTGCTGGGATTACAAGAGCGAGCCACTGCGCCCAGTCTGTTTAGTATTTTAGAATGTGAAAAATAATAATTTACAAGTGTTGGAAACAGAAGCTCGGTGCCACAAAGAAAAATTAGCACTGAGACAAAGGATTTCTCGGCAAAGCAATTTTTACTTTTTTACTGCCTGCACTGCGGTGAGGCTGCCCTCGCTAGCCATCTGGCCACAAGAGTATAGTGAACAAAGGAAAAGCGGACATATTTATCCTTGATGCATTTGGGGTTGCCCTACTGCTGTCTGATCTCTGCTGGTTGGAGCCAGACCTCACAATTTAAAACTCAAGTGGTTAATAACTTAAAACTTTTCTAAACAGGTAAGGGTCTTTCAGCAATGCAATTTTTACTTCCTGGGCTGCAGGAAGGATACTCTCACTAGCCATCATGCAACAAGAGTACAAAGAACAGAGGAAAATCAGACAAATTTATCCCTTACACATTTGAGGTTGTCCTTACTGCTGTGTCTGATCTCCGTTGTTTGGAGCCAGACCTCACAATCTAAACTAAAACCTAATTGGTTAATAACTTAAAACTTTTCTAAACAGGTAAAAGCAATGGAGAGCTGGGACTTGCCTGTGAGCACACCCAGCACAGATATCTTGCTTAAAGTACAAAGACAGACTATACTACATGCCGAACAGCCACATAGGATAGGGCTTAACAAAGAGTTATTAGCACACTTACGATTTATTCTTTAACAAGAAAGGAAACTTTGAAGAGGAACCTTTACTTCCCATAGCAAGGATAACCAGAAACAGTGTGCTTTTACCTAATAGGGCGGATGAAACACCCTCACCTTCTTGCCTCACTGCTAGGTCAGTCCTTCCACTCTCTAAGGTCATCGAATCCAGAGACCTTTATTGTCTTGTCCCCCCCACACACACACACACACACAAGCACGAACTGATACACTACATTGATGAATTTATCCTGGTTGGACCTAATGAACAGAGTAGCAAACACCTTGGATCCCGAGTAGTCATCATGAACCAATGGTACCAGACCCACGGAGCCATCAGGTTGGGCATGAACACCAGCAATTCATCATCAGATGAACATGAAACATAAGAAGCTGGGTTACAGCACGTTACTGTACTTAAAAAACAAAAACAGGCCGGGCGCGGTGGCTCAAGCCTGTAATCCCAGCACTTTGGGAGGCCGAGGCGGGTGGATCACGAGGTCAAGAGATCGAGACCATCCTGGTCAACATGGTGAAACCCCGTCTCTACCAAAAATACAAAAAAATTAGCTGGGCATGGTGGTGCGTGCCTGTAA